>NC_073268.2:24790000-25145000 GCF_029289425.2 Pan paniscus
CCACTGCACTCCAGCCTGGGCAACAGTGAGACTCTGTCTCAAAAAAAAAAAAAAAAAAATTAGCCAGGTGTGGTGGTGACAGCCTGTAATCCCAGCTACTCAGGAGGCTGAGGCAGGAGAATTGTTTGAGCCCTGGACGCAGAGGTTGTAGTGAGCCAAGATCATGCCACTGCACTCCAGCCTGGGCAACAGAGCAAGTCTCTGTCACAAAAAAAAAAAAAAAGGCCAGGCCCGGTGGCTGTGGCTCACGCCTGTAATCCCGGCACTTTGGGAAGCCAAGGTGGGAGGATCACAAGGTCAAGAGATCAAGACCATCCTGGCCAACATGGTGAAACCCTGTCTCTACTAAAAATACAAAAATTAGCCCGGCATGGTGGTGCACGCCTATACTCCCAGCTACTCGGGAGGCTGAGGCAGGAGAATCACTTGAACCCGGAGGTGGAGATTACAGTGAGCTGAGATTGCGCCACTGCATCTAGCTTAGGCAACAGAGCAAGACTCCATCTCAAAACAAATAAATAAATAAAAATACAAAAAAAAAAAATTAGCTGGGCGTGGTGGTGTGCGCCTGTAACCCCAGCTACTCAGGAGGCTGAGGCAGGAGAATCACTTGAACCTGGGAGGCGAAGGTTGCAGTGAGCCAAAATCGCGCCACTGCACTCCAGCCTGGGCAAAAGAGTGAGACTCTGTCTCAAAAAAAAAAGAAGAAGTAGACATTTGTCAGACACCACCTTCCTGAGACAGAAGTCCCATGCCCCTAAACCTGATGATGCAAAGGGGAAAAAGCTAGCCACCAATCCTATGATACCTACCTCGAAGTTCCCGTGGTTGCAGGAAAGAAGGCTGCCCCGGACTCCAATTCTGTTCTGCTATATTTAGTTGTGCCACATCTTGCTCAAGTCCACTTGTACTAGAATCCACCGGAGCTTCCCAGGTCCCAGTCTTA
Organism: Pan paniscus; assembly: GCF_029289425.2. Lineage (NCBI taxonomy): Eukaryota > Metazoa > Chordata > Mammalia > Primates > Hominidae > Pan > Pan paniscus. The sequence goes on from NC_073268.2 coordinate 24,790,947, forward strand.
GTAGGTGGAGTTGGGGTGGTTTCTGGGACTGGAGGTGCTGGAATCAGTCCTTCAGGAGGAGGGGGCACCTCCTCTGCAAGCTTGACTGCATCTCCAACTTTGGTTCGAGTTCTTCTTGCCCGGGAATAGGATTTCTTCTCAATGGGCCTATCAGGGGGTGGTGGTGCAGCATCAGGAGCAGCAGCTGGTGGCTCTGAGGCTGCCTCTTCCTTCTCAGGACTGCCAAGCACTGGAGCATCTGCTTCTGGAGATGGATCCCTCACAGAAGTCTGCTCTAGGCGCCGTGACCGGTAACTAATCTCATGCTTAACAGTCTCACCAGACCGGCCACCATGCTGCCCACCAGCTTCCACAGGCCTAAAACCAGCACGACCTTCCTTGAAGCCCCCAGATCGAGAATAATTCCTGGGTGCAGACATACGGCCGGTACCTGCAGCATTCCTGTTAATAAATGTCCTTGGTGGTAGGGTGCCCCCAAGACCCTGGTGGCGATGAGACTTGTTTAGCCGCTCACCGTTCCAGTTTGGATCTCTTTGTGGAGGACTCCCATATCTACAAAAAATGGAATGAAGAAACTGTTAGGAAATTAACAAAAGGAGGCTACGCGCGGTGGCTCAGGCCTGTAATCCCAGCACTTTGGGAGATCGAGACGGGCAGATCACTTGAAGCCAGGAGTTCAAGACCAGCCTGGCCAACACAGCGAAACCTCATTTCTACTAAAAATACAAAAATTAGCCGATCACGATAGTACACGCCTGTAATCCCGGCTACTCAGGAGGCTGAAGCAGGAGAATCACTTCAACCCAAGAGGTGGAGGTTGCAGTGAGCCGAGAACATGCCATTGCACTCCAGCCTAGGCAACACAGCGAGACTCTGTCTTAAATAAATAAATAAAAAGAAAAGCAAAGAGAATTCTTTCTAAAAGATATCAAGAGTCTACAATCTATTTTTTTTTTCCTTTTTTTCTTTTTTTTTTGGAGACAGGGTCTCACTATGTTCCCCAGGCTGGTCTTGAACTCCTGGCCTCAAGCAATCCTCCTGCCTCAGCCTCCCAAAGTGCTGGGATTCCAGGTGTAAGCCACCGTAAGCCACCATGCCCAGCCCGGTCTTATGTTCTAAAATGTCCTCACCGGGGTTTCCGGATTCTTCGAGGTTTGATGTCATCAGGATTATGAGCTGAGCGAATGTCATAACCATAAAGAGCGATGAGCTCCTGTCGGGACTTTGGGGCCTGCTCATCTTCCCGGAACTTGTCATGCTCCCAGCGACCCTCATCCTTCCATAGCTTTCGCTGACGCCCCTTGGGTCTGGATAAAATGAAGGAAAAGTGTCTTGGGTCAGCAGAATTCTCCAAGTAGAGATGTTCTTGAACAAAATGGGTCAGGGAGGCAGGGGGACAATAGGAACTTTACGTAGTCTCCTCATCATCCCAAAGAGATTATAAAAAACAGGCCTCCCCAAAGCAAGCGTGAATCACAGAACCTCAGGGCCTGCTGGGCTCAAATATAACAGACACAGAAATGAGAAAAAGACTTCATTTCATGCCATTCAGTACCTTTGAAACATCTCCTTTCTCCTAAAAGGCAACCTATGCAAGTATTTCACTTCTCAGATGCCTTACACCTCAGACTAAGAAAAGCCAAAGTATAATAATTAAGAGAAGATGAGTTCTGGAAACAAACTGCCCTAGGTCTGTATCTTAGCTGCCTCACCAAGAGTTACCAAATATTCTAAGCCTACTTTCCTCATTTGTACGATAAGGATAATCATAATACTTATCTTAAAATGCTATAATAAATGAAATACAGGCAAATCGAAGTACCTGGCCTACATGTGTAAAATACATGTTAGACAGCAGCAGCAGCAAGTGGCTTTTACCTGACTTCCTCCTCCTGAGTTTGCCCTCGAAGATCATGCTCAAAGAAGAGCCCTTTCCGAGGTATGTATGCTGGATTCTTCCGATCTTCATCATCATCCAAATGCTTAGGGCCCTTTTTACCCACTTTGTTCTCCACAGGCTCTGTGCTCTCCTAGAGGACAGATAAAGGGATCCTTACTCTTCCAAGCCTCAAGAATCTCTATTCCAGCCTCTAAAATGGAGGACTGTGGAATGTACTAACCTGTCCGTCCCCACTTTGCCTCTCTCCAGTCACAGTGCTTTTGGTGTCAGGCTTTTCTTCTCCCTTCTCTTCTTTTGTTGAAGAATTAACAGCATCATTAGCTTCTGATTTCAGCTCCACTTTGGAGTTTTCCTCTTCACTGTATTCACCTTCTTCACCCTGAAAAAAGTTTCCCTGTCAGCGATGCATATAAGATCTGAACGGTGCATTTTAATTCCCACCCCTGCCCCCAACCCCAAAACAGAGTCTCTGTCACCCAGGCTGGAATACAGTGGCACAATCTCAGCTCACTGTAACCTCTGCCTCCAGGGGTCAAGCAATTCTCCTGCCTCAGCCTCCTAAATAGCTGGGATTATAGGCGCCCACTACCGCGCCTGGCTAATTTTTGTATGTTTAGTAGAGACCAGGTTTCACCATGTTGGCCAGGCTGGTCTTGAACTCCTGATTTCGTGATCTGCCTGCCTTGGCCGCCCAAAGTGCTGGGTTTATAGGCGTGAGCCACCGTGCCTGACTGCATTTCAATTTTCTACTCTTTAGGAATACATTTATCAATAAATTTTTAGTACAACATAGAACTGAAAAGCAAACAAATCAATATTCTTACCCATATTTCTAGAAAATAAAGATCCTATTTTGGCCTGGCACAGTGGCTCACGCCTGTAATCACATTTTGGGAGGCCAATGCAGGCAGATCACCTGCGGTCAGGAGTGCGAGACCAACCTGGCCAGCATGGCAAAACCCCATCTCTACTAGAAATATAAGAATTAGCCGCACTTGGTGGTAGGCACCTGTAATCCCAGCTGCTCGGGAGGCTGAGGCAGGAAAATCGTTTGAACCAGAGGCAGAGCTTGCAGTGAGCAGAGACTGCGCCACTGCACTTCAGCCTGGGCAACAGAGCAAGGCTCTGTCGCAAAAAACAGTAATAATAAAAAAAAGACACTATTTTAAAAATATCACATTAAAAAAAATACACACATACAGACATATATATCCACATAGGTATTCCTGGAACATATGCAAGAATTATTAAAAGTGGCAGGCTGGGCGCAGTGGCTTACACCTGTAATCCCAGCACTTTGGGAGGCCGAGGCAGGCGTATCACTTGAGGTCAGGAGTTCGAGACCAGCCTGGCCAACATGGTGAAACTCTGTCTCTACTAAAAATACAAAAATTAGCCGGGAGGCGGAGGTTGCAGTGAGCCAAGTTTGTGCCACTGCACTCCAGCCTGGGTGACAAAAGCAAAACTCCATCTCGAAAAAACAAAACAAAAAAACAAAAAAACAGCGGCAGCCTCTAATGGGCCCAGAGGATAAGAATGGAAGGGAGACTTACTATACGATACCTAACATATAAGAGGAGCTTAATCTTCCTTGATAATTTCTCTCTCCATGAATTATCTTTTTTTTTTTTTTCTGTTTTGAGACAGGGTCTTGCTCTGTTGCCCAGGAGTGCAGTGGCACAATCATGGCTTACTGCAATCTCAATCTCCTGGGCTCAAGTGATCCTCCCACCTCAGCCTCCCAAGTAGCTGCGACTACAGGCACATGCCACCACACCTGGCTGATTTTTTTTAATTTTTAGTAGAGACGAGGTCTCGCTATGTTGCCTAGGCAGTTCTCAAACTCCTGAGCTCAAGCAATCCTCCTCCCTTGGCCTCCCAAAGGGCTGGGATTACAGGCATGAACACTGTACCTGGCCCATGAATTGTCTCTTAAACATGCAGTGCCTAATAACTATACTTTGACGTAAGTTGTGAACTCTCCCATCTCAAAATGGCTTAGAGAAGAAATTCCCAACCTTTTTGATTATGCGGACCCCTTTTTAGGATCTAAAAATTTTCATGGATCCCCATGAGATATTCACTGAGAAAACATACAATGACAAACAACTGCTAGGCTGGATGTAGTGGTTCACGCCTGTAATCCCACCACTCTGGGAGGCCGAGGTAGGTGGATCACTCGAGGTCCGGAGTTTGAGACCAGCCTGGCCAACATGGTGAAACCCTGTCTCTACTAAAAATACAAAAATCAGCCAGACATGGTGGCATGAATTTGTAATCCCAGCTATTTGGGAGGCTGAGGCAAGAGAATTGCTTAAACCCAGGAGGTGGAGGTTGCAGTGAGCCAAGATTGCACCACTGATACTAGCCTGGGCAAAAGAGTGAGACCCTGTCAAAAAAAAAAAAAAATTCGCCAGGAATGGTGGCGTGCGCCTATAGTCCCAGCAACTTGGGAGGCTGAGGTGTGAGATCATTTCAGCCCAGGAGGTAGAGGTTGCAGTGAGCCATAATTGTGCCACTGCGCTCCAGTCTTAGCAACAGAGAGAGATCCTGTCTCAAAAAAAAAAAAAAAAAACACACAACGAACTGATGCGTGCGTGCCTGTAGTCCCAGCTACTCAGGAGGCTGAGGCAGGAGAATCACTTTAACCTGGGAGGCAGAGGTTGCAGTGAACCGAGATCGCACCACTGCACTCCAACCTGGACAACAGAGACTGTCTCAAAAACAAACAAAAAACAACAAACTGTTATACATTCAATAACACTTTAAGTTTACATTTTATTAATTTACATATATTCAAAAATAGTAGTACATAAGGGGGGAGATGTATATTTTAGTCTATAGATAATGAGAACTGAATGAGTAGACATGCAACTCTTTTTTGAGACAGGGTCTCACTCTGTCGCCCAGGCTGGAGTGCAGTGGTGTGATCTCAACTGACTATAGCCTTGACTTCCTGGGCTCAAGTAATCCTCCCACCTCAGCCCCCACAAGTAGCTGGGACTACAGATGTACACCACTATGCCCAACTAATTTTTGTATTTTTTGTAGAGACAGAGTTTCACCACATTACCCAGGCTGGTCTGAAACTTCTGAGCTCAAGCGAACCTCCTGCCTCAGCCTCCCAAAGTGCTAGGATTACAGGCATGAGCCACTGCGCCCAACCAGATGTGCAAACTCTTGATAATGACTCCATGATTTCCCAAGGCACTTATCCTCAAGCTGGAAAATAGTAGCTTTTTTTAATGCCTATGAGTACTAGTTTTCTGCAGCAGAAAATTCCTGCAGCCAGAACATATCCAGAATCACATAATTACAAAAATTTGACCTAAAAAACCTTAAAGGACAACTTGTACAACCATCACATTTCAGAAATGAAAAAAATTAGTCCAAGTGCTCTCTCTCTCTTTTTACTATCTTCTTCCCTCTTTTACCACATCAAGATTGGGTAACACTGTTCATGACACAGAAAGTGCTGGGTCTACACACAAAGGATCATTAGGCCATTAGAAAGGGCCAGGAAATGGACGTGTGGCTAGTTCTAGGTAGGAAAAGGCAGCAGCTAAGGCTCATGATAAGGGAACTGGCTTTAGAATAGGGTTACTCTCCTCTCCTTGTCCTCCCCAGATTTGGACCTAAGGAGGCAGAGCTATGGCTAGGGAGGCCTACGAGAACACAGAGAAATGGGTTCAAGGAAAGGTGGTCTAGTCTTCATTGGTGGGTTACATCTGAAACCTGGTAGATGTAGGTACACTGGTCTCTCACTCACCTACTGGGTCTGATACTTGAACTGAACCAGACTGCCCTGTCACTCAAGACCCAGGCTGGCCCCAATAATCTGGTCAAAGAGGCTCAACATGAGATTCCTGAATTCCTGATTGAGAAACTCTCAAACTCTAAGTTTCTGCCATCTCTTCAAATAGAGCTGAGTCAGCCTGATTGGCCCAGACAAGCCAATTAATCCCTCTTCCTCATTTTTCCCTGCTCAGCATCTGGGTATAGTTGACGCTGGAACAAGGGGTTTGAACTACTCAGGTCCACTTCTACGCAAATTTTTTTTCAATAGAAGTTGCAGCAAGTATGCCTGCCTCTCCTTCCACTGCCTCTGTCACCCAAGGCAGCAAGATCAACCCCTCCTCTTCTGAAGTCTACTCAATGCAAAGATGATGAAGACCTTTATGATGATCCACTTCCACTGAATAGTATGTTTCCTTAATAGTGAATGATTTCTTAATAACATTTTCTTTTCTCTAGCTTCATTGTAAGAGTACAGTACATAATACACATAAAATACAAAATACATATTCACTGACTGTTTATGTTATTGGTATGGCTTCCAGTTGACTTAGTAGTTAAGTTTTGGGTGAGTCAAAAGTTATACTTGGAATTCTTACTGTAACAGGCATAGGTGTCCTTTATATTTTATTTATTATTTATTTATTTTGGAGACAGAATCTTGCTCTGTCGCCCAGGCTGGAGTGCAATGGCGCGATCTCAGCTCACTGCAACCTCCACCTCCTGGGTTCAAGCAATTCTTATGCCTCAGCCTCCTGAGTAGCAGGGACTACAGGCGTATGCCACCACTCCCAGCTATTTTTGTACTTTTAGTAGAGATAAGGTTTCACCATGTTGCCCAGGCTGGTCTCAAAGTCCTGAGCTCAGGCAAGCCGCCCAACTTGGCCTCCTGAGGTGCTGGGATTACAGGCATGAGCCACCACGCCCAGCCCCTTTTAATTAATTAATTTATTTATTTATTTTTTTTTTTTGAGACGGAGTCTCGCTGTTGTCCAGGCTGGAATGTAGTGGTGCGATCTCAGCTCACTGCAAACTCCGCCTCCCAGGTTCACGCCATTCTCCTGCCTCAGCTTCCCGAGTAGCTGGGACTACACGCACCCGCCACCAAACCTGGCTAATTTTTTGTATTTTTAGTAGAGACGGGGTTTCACCGTGTTAGCCAGGATGGTCTCGATCTCCTGACCTCGTGATCCACCCGCCTCGGCCTCCCAAAGTGCTGGGATTACAGGCGTGAGCCACCGCGCCCGGCCAACCCCCTTTTATTTTTTTAACAGATGGGGTCTCGCTGTATCACTCAGGGTAGAGTGTAGTGGTGTGATCATGGCTTGCTGCAGCCTCAAACTCCCGGGCTCGAGTGATCCTCCTGCCTTAGCCTCCTGAGTAGCTGGGACTGCAGGCACGTGCCATCATGCCCAGCTAATTTTTGTCCTTTTTTTTGTAGAGACAGGGTCTTGCTTTCTTGTCCAGGCTAGTCTCAAACTGTTGGACTCAAGTGATCCTCCTGCCTTGGCCCACTAAAATGCTCGGATTAGAAGCATGAGTGACTGTACCCAGACAGGATAGGCACTCTTAACTCCCATGTTGTCCAAAGGTCAACTATTTTATTTTTTTAATTTTTTTTTATTGAAACGGAGTCTCACTCTGTCGCCCCAGCTGGAGTGCAGTGGCTGGATCTCGGCTCACTGCAAGCTCCGCCTCCCGGGTTCATGCCATTCTCCTGCCTCAGCCTCCCAAGTAGGTGGGACTACAGGCGCCCGCCACCATGCCCGGCTAATTATTTTTTGTATTTTTAGTAGAGACGGGGTTTCATCGTGTTAGCCAGGATGGTCTCGATCTCCTGACCTCATGATCCGCCTGTCTCGGCCTCCCAAAATGCTGGGATTAGAGGCATGAGCCACCGCGCCCGGCCGTTCAAAGGTTAACTATTTTGGCCTTGAGTGTTTTGGGTTAGGACTCTCAGAAAGGTAACAGAATAGAGGGAGACTGTTTGACTATACCCACACTATCAGAATCAAGCCTTTACCTATAGCTTTTTAACAACTGAGCACCATTGATTCTTCCCATTTCCCTTAATTACATGAAGTTTTTCCTCCTCAAGACTAGGATGGGTAGGTGGCAATCATTCAGTTCTTTCCTTGATCCTATGTTCCCTGAAGATTTTCAAGCAGAAATTACAATAACTTGGTGTATGTGACTTTAATTCTCCATCTCCCTACACACACGTACTGATTTAATTCAAATACCTTTAAATAGTATTATCACATGATTAATAAGGAAACCTTGTTTTATGCTCCACCCTCTGATCTGTGGTAGGATGTCAAATAAGGCAACTTTATTTTAAGTGAAAAACTAATTTTGTTTCCAGGGCAGAACAGATACAAATAGCATAGTACATAGTCAAAGCTTAGTCTAACTGAAGCCAAGGTGCTACCACACGGTCACACTGCTTTGGCAAAGGGATGTCATCAAAACCTTTTTCCAGAAGAGACAAACTCCCCTACATCACCCACCATTTCAGTGTACTCTTTCCAATTCTTACTAGCTCCACCCTGAAGGAACTGTTCCTTTGAAAAATTCTAATACAGAAGTTTTAGCTCATTCTTCTACTTCCCACATATTTCAGACTAAGAGATGGAGTTGGTATCCTTATTCTCAATGTCTCTTTCAGATCTAACTCCTCTAGCCTCATTTTAATAAACCCCGGCTCCTCCGAGGCCACAGGCCTGTCGTTGACAGGAAGACTTTAGCACTGAGGTCAGTCTTCACCTGCACTTCACCCATCCATTTCCATGGCTGCACTCCAAACCAGTCTTACCTAGAACTGCTATGCTTTATTATAAGTAAAACTGCTCCACTTTTAAAACCTTAAATATAATTAGCTGAGCGTGGTGGCTCATGCCTGTAATCCTAGCCACCCAGGAGGTTGAGGCAGGAGAATCGCCTGAACCCAGGAGACAGAGGTTGCAGTGAGCCAAGATAGCGCCACTGCACTCCAGGCTGGGTGACAGAATGAGACTCCATCTCAAAAAAACAAAACAAAACAAAATAAAACCTTATGTATAAACATCCGAGTCATTGACCAAAATCGTCACATGCAAAAGAATGAAGTTGGCCGGGCGCAGTGGCTCATGCCTGTAATCCCAGCATTTTGGGAGGCCAAGATGGGTAGATCACGAGGTCAGGAGATCGAGATCATCCTGGCTAACACGGTGAAACCCCATCTCTACTAAAAATACAAAAAATCAGCTGGGCGTGGTGGCGCGCGCCTGTAGTCCCAGCTACTCGGGAGGCTGAGGCAGGAGAATGGCATGAACCCGGGAGGCAGAGCTTGCAGTGAACCTAGATAGCGCCACTGCACTCCAGCCTGGGTGAAAGAGCGAGACTCCATCTCAAAAAACAAAAAGAATGAAGTTAGACCCTTACTTTACCCCACATATAAAAACTAACTCAAAATGAATCAAAGACCTAAATTTAAGAGTTGAAACTATAAAACTCTTAGAAGAAAACACAGGAATAAATACTCATGACTCTCAGTTTGGCAAATGACTCTTAGATACCTAACACCAAAAGCATCTGCAACAAAAGGAAAAACATAAACCAGGCTTCATCAAAACTAAAACCTTTGTCCTTGAAAGAACACTATAAAGAAAGTGAACAATCCACAGAAAGGGAACACATATTTGCAAATCATATCTGATAAGGGACTTACATCTAGAATACAGAATATATAGAGAACTCTTACATCTCAATTAAAAAAAAAAATGGCCAAGTGCGGTGGCTCACACCTGTAATCCCAGCACTTTGGGAGGCTGAGGTGGGCAGATCACCTGAGGTCAGGAGTTCAAGACCAGCCTGGCCAACATGGCAAAACCTTGTCTCTACTAAAAATACAAAAATTAGCCGGGCATGGCAGCGCACACCTGTAATCCCAGCTACTTGGGGCAAAGATCAAGTGTGGTGGCTGATGCCTATAGTCTCAACTACTGAGGAGGCTGAGGTGGGAAGACTGCTTGCTTGAGCCCAGGAGTTTGAGACCACTCTGGATAATATAGCAAGAGCTTGTCTCTAAAAAAATAAAAACAATAATTAAAAATTAATTTTTAAAAAATTGCCTAGGTATCTGAATAGTCATTTCTTCAAGGAAGATACACAAATGGCCAATAAGCACCAAAAAAAAAAAAAAAAAAAAAAACGCTCAGCATCATTAGTCATCAGGGAAATGCAAATCAGAATGAGAAAACATCTCATACCTAATAGGACATCTAGAATCAAATCGGCTCACTGCAACCTCTACCTCCCAGGTTCAAATGATTCTTATGCCTCAGCCTCCTGAATAGCTGGGATTACAGGCGCGTGCCACAGTGCCTGGCTAATTTTTGCATTTTTAGCAGAGACGAGGTTTCGCCATGTTAGCAAGGCTGGTCTGGAACTCCTGATCTCAAGTGATCCATCTGACTCGGCCTCCCAAAGTGCTGGGATTATAGGCATGAGCCACCGTGCCCCGCCCAAAAAAAAAAGTTTTAGACAGGTCTATGTTGCCCAAGCTGGTCTCGAACTCCTGGGCCCAAGAAATCCTACTGCCACAGCCTCCTGAGTAGCTGAGAGTACAGGCATGCACCTGGGTAAATAACACAACAAGTGCTGTTAAGGATATGGAGAAACTGGAACCCTCATACACTGCTGTTAGTCACGTAAAATGGTGCAGCACCTTGGAAACAGTATGGCGGTTCTAGTTCCTCAAATGATTACAGAGTTACCACATGACTCAGCAATTCCATTCCTAGGTACATAGTCAAAAAGAAGTGAAAACATATGTCCCCATAAAAACATGTACACTAATGTTTGTAGCAGAATTATTCATAATAACCAAAAGATGGAAATAAGCTATGGAAATAACTCGTGTCTGTTGTTGGGTGAATGGATAAAGAAAATGTGGAACACACGAACAATGGAATCTAATTCTGCCCTAAAAAAAAAATTTTGACATTTGTGACAACAAATGGATGAACCTAGACGGAACTATGCTAAGTAAAATAAGCTAGACACAGAAAGATAACCACCACATGATCTCAAGTCAAACTCATAGAAACAGAGAGTAGGAAGGGGGTTGTCTACGGCTTAAGGGTAGCGAAAATGAGATCGTGGTAAAAGGATATAAAATTTCAGTTGTAAGTTCTGGAGACCTAATGTACAGCATGGTAACCATAGTTAATAATAACTTACTGGTTGGGCATGGTGGCTCACACCTGTAATCCCAGCACTTTGGGAGGCTGAGGTGGGCAGATCATGAGGTCAGGAGTTCGAGACCAGCCTGGGCAACATGGTGAAACCCTGTCTCTACTAAAAATAAAAAAATTAGCCGGGCGTGGTGGTGGGCGCTTGTAATCCCAACTACTCAGGAGGCTGAGGCAGGAGAATTGCTTGAACCTGGGAGGCAGAGACTGCAGTGAGCCGAGATTGTAACAGCGCACTCCAGCCTGGGCGACAGAGCAAGACTGTCTAAAATAATAATAATAATAGCGTACTGTATACTTGGCCAGGCATGGTGGCTCATGCCTGTAATCCTAATACTTTGGGAAGCTGAGGCTGGAGGATTGCTTGAAGCTGAGTTCAAGACCAGCCTGGGCAATACAGCGATTCTTTGCCTCTACAAAAAATTTGTTTAAAAATTAGCTGGGCGGCCGGGCATGGTGGCTCACGCCTGTAATCCCAGCACTTTGAGAGGCTGAGTGGGTGGATCACCTGAGGTCGGGAGCTCGAGACCAGCCTGACCAACATGCAGAAACTCCACCTCTACTAAAAATACAAAATTAGCTGGGCTTGGTGGCGCATGACTGTAATCCCAGCTACTTGGGAGGCTTAGGCAGGAGAACCGCTTGAACCCAGGAGGCGGAGGCTGCAGTGAGCTGAGATCATGCCACTGCACTCCAGCCTGGGCAACAAGAGCGAAACTCCGTCTCAAAAATAAAAATAAAAATAAAAACAAATAAATAAATTAGCTGGGCATGGTAGTGCACGCCTATAGTCCCAGCTATTGAGGAGGCTGAGGTGGGAGGATCGCTTAAGCCCAGGAGTTTGAGGTTGCAGTGAGCTATAACTGCATCACTGAACTCCAGCTTGGGTGACAAAGGTTCTGTCTCTTTTTAAACCATGTAAAATAAAAATAAATAACATATTGTAAACTTGAAATGTGCTGAGAGTAGCTCTTCAGTGTTCTCATCACACACATACAAAAAGGTTAACTAGGTGAGGTGATAGATACGTTAATTAGCTTAACTGTGGTACTCCACAATGTACACGTATATCAAGACGCCACACTGTATGTGTTAAATGTATACAATTTTTATTTGTGAGTTATACCTCAATAAAGCTGGGGTGGGGAGGCAGAAAGAAGGAATGAAGTACTGATACATGCTACAAGTCAGATGAAAACATTATACTGAAAGAGGCCAGACACATAAATCTACATATTACATAATTCCATTCATATGAAAGGCCAGAATAGGAAAATCAACAGAGACAGAAAGTAGATTTGCGGTTGCTTGAGGCTACGGGAAGGATGGGAGAACTGGGTTTCTTCCTTCCTTTTTTTTTTTTTTTTTGAGATGAAGGTCTCACTCTGTTACTCAAGCTGGAGTGCAGTGGTATGATCACAGCTCCCTGCAGCCTTGACCTCCTGGGCTCAAACAATTCTCCTGCCTCAGCTTGCCAAGTAGCTGGGACTACAGGTGCACGCCACCACGCCTGGCTAAATTTTTTATTTTTTATAGAGATAAGGTCTTACGGGCCAGGCGTGGTGTCTTACGCCTGTAATCCCAGCACTTTGGGAAGCTGAGGTGGGTAGATCACTTGAGACTGGGAGTTTGAGACCAGCCTGGCCAAAATGACAAAATTCCATCTCTACTAAAAATACTAAAAATTAGGCAGGCATATGGCACATACCTGTAACCTCAGCTACCTGGGAGGCTGACGAACGAGAATCACTTGAACCCCAGAGGGTCAAGTTGCAGTGAGCCAAGATTGTGCCACTGCACTCCAGACTGGGTGACAGAGCAAGACTCTGTCTCAAAAACAAACACACAAACAAATAAAAAGAGATGAGGTCTCACTATGTTGCCCAGGCTGGTCTGGAACTCCTGGGCCGACCATTCCTCCTGCCTCAGCCTCCTGAGTAGCTGAGTACAGGCACGCACCTGGCTAAATTATGCACTTTATAAATAAATGAATTGTACGTTCTGTGAATTGTATCTCAATAAAGCAGTTTTTTTTCTTTTTTTCTTTTTTTTTTTTGAGAGGGAGTCTCACTCTGTTGCCCAGGCTGGAGTGCAGTGGCGTGATCTCGGCTCACTGCAAGCTCCACCTCCCGGGTTCACACCATTCTCCTGCCTCAGCCTCCCGAGTGGCTGGGACTACAGGTGCCCGCCACCACATCTGGCTAAGTTTTTTGTATTTTTAGTAGAGACGGGGTTTCACCGTGTTAGCCAGGATGATCTCGATCTCCTGACCTCGTGATCTGCCTGCCTTAGCCTCCCAAAGTGCTGGGATTACAGGCATGAGCCTCGGCGCCTTGCCACAATAAGCAGTTTTTTTAAAAAATGCCGCTTATTCCTAGTTGTTTCCTTACTGTCTCGTCTCTAATTTTTTAATGCATCCATTCCCTTGATCCTTCTAACTTCTGCCTATCAGTCCTTTCTCACATTCACTTTCTTCTCTCTCTAGACTCCATAGCTCATTCATTTCAATCACTACTAGTAACATCCCATTTCTCTTGCCACTCCCATATGCCTGGAACTGGATCAATTCAAATGTCTGCTTTCTCCAGGCCTACAACAGACTACTCCATTGCCAAAGGGGGTTACACACACACACACACACACACGCACACACTCTTACTTTTTGAAGCAGATGTCATTCTTTTGTTTTTTTCGAGAGTCTCACACTGTTACCCAGGGTGGAGTGCAGCAGTGCAATCATAGCTTGCTGTGGCCTCGACCTCCTGGGCTCAAGGGATCCTCCCACTCCAAGCTCCCAAGTAGCTGGGACATAAGCACACATCACTGCGCCAGGTTGATTTTTTGTAGAGAGATGGTCTCACTTTGTTGCCCAGATTGGTCTCAAATTCCTGGGCTCAAGCAATCCTCCTGCCTTGGCCTCCCAAAGTGCTTGGATTACAGGTGTGAGCCACCGTGCCTGTCCTGCTCTATCCTTCTATTTCACAAAAACAAAACACAGAAAGGAACGCTAACTTCCTTTCCTTCCCACTTCTTTGTAATTACAATGGAAGATACTTCTCATCTGTTTCCTACATCTTCTCGTGTACTTAGTCAAGAATACCAGTACTTAATATTATTATCTATTCTCTCTTTTTTTCCCCTTTTTTTTGAGACGGAGTCTCGCTCTGTCGCCCAGGCTCAAGTGCCCGCCATCATGCCCGGCTAATTTTTTGTATTTTTAGTAGAGACAGGGTTTCACCATGTTAGCCAGGATGGTCTCGATCTCCTGACCTCGTGATCTGCCCGCCTCGGCCTCCCAAAGTGCTGGGATTACAGGCGTGAGCCACCGCACCCAGCTTTTCCCTCCTTTCTAATCTTCCTTTGCACATACCTTTCCTTCCCACTTCTCTGTAATTACAATGGAAGATGTTAATCTTGTCTGGTTCCTACTTTTTCTCATATACTCAGTCAAAAATACCAGTACTCAATATCATTATCTATTCCCTCTCTTTTTTCCCCCCTTTCTTTTCTTTTTTTCAATCTTTGACCTTATTTGATACTCTCCTAACTTTTTAAAAAACATCCAAATCACCTCTTGATCTCAAAGCTACCTCTCCAACTACCATCTCTTCAGCCTTCCCTCAGTCAAATTTCTTTAACAAGTTTTTTTGGCCAGGCACAGTGGCATGAACCTATTGTCTCAGCTATTCAAGAGGCTGATGAGGATTGTAAGTTCAAGTTCAAGCCCAGCTTGGGCAAAATAAGGAGACCCATTTGCCAAAAAAAAAAAGAATTCTTGGAAGACTCTCAGAAAATGGCAGTGGCACAGTTTTATCTCTCTTCAAATCTCCACATGGAATGAGAGCTCTGGACAGCAAAACCGAGACCCAAACCAAAACCCTGGCCAGACACAGTGGCTCACGCCCATAATCCCAACACTTTGGGAAGCCGAGGTGGGTGATCACCTGAGACCAGGAGTTCGAGACCAGCCTGGCCAACATGGTAAAACCGCGTCTCTACTAAAAATACAAAAATTAGCCAGGCATGGTGGCACGCACCTGTAATCCCAGCTATGCAGGAGGCTGAGGCACAAGAATAGCTTGAATCTGGAAGGCAAAGCCACTGCACTCCAGCCTGGGCGACAGCAAGACTCTGTCTCAAAAAATAAAAAAGAAACCAAAACCTTCAGACAACACTGCAACAAAGTTAAGTTACCAGGTATCCCCCAAGACCCAAAATGTAAGTGCATAACACAGCACCAACAGCTGTAGCACCTGTATAGTACTGGTGTCCACGCAGGAGAAAGCAGAGAGAAAGCAAATGGACCTGAGAACAGGAGTACACTGAAATAATCAACAGGCAGTCAAGGGAAAGCACAACAGTCAAAACTGAGAACAGCACTTACAACTAGCAAGGGGGCCATACACGGTGGCTCATGCCTTTAATCCCATCACTTTGGGAGGCCAAGGTGGGTGGATCATCTGAGTCAGGAGTTCGAGACCAGCCTGGAAAACATGGTGAAACCTCATCTCTACTAAAAATACAAAAATTAGCTGGGCACGGTGGCACACGAGGTCCCAGCTACTCAGGAGGCTAAGGCAGGAGAATCGCTTGAACCCAGGAGACGGAGATTGCAGTTAGCTGAGATTGCGCCACTGCACTCCAGTCTGGGCGACAGAGTGAGACTCTGTCTTAAAAAAAAAAGGTCTGAAGGGATGAAGCTGACCTGCTGCCAGGGCTTCCTTCTGGGGACAGGGCCCTACACTGTCCCTAGAAGGGAGTTCCTAGAAGAGAAACTGTTGAGAGCAGGACCAAATTCAGTAGGACAGGGATGGTCCAGAACAAGCTGGGAAAGGGAACAAAAGCAACAAATCTCAGAAAGCAAGCCACCATATTTCTCACCACCACAGAAAAACAACAGAAGCAGCTCTGTGAAGTTAGAAAAAGCTATTCTAAATCATGCTTCCTTCTAAAAGACCAGGAAAACTAATTTTACATAAAAATGAACAGAAAATACAGAAGTTAAATCCCATATAAAGTTATAATAAGAAAAAATAATAACATTCCTACAGACAATGAAAGCATGCCAGAAAGACATCCGCATATCATATCAAAATTGCAACTTCTATTTCAAAATAAGCTAAAAAGACATTAAGAAAATTATATAAGGCATGAAAGAACATCAATCAGAATTGGAAAAACTCAAAAATGAAATGAGAACTCAGAAAGGTATGAGCATTAGGAATCAAAAACTATTTATCAGGTATCACCACCTAAAAGTCCCACACCTTCTCGATCTCAAAACATCCAAAACCTAACCCACAACTGTCCTTCCAGAACTCTTCTCCTGGGGTCCCTTCCTTAACAGTTAACACCATTCAACACCATTCATCAACCTGCACATTCCTTTGACTCCTTTTTCTTTTTCTGAGTCAGGGTCTCACTTTGTTGTCCAGGCTGGAGTGCTGTGGAGTGATCACAGCTCTACAGCTTTGACCTCCCTGGGCTTAGATGATCCTCCTGCCTGAACCTCCTCAGTAGCTGGGACCACAGGCCTGCGCCACCAAGACCGGATAATGTTTTGTTCTACTTTTCTTTTGTAGAGACAGGATTTTTCCATGTTGCCCAGGTGGGTCTCAAGCTCCTGGGCTCAAGCAATCCACCTGCCTCAGCCTCCCAAAATGCTGTGATTACAGGCATGAGCCAAGGTACCTGGCCTCCTTTGACTCCTTAATTTAGGTTCCACATTCAATCAATGAAGGGGTTGTTAGTACACTAGAATCTCTCTCTAATCTGTCCACATCTTGCCATTCCAACAAGTATGAACCTTCTTTAGGGGCACCATCGTCATGCTCCTTGGACTATCCTAACAACCTCTAAACAGCTCTTCTGCCTCTAGTCTTCCTTTGTGTCTCACCCACAATTCATCCCCCACATTTAAGCCTTCAGTGGTACTTCTTTCCTAGCCATTAGGAAAACATCCAAACTCCCTTACATATAGAATGGTAAGCTGCTATAAATTCACAATCCCCAAAACTCAATGAACACTCCATATTGCCTGTCAGTTTCTCCAACGTTTCCATTCTCTAGTGACTACAGACGGTCCCTGATGTATGATGGTTCAACTTATAATTTTGACTTTATGGTGGTATGAAAGCCATAAACATTCAGTAGAAACTGTACTTCTCAGCTGGGTGCAGTGGCTCACCACACATGTAATCCCAGCACTTTGGGAGGCCAAAGTGGGAGGATCCCTTGAGTCCAGTTCAAGATCAGCCTGGGCAACATAGAGTGACCTCATCTCTATTAAAAATATTTTTTAAAAAATAAAAAAGAGGCCAGGCACTGTGGCTCATGCCTGTAATCCCAGCACTTTGGGAGGCCGAGGCAGGCGGATCACCAGGTCAAGAGTTCAAGACCAGCCTGTCCAACATGATGAAACCCCGTCTCTACTAAAAATACAAAAAAAATCAGCCAGGCATGGTGGCGTGCGCCTGTAATCCCAGCTACTCGGGAGGCTGAGGCACGAGAATCGCTTGAACCCAGGAGGCAGAGGTTGCAGTGAGCTGAGATCACGCCACTGCAGACAGAGTGAGACTCTGTCTTAAAAAAAGAAAAAAAAAAAAGAAATCGTACTTCTCGAGATGCTGGATAGCAACAGAGAGCTGCTGCTCCAAGTTAGCCAAGAAGTTATCTTGAACTTCTGAACTTATGATGGGTTTACCAGGATGGGATGTAACTACACCATAAATCAAAAAGCATCTGTACTGCAGCAAATATTCCCCATCCCAAAACCACTTCTAACTCTGAATTCTGTCCACTTCTATTTTCACTATCACCACTCTATTCCATGCCACACTCACTACTTAACTAGATTCCTACAATAGCTTTCTTAACTAGCTTTTCTGTCTCTGATCTTGTTTCTCTTCACTGTGGACAAAATAACTGCTATAAAAGAATCCTCAAATTTTACAGTACATAGCATCAACCTGGGATATTCTTTAATACATAAATGTCTGAGTCTCCAATGCCCCTCCCAAGAGTCTGTTTCAGTAGAGAATGGCTAATTGGATTTTCTGATGCAAGTGTTCTCTGGATCTGAAAAACACATCTTTAAAATTTAAATCAGACAAAGCATAGTGGCTCATGCTTGTAATCCCAGCACTTTGAAAAACCAAGACCGGCGGATCACTTGAGGTCAGGAGTTCGAGACCAGCCTTGCCAACATGGTGAAACCCCATCTCTACTAAAAATTAAAAAAACAAACAAACAAAAAACAGTAAATAAAATTTTTTTTAAAATGAATAAATAAATCCAATCGCATCACTTTTTTTTTTTGACACAGGGTCTTGCTCTGTTGCCCAGGCTGGAGTACAGTGATACAATCTTGATTCACTGCAACCTTCACTTCCCAGGCTCAAGCAATCCTCCCACCTCACCAATTAGTGGCCCCTGCTCACCAATTTGTCTTTATTTCTAATACCTATCCTGTCCCAACAATGCTCCAGTCACACCTAATTACTCCCAAGTTCCCAAACGCTCTCTATCTTCTCTATCTGGGCTTTTTCTCTTTTTAAAAAAATTTTGGGCCAGGCGCAGTAGCTCACGCCTGTAATCCCAGCACTTTGGGATGCCGAGGTGGGTGGATCACGACGTCAAGAGATGGAGACCATCCTGGCCAACATGGTGGAACCCCGTCTCTACTAAAAATACAAAAATTAGCTGAGCGTGGTGGTGCGCACCTGTAGTCCCAGATACTCGGGAGGCTGAGGCAGGAGAAATCACTTGAACCAGGCGGGGCGGAGGCTGCGGTGAGCCGAGATTGCACCACCGCACTCCAGCCTGGCAACAGAATGAGACTCCGTCTTAAAAAACAAAACAAAACAAAACAAAAAAAATGGGGGGCACGGTGGCTCATGCCTGTAATCCCAGCACCTTGGGAGGCCGAGGTGGGTGGGTCACCTGAGGTCAGGAGTTCGAGACCAGCTTGACCAACATGGTGAAACCCCATCTCTACTAAAAACACAAAAATTAGGCAGGCGTGGTGGCATGCGCCTATAATCCCAGCTACTCGGGAGGCTGAGGCAGGAGAATCGCTTGAACCCAGGAGGCAGAGGTTGCAGTGAGCTGAGATCGAGCCATTGCACTCCAGCCTGGGTAACAGAGCAACACTCCATCTCAAAAAAAAAAAATTTAATTTTTTTTTTTTTTGGCTGGGTATGGTGGCTCATGCTTGTTATCTCAGCACTTCAGGAGGTCAAGGCAGGAGGACTGGTTGAACCCAGCAGTTTGAGGTTGCAGTGAGCTGTGACCCCACAACTGCACTCCAGTCTGGGTGACTGGGCAACAGAGTGAGACCCTGCCTCTTTTTTAAAAAAAAAAAAAAAAAAAAGAGGGCTGGGCACAGTGGCTCACACCCGTAATCCACCTGTAATCCCGGTACTTTGGGAAGCTGAGGCGGACGGATCACCTGAGTTCACGAGTTCATGACCAGCCTGGCCAACATGGTAAAACCCCGTCTCTACTACAAATACAAAAATTAGCTGGGTGTGGTGGTGTGCACCTGTAATCCCAGCTACTCGGGAAGCTGAGACAGGAGAATCGCTTGAACCCGGGAGGTGGAGGCTGCAGCGAGCCAAGATCATGCCACTGCACTCTTGCCTGGGTTACAGAGCAAGACTCCATCTCAAGCGAAAAAAAAAAAAGAAAAAGAAAGTTTTTAATTTTTGTTGAGTACACAGTAGGTATATATTTATGCAGTACATGAGTTTTGTTTTTGTTTTTGTTTTTTGAGACAGTTTCCCTCTTGTTGCCCAGGATGAAGTGCAATGGCACAATCTTGGCTCACTGCAACCTCCACCTCCTGGGTTCAAGTGATTCTCCTGCCTCAGCCTCCTGAGTCGCTGGGATTACAGGCACCTGCCACCACGCCTAGCTAATTTTTCTTATTTTCAGTAGAGACTGAAAATGGGTTTCGCCATGTTGGCCAGGCTAGTCTCGAACTCCTGACCGCAGGTGATTCACCCGCCTCGGCCTCCCAAAGTGCTGGGATTACAGGTGTGAGCACCAAGCCCGGCCCATGAGATATTTTTATATAGATATACAATGTGTAATAATCATGTAAGGGTAAATGGGGTATGGATCGCCTCAAGCATTTATCCTTTGTTACAAACAATTCAATTACATTCTTTTATTAATATATATATATACTTTTTTTTTGAGATGGAGTCTTGCCCTGTCACCAGGCTGGAGTGCAGTGGCTTGATTTCGGCTCACTGCAACCTCTGCCTCCCGGATTCAAGCGATTCTCCTGCCTCAGCCTCCTGAGTAGCTGGGACTACAGGGACGTGCAAGCACACCCGGCTAATTTTTGTATTTTTAGTAGAGACGAGATTTCACCATGTTGGCCAGGATGGTCTCAATCTCTTGACCTTGTTATCCACCCACCTCAGCCTCCCGAAGTGCTGGGATTACAGGCATGAGCCACTGTGCCCAGCCAATAGTTATTTTTAAATGTACAATAAGTTACTGGTTGACTGTAGTCACCATGTTGCAAATATGAAATTCTAGATCTTAGTCATTCTTATTTTTTAAATTTTCTGAGATAAGAGTCTTGCTCTGTTGCCCAGGCTGGAGTACAGTGGTGTGATTATGGCTCACTGCCACCTCCACCTCCCAGGCTCAAGGGATTCTCCTGCCTCAGCCACTTGAGTAGCTGGAATTACAGGCATGCGGGACCATGAGCTGCTAATTTTTGTATTTTTAGTAGAGATGGAGTTTTGCCATGTTGGCCAGGCTGGTCTTGACCTCCTAGCCTCAAGTGACTGGCCCACCTTGGCCTCCCACAGTGCTGGGATTACAGGTGTGAGCCATCGCGCTGGGTTTAGATCTTATTCATTCTAATTACTATTCTTTTGGTACCCCTACAGCCTTTCTTTTATTTATTTATTTATTTTTTTGAGACAGAGTCTCACTCTGTCACCCAGGTAGCAGTGCAGTGGCATGATTTCAGCTCACTGCCACCTCCATCTCCTGGGATCAAACGATTTTCGTGTCTCAGCCTCCCAAGTAGCTGCGATTACAGGCATGCATCACCACACCAAGCTAATTTTTGTATTTTTTAGTAGAGATGGGTTTTTTTTTTTGAGACGGAGTCTTGCTCTGTCACCCAGGCTGGAGTGCAGTGGCACAATCTCAGCTCACTGCAAGCTCCGCCTCCCGGATTCACACCATTTTCCTGCCTCAGCCTCCCGAGTAGCTGGGACTACAGGCGCCCGCCACCACGCCCAGCTAATTTATTTATTTATTTTTTTTTTGTATTTTTAGTAGGGACGGGGTTTCACCATGTTAGCCAGGACGGTTTCGATCTCCTGACCTCGTGATCCGCCCGCCTCGGCCTCACAAAGTGCTGGGATTATAG
The DNA here is from genome assembly GCF_029289425.2 of Pan paniscus. NCBI lineage: Eukaryota > Metazoa > Chordata > Mammalia > Primates > Hominidae > Pan > Pan paniscus. The sequence goes on from NC_073268.2 coordinate 24,812,275, forward strand.
GCGTGAGCCACCACGCCGGGCCAGAGATGGGGTTTCACCATTTTGGCCACGCTGGTCTCAAACTCCTGGCCTCAAGTGATCCATCTGCCTCAGCCTTCCAAAGTGCTGGGATTACAGGCGTGAGCCACTGCTCCTGGCCCCTGTGGGCTTTCTTGACTGTTGTTCTCTCTGCCTAGAACACATCTTACCCAGCCAACTGTTTAATCTTTCCCGACTGCCTAAGATGGATTCAGTACCCAGCTGTAACACCCTACTTAGCCCTATCCCAGTGCTATCCCCTATCAGCAAGTGGTACAATTGCTTGAATGTTTGTCTGACTTCCTTATTGAGTTGTAAGATCTCTAAAGATAGGAATTTTGTTATAGTGTTCACTATTCCATCCTCAAGGGCTTAACAGATTCTAAAATGTAGTAACAGTTCTAAAAATGTATAGACAAAATCTTTGATCCACCATCCAATTCCCCCTATATATAATCCCATTACCAGACTCCACTCAACAACCCAGGAAACAAACACTTATTCTGATGGCATCTCTAGTAGTTTATCCAAAAGACAGGAAACTTTCTCCTAAAAACAGAAAAATCCCCACCTATAAAATGATGGATGCTCTTGGCACAAAACATTCCGAATCCTACCCTTTCAAAGTCTTCAGATAGATTTGGAAAAAAATAACCAATTGGCTGGCTTCTCAACCTACACTGCATAAAACAAACTGTCAAACATCTTTCAGAGGACTTCAAGATATCCTCACTCTCTTATTTAGAATCTCATATTCTTCAGACAGGAAGAGAAGCCAACTAACAGTATAACACCTGTGGCTTGAGACGGCATGCCCCAAGTTTTCCCTAGGTCTAAAGTGAACAAGACCTTCTGTAACACTTTTTCAGAAGCATAAATGAAGAATACACAAGAGGATAAACACGGAGGTCATGGTACGTTTGCAACGAAGGTGTGTACACGTTTTTAAAAAGCATTTCTGATCTATACCATAGGAAAAAACCTGTCATACTCACTTCCGAGTCTTCTGCACTTTCATAATCCGAGAGAACAGCTGAAATAAAACAGAAATATGTGGAAAAAAAGAAACCCAGAAACATTTTTTGGCTGCTTATTACAGGTCAGACTAAGAGTCTCATTTAATTCTGACATCAACCTACAACGTGGATAAAATTATAGTCCCCACTTACAAAAGGAGAAACAGGCTCAGAGGGTAACTTGCTGAAGACTATACTGCTAAAGCCTATGCTCTTAACCACTATGTTACAAAAAGGCACTCTGTGGCCCTAAATCCGTGACAGTGTGTGAGAATGTCGATGTTGGAAATAGATGACCTGAGTTTATGTTAAAAAAAACTCTTGTCCTAATGGGGTAAAAGATGCTACTCACCATCACCTTCAATGCCATCTTCACTCTCCTGAAGGAAAGCAGAAGACATGGGTTAGTTCTGTGATTTCCAGAGGTGGGGAGCCCAATAAAGAAATGTGGGTGAAAAGCTGAAGATTCAGCACAAAATGGTTGGAGAGGGAGACAGAGATAGGTAAATCTTTAACAAGTAGTAGCAAAGGCAGATCTGGTCTCCTTCCCTCCAGCCCCGACTTCTGAATAAAACATCCGCTTTCCATCTCCAGCGGCTCTACCATCCTCCCAGAAACCCCCAATCCTTCTTCTTCCCTTGGAACTCCGGATGCAAACTCGCATTGGGATAACTCCCCTTTTCTCTCAAAAACAAAAAAAAGTCCCAGTATCTACTATCAACTCACAGACACCTAGCATCACCTACACCCCGCCCCCGGCCGGCTCGCCGCCCGGTCCCCACCCCGCCCCGCCTGCGCGCACTCACACACTCCGACTCCTCAGCACTCTTGGCGCCCCCGCTCTCCACCCGCCGCAGATGAAGGGCCCCGGTTCGGCCTCCGCGCTGTGAAGGCAGAGAACCGCTGCCGCCGCCTCCGGCGCTACCGCTGCAGCTCCCGCCTCCCCGCAACGGGGAGCCGCCGCTGTCGGAGCCCGAAGCACCAGATTCCTCGTCCTCGGTGTCTTGCGAAGCGCGCTGCCGCCGCCGGTCCGCCATCTTACGGAGAACGGCCACCACCGGCGAGGTACTTACGCACCGCGCCCGTCGCAGAGGCTGCTGGGAGGCTGGATAGCTAGTTCCGGCGTGCTACGCGTGCGGCGCTCGGCCATCCCGTGTGTGTGTGTGTGTGTGTGTGTGTGTGTGTGTGTGTGTGTGTGTGTGTGTGTGTGTGTGTGTGTGTGTGTGTGTGTGTGTGTGTGTGTGTGTGTGTGTGTGTGTGTGTTGGGGGAGGGGCGGGGCGCGTGTGTGTGTGTGTTGGGGGAGGGGCGGGGCACTGGGCGGGGCCTAGGCCTGCGGCACGTTTGCGGCCGAACCGTATTACGTCTATCGGTGATGTAAGGGGGCGTGGCGCGGCTCCTGACTTCCCTTGGGCAGGCCTAGGGCGAGGGGAATTGAGACTTCAGCAGCCTCCCGGGTTCCCGGCCCGGCCATCTTGGGCTTCCCGAGTGGAAGGAGTCAACCTGTCACAGCTTCACTGCAACACTAGGGCTGTTTCATGGTTTTCTGTTTCCATTTCTCACTTCTACCTACGTTTGAAGCAGGTCAATTTACTGCATTCCTTTGCTTGGTAAAATCACGAATCAAGGTAAATCTTAAAAGCTGTAGTGCTGCGTCAGATTTGCTGCACCAGCCTTGTTTAAGATAACGGGCGAAGGAGAAACCAGTTGTCTGCAGTGAAGCCAGAGGACTTCTTGTTGCAGCGTTTTCTCTGTGTTCTCATTTCCTCTTCACGTTTCTTCCCACCCCAGCCATTACCTGTCCCAAAGTGCAGGCTGGTATGATGCCAGTACTACCGGTTTTGTTTTGGCTTTTTCGAGGCAGGGTCTCACTCTGTTGCCCAGGCTGGAGTGCAGTAGCGCGGCTCAGTGCAGCCTTGACCTCCCAGGCACAGGTGACCTCCTTGCCTTAGCTTCCTTAGTAGTTGGGACAACGGGCACACACTACCACACCCGGCTAATTTTTCTGTTTTTTGTAGAGATGGGGTCTCGCTCTTGCCCAGGCTTGTCTCCTGGCTGGGGTCAAGCGATCCTTTCGTCTCAGCCTCCCAAAGTGCTGGGACTACAGGCATGAGCTACTGCCCTTGTCAGGATTTTAGAACCTATTTAAAAATAAATGGTCAGTAGAAACAGATGTTGATTCAAAATCCTGACATTATTTCCTTCTTAAGGTTTATGGAAATTATTTCATTTTGGCAAGGCATTTGTCACCATTGAAAAGAATCAGTGTGTTTTCTTTGGACCATTATAAGGATATACAAAGTGCATGAGCTAAGTTTTTAGTGCACCTACAGGAGTGCACGTTAATAATGTATGTTATCAAACAAAGGCCACCATGGCATAGAATTCTTTCCTGAGTAAAATATATTTTTTTTTTTTGAGAGGGAGTCTCACTCTGTCTGTCGCCCAGGCTGGGGTGCAGTGGGGTGATCTCGGCCCACTGAAAGCTCCGTCTCCCGGGTTCACGCCATTCTCCTGCCTCAGCCTCCCGAGTAGCTGGGACTACAGGCGTCTGCCGCCAGGCCCGACTAACTTTTTATGTTTTTAGTAGAGATGAGGTTTCACCGTGTTAGCCAGGATGGTCTCCATCTCCTGACCTCGTGATCCGCCGGCCTTGGCCTCCCAAAGTGCTGGAATTACAGGCGTGAGCCACCGCGCCCGGCCTTTCCTGAGTAAAATTTTTTAAAATGACATGGTTAAGGATCCTGATGTTTATCAAATTTATAGATAACATGAAACTGGAAGTAATTATGAATGCCTTCAGAGATGAAAGGAAAATTCAAGGCCGGGCGCGGTGGCTCACGCCTGTAATCCCAGCACTTTGGGAGGCCGAGGCGGGCAGATCACGAGGTCAGGAGATCAAGACCATCCTGGCTAACACGGTGAAACCCCGTCTCTGCTAAAAATAAAAAAAAATAGACGGGCGTGGTGGCAGGCGCCTGTAGTCCCAGCTATTCGGGAGGCTGAGGCAGAATGGCGTGAACCCGGTAGGCGGAGCTTGCAGTGAGCCGAGATCGCGCCACTGCACTCCAGCCTGGGAGACAAAGAGACTCTGTCTCAAAAAAAAGAAAAAAAGAAAATTCAAACAATCTCAGCTAATTAGACAAGTGGCCAAACGTGACAACTTATAAGTCCAGCTCCAAAAGCCAACTGCCTGAGTTCAAAATGGAGGATATATGATTTAATAAGTGTTAAAGAAAAAGACCTGGAGGATCTTATCGATCACAGGCTAAATTGGTGCAAATAAGGCTGCCAAGTTTAGTGTCTAAATAAGGAAAGTGATAGTCTGCCACTTTGTCCTTCAGTTGTTTAGTCTGGGTCCAATTTTTTTTTTTTTTTTGAGGGGGACGGAGTCTCGCTCTGTCGCCCAGGCTGGAGTGCAGTGGTGCGATCTGGGCTCACTGCAACCTCCGCCTTTCAGGTTCAAGCGATTCTCCTGCCTCAGCCTCCTGTGTAGCTGGGATTACAGGCGCGCACCACCACGCCCAGCTAATTTTTGTATTTTTAGTAGAGACGGGGTTTCACCATGTTGGTCAGGCTGGTCTCGAACTCCTGACCTCGTGATCCACCCACCTTGGCCTCCCAAAGTGCTGGGATTACAGGCCTGAGCCACCGCACCGGGCCTGGAGCCCACAGCAATCTTTAACTAGGGACTATGAAGAAAGGAGGGATTGGTCTTTTTTTCATCATCCTAGAAGGCAAAGCAAAAACCAGTGAGTTTAAGTTACAAGAAGTTAGATTTTTTGTCAACAAGCATTTTCAAACACTTAGGGGGAAAAATGTATGTAGAAAAAGTGTTGAAGCACAGCCTGGAATTTGCTTGTCTGGAGTGTTATCAAGGGTAAATCACATATCGGGGTCACACTAGATTACCTCTAATGTCTTTCCAGCTATAAGATTTTGTTAACTTACGAAGTATCCTATAATCTCGTTTCTAAAATTGCTAATTATAGTTTTTTTTTTTTTGGAGTTGGAGTCTCCCTCTATCACCCAGGCTGGAGTGCAATGGCATGATCTCGGCTCACTGCAACCTCCGCCTCCTGGGTTCAAGCGATTCTCCTGCCTCAGCCTCCCAAGTAGCTGGGATTACAGGTGCCTGTCACCAAGCCTGGCTAATTTATTGTATTTTTAGTAGAGACAGGGTTTCACCGTGTTGGCCAAGCTGGTTTCGAACTTCTGACCTCAGGTGATCTACCCACCTCAGTCTCCCAAAGTGGCTGGGATTACAAATGTGAGCCACCACGCCCGACCCTTTTTTTTTGTTGGGGGTGGGTGGGATGGAGTCTCGCTGTCACCCAGGCTGAAGTGCAGCAGCTTGATCTTGGCTTACTGCAACTTCCACTTCCCAGGTTCAAGAGATTTTCCTGCCTCAGCCTCCCAAGTAACTGGGATAACAGGTGCATGCCACCACATCTGGATAATTTTTGTATTTTTAGTAGATGGGGTTTTACCATGTTTTACTGTGTTGGTCAGGCTGGTCTTGAACCTCTGACCACAAGTGATCTGCCCACCTCAGCCACCAAAGTGCTGGGATCACAGGTGTGAGCCACTGTGCCCAGCCAAGTTGCTGATTATACTTAAGGAAGCACACTGGACAAAGAGGGATGAAACATACATTATACTTATACACAAATGGAAGTGAGTACCTTATATAAAGGGGAAAATAATGTGTTATTCTTTTTTATTGTGAAAATGGATTTCTTTTTCCAATGTTTCAAATATACAAGCAGAATTGTTTGTTTGCCAATAAATATAATAAATTGAAGCAGAAGTTCAAAAATTAACAGCCACAATAGTTTATTTACAATTGAACTCTTTATAAGATATTTACAAGACAACCAATTTTACACATCAGAAATGGTATCAAAAGTTATGAATTACAACACAGACAACAATATGAAATGGGCATAAAACAAAGCTGAAGTAGACAGACAAGCAATTTTTTTTAATTTATTAACACTAGCTTAAACTTTGTTAAAGAAAAACAAACAACTATGTTTTAGGAGAACTGCAGGGCCTTCAGTTGAAGATTGAATTCACAGTGTTGTATCCCATGTAGGGAAAAATAAGACTAATTTTCCCCCCACACTCTAACACACTGTAATTTTGCACTTGGAACTTTGCTAATCTACTGTCCAACCTCCTTCTCAACAAAGTCAAATCAAAGGAGAATTAACCTAGAAGAGGGGACAATAAAATAAGAGGTCCTCAGGGAGAGGGAGAACCAAGGAAATAGAATCTACTTAAATCTGGCCAGATAGCACCTCGTGGATTCTTCTCAGTCTACTTCAAGTCAGAAACTGGGGAGTCCCCTGGGTAGGGCACAAACACAATGGTTAAATTTGCTAACTCATACCCAAAATTAGGAACCCAACACATGCTGAAATCAAGAAGAAACTGAGAGGGATCAAAGAACAAAGTCAAGAGACACTGATTGGGTCTTTTTTCTTTCTGGACACGTTACAAAGAAATACCACATAGGTAAGAGTAAGAAAACTGAACAGCCTGCCACATTAAAATGATGGAGAACAAAGAAAATCTGGCCCAGTTTTTCTAGAAATCTCCTCCTTAAGGTGTGAGATGAGAGCCCCTAGTGGAATTAAGTCCTATTTCTCTCTACATCCTTGCTGCAATGAAGTTTACAGCAGGTTCCCTTATAGAGAGCCCACTCTCCTAAGCAGATGGAGTTACAAATGAAAACCCATAGCCACACACACACACACACACACACACACAAAAGGAGAAATAAGAGCAGCAAGATCATCCAAGAATACTACATGTGCTGCCAGAATAATTCCTTTAAAAGTCAAATCCAGGAAGCACAGATCAACATCTCACAAAAAGCTTTAGCAGTGGGAGGCCCCTGAGGAACTTTTCTTCTCTTCCCACAATGGTATCCCATTCTCTCTTCGTGCTCCACTGATGGGCCAGCCACACACCCTACATACCTTGGCTTCTCCTCTAAAAGTGCTAATAATCTGGGGACATATTCTCTTTAAGGATAAAAGCCCCTACCTTCTAGGAGATTAGACCCCTACTTGTTTTCACACAATAGTCCTGAAGACTAAAGAAAGGCAATTCCTATATATTTGAGACCAGAGGTCTTGGCTCTATTTTCCTTTCAGATAGTTAATAGGGATCTTACACTGAGACCAAAGTGGCCTGGGAGTGCTATCCTGATATTTTAACAAAACGGGAGGGGAGAGGACCAAGATGGTACACATACAAATTATTTTTACAAAGTGAATGGAGAAGCTCATTAGGTACATCTGTTTGTTTCAAGATGTAGACATTTGCCAGCCAAAGGAAGCACGTATTTCCACACTCTACCCCTACCCTCCCTAAGTCTCTATCCCACCACCAAGAGTTCTGCTAAAAGGATGAAGCCCAATGAAGGAATACTTGAGAAGTGATGTGATACAAGGACATTTATACAGGTTTTGGCATGCCATCCCAAATACTAAGTGCTTTTGTTTACAGCTGTAACTTGTTCTGAAACTAACCATCCCCACTTTCTTTTCCAAAGATTTTGGTTTTTGAGGAGTAAAGAAATTGTTATCCATTAACTGAAAAAATAATCACAGCCAAACATCCCTTCCCACATGACTGTATCACAGAATAGTTTCAAGTGAACAACTATCTTTTCAGACAGTTATCTACCAACTCTCCGATGTCTTTTCTACTCTATGAAGATGGCTTGCTTCATCGCTTCACTTGTCATTCCTCTTCCGGTCCTAAAGCTCATGGTGAGGTTGTTTGTTTTATTTTAGGGTTAAAAATCACTATACCCACTATAAGGAGGGTGTACCAGGGTGAGAAGAGTGCCATGCAGGCACAGCTCTAAAGGAAGGGGCTGCTTCATCTTCCACATGTCTAATGAAGAGAGCCCTTTTACCCCTTTAACATAGGCAAATGTATAGAAACAGACCCCTGAAACTTCTGAATCTGCCATCCTATAGCTTTAGCTTGAGAGCCCATTTCCCAAAAAAGGGAAAAGAAATCCCAATCACCCTCCATAACTCACAATTAGCTGAATTAAAGAGTTTTTGTGAAATCAGAGTAATGAAAACGAAGTCAAGGAAGTATGAAAGGGTATTATCAGCGAGTGATAACATATGTGAGGACAAAGGTCACATATATAGGTCTCTGCCACTCTCGGGAATGGCATGCTACAACTATCTGAAGACAGGGTTCTTGCCAGCACAGCTATTTCCTACACGTCCGGTGAGGTGTTTGCTTCTTCTGGATCTCCAATCTGCATCGGCTACGCTCATCCAACCAGGGTAGCTCAAAATTCCTGGCAAAAAAGGATGAGGAAATCAACTTGCAAGACTAGAAGGGATTCAGTGTGGACATGATAGCAACTACAAAAAAGTCACTATGTCCCTTACCACTCCTATCCCTGACTAGTTTGGAGTGTCTTTCCTGCCTCAAAGCCAGAGCAACTGTGTACCATTAAAGTGATGGAATCATCTATTTCTAACTCAAAAAGCAATACTCCTAATTATTGGCTTGGGAATCTTATTACAAAAGCTAGTTGCCCAGGTAGCCTCATTTCTGTCAAAGACCCATGGCTATCCCTAAGCCACCTGGTTCCACCTCATATCTAGGCTTCCATGAAGTCTGAAAAGGATGTGCAGGTTACCTGGAAGGGGAGAAAAAAAATGTATACTTACTGTGGAGTTAATTTTGGTAATGGTCGTCCAAATGCTACAACAGGCAAGAAGGGGGTAATCATCAAACTTTCAACTATGGGAGAAAGTCAAACGGGAGCGTATTAGTAATACAGATGGGAAATGTCTAGAAGCTATATCTGCTCCAAAATACACTTCATTCATTCAGAGCAAGTTGTACCCTGGAGCCTTGCACCCTCCTCCTCCTTCGAAAAACCTACTCTTTTAGATGGACACAACTTACCATCATCTGGCTCAGGGAAAAATGAGGTAACCTCAGGCTCAGATTCCTGAATTCCTTTCTTTTTATACATTCTGAGCTGCAGTCGCTGTAAAATTCTTTGTTCCCTGATCCTCTGAATATCCCATCTGGGAAAAACAAACAAAACAAAGAAACCCAACATTACTGTTTACCCAAAACCTGCTCTATAAAAGCAACTCACACAATCCAGATGCTAGGAAGACCCTTGCTGACTCCTCTAGACAGGGTAAAGAGAAATGACTGCCTTGTTAAGGGAGAGCTGTTTAGGTCTACCGTTTAGATCATGTGTTGGTGTTCCACAGAAAGTAGAATTGAGGAAGGTCATACACAAAAAGAGGCCAAACATGTTTACCTACAACAACTACCATTTCCAACTAAGATATTCAACCAACTGGGAAGCCAGTAATGTAAGAGTGTTAAGCACTCCAAGATTCTCCACAGCATGAAAAAGGGAGGTCAGGTTCCCTGATCCTCTGTCCTAGGTCCTAGGGCTCAGTTGTTTCCAGGATGGACATCTCTGGCCTCACCTTTTCCTTCTCTTCTCATCCAGCTCCAGTTTTGCATGCCGCTTCGAAAACACACTGTCATCCAGGTTCTGTGTAAAGAAAAGCAGCTGATAAGCTATTTATCACCATATATTAGTTACACACGTATACTAACTAATTTCCAGCTTCCAGGAACGTAAAATCTTTCACCTTCCGGTTCTACCTGAGTCTGTGGGTTCCATGGACAGTATGGGAACCTCCTGGTAACAGAATCAACAAAACACATACCCCTTTCCCCATCCACATCCTTTTAGAATCTCCAAATTTCAAAATCATTTCCGTAACTTTCCAAGGTAAACATCACATCAAACTAAAACCCCCAGACTGTCATAAACCCTCCCCGCCTCCATACTTTGTAAGAGTCTGACTTTAAAATAATCAAAACTTTAAGAGTCAAATGAGCTTGGAATATGTAATTTTATGGTTGAGGGGTACATGCTGTTTTGTGTGTGTGTGATGGAGTCACTCCGTCACCCAGGCTGGAGTGCAGTGGTGCGATCTTGGCTCACTGCAACCTCTGCCTCCTGGGTTCAAGCAATTCTCCCTGTCTCAGCCTCCCGAGTAGCTGGGATTACAGGTGTGTACCACCACGCCCGGCTAATTTTTGTATTTTTAGTGGAGATGGGGTTTCACCACATTGGCCAGGCTGATCTCTGACTCCTGACCTCAGGTGATCCACCTGTCTCAGCCTCCCAAAGTGCTGGGATTATAGGCGTAAGCCACCACACCCAGCCCTAACTTTTCTACTTAGCATAAAATCTACCTTTGTTTTGAACATTACCTAGCTATTTATTTTTTAATAAATCACTTAACTACTCTAGACCTGTTTTTTAATCTATAAAATGAAGGAGCTGGACTAGATAATTTCTCAAGTTTCTGTCTGGCCTTAAAATTATTTAATTCATCCATAGTACTATGACATTTTCCAGTTATACCGTCACATTCTATTTAATCTCTTACTCTCTTCAATTGAGTGCTCTTGGTTACCTACCTCCAAAAGGTCTGAAGGATTTGGGTCCCTTAGAGGCTCTACTGAGTGGTCCCTCCAAGAAGGAACTGAAAAAAAGAGAGAGAAAAAGAAAGGGAGGAGGGGTGGAACCACCCTTAAATCCAAAGTTGCACAACTATTCACTAGGATAAGAGGTCTCTCCCCAGAAGAGACAAAGTTACCAAGTGATAGGAATCCATTCTATGGCCTCCCTGAAGCCATATTCAGTGTCCTTGCTATGGTATAAAAGAACCTAAAATGCCATTGCAGTCTGCCAAACTCAGGATCACAAAAACCCTAAATCAATACCTGACAATTCATATAATGATGCTATAGCAGTTCCTGAAAAACAACTGAAATTTGTTGTCATTTTGAAGTCTATAGTAGTGTAATCAATCATACACCAAGAAATCTCACTCTCCCACATCCAGTGGATGGGGAATGCAGCTCCCAACCATCCACCATCCCACCAACCCCCACCCCAGGCCCAGCCAGCACAATTCCTATTCTACTCACCAGCCAAGACTGAAGTTTCTCCTGCAACACTTGATGGCATCAGACACCCTAAATAATGCAGGAAAGAAGAATAATCTCAGTGTAAAAAGAAAAAAAGCCCATACCCCAAATGGAGGAAAGGATCATCACTGAAGTTCTCACTAGGAAGCCATTTTGTTTTTTGAGTTGTTCTTTTGAGAATTTCTCTCTGGGGGAGGGGAAGAGGGAACAACAGACAAAAGAAAAGAAAATAAGCCCACCACTTTTTTTTTTTACACTGAGACGACTTCTTTTCTTCATTATTTAGGGTGGTTTCCCTGCAACAGTTGATGGCCAAGGATATCAAACCTTAAACTCAGAACATGGCAGGTGAGTAAAAGTTGACCCTATTTTTCAAATAAAAGATCAGTGTTCTCAAAACTTACATATGTAGTCTTCTTAAACAGCTCCCTCCTCCCTCCAAACAAACTACCTTGCTGGTCCAGCCTGAACAACATGCACAAAGACTTTGGCTCCCCTAGAACAAGCCATTGAGCCTTCCTCTTGAGATAGGGGCATCAAGAATAAGGATTCACATGTTTATTCACAACTCAGGCTCCTCAAGGGGCTGGGATCTCCCCAATTAGACTCCTTTGTTTCACTATGCCCACAATCTCAGAGGTGTTTGAAATTGTCTGTACTAGGGAAGAAAGGATTTTCAAAAATAGCCAGTCACACAGAACAGCTCTGGACCAAGCCATTACCCAATCCCGGATGGGAAGTTGCTTCACGTTTCTCTTAAGTTGTTACGCAGCATTGCCATGGCAGCAAAAGAGGTTAACCATTAAGGAAGAACCTGTTCAACTGACTGAACCAACAAAAATCTGAACCTAGATCAGGATCCTGATCTATCTCATGTACTCAAGTGTGAGGCCTAATAGAGGTTAGATCATTAAGACGACTAATCTAGCTTTCCCACTTAATTTTGTCACCAGAACAGCCAAACAAAGCCTGGAGAACGCTCTTGTCTCACTGGAATGGATTTCTATCCCCATCCTGCTAGGCAAGACACAGTGGTAGAAACTTGGGACTGCGGCTCTATCCTAGAAGGCCTCCCCAACCATTACCCCAGAGTAACCGCAGTGACTGACATAGACTAATATTACATGATTGAAGGCACATTCCAGTTACTGGTTGATGTAGAAGATAGGGGAGCATCTCTGTGTGGAAGCCATAAAGAAAAAAAAAAGGGAATGAAGACCAAGGTCCCACACCCCACACCCTCCCCAAGCAGCTCAGATATCCCAAGATAGTCCTTATTGTTTGAAAAATAGTTTGTAGACCATTTTATTTAAATATATGAACAACCAATGGGCTACTGCAATCCAAGTAAACTCTTCACATTTTAGAACCTTTGTGAAGTATAGTTAAGATAAAGTAAGACTGTTGGTCTTTGGCAGATTCCTCCTGCCCCCCAGACAGGGACATAGATATACAGATAAATGTTTATATAGTTAAAGAGTGGAGGCCCAGGTGAAAATTCCCCACCCCAAGCTGGCTCCCCAACCCAAAAATTACCATTGGCCCCTGAGAACACCCAAAGACCACCCTCCCAGATTTCACACAATATCAATTGCAGGAACAGTCGTGCATGGCAAAGTATAGTTCTATGCATTTCACAGCACAGAAAACCCTTCTTTCAGAGGGCATGCAAGTTGCCGGAGATTACACCCCCAAGTCTGGTGCTCTTGTGATGAGCAACTTACTGGCAAACACATCTCCCAGTGTTGTAAGCAGGCAAATACATTGAGCACATTTTGCTGTAATTCCATCTATTTGCAATGCCTGCACAGTGTCTGTCTCTGGCTGTTAACTTACTCATTCTTGACAGAACTCTGCTTTATTGATTGCACTTTTTTAAAAATGCCAAAGGCATTTTCACACTTGTTAGCTTGACCGCCACCACTAGGGTATAAGAGCAAGTGTTCTCTATGCCTTACTTGCTACAGTCTCCTCCTTCTTTGGAGAGGATTCCCGTAATGGTAACGGTGATGGGGGAGGCTGGTGCCAACGACACAAATACATTTCTGTGGTGGAAAGGTACGGCAAATCTTCTATCTCACTTGAGAAGGCTTTCTCCTTGGGATGGGTGCTGGGTCCCTTTTGGGGAGTGGAGAGTCTTGGTGGGGTGTCCACTGAAGACCGGGGCTTTTCTGGGGTTTCTTGGCTCCTCAATTCACGTTTACAAACAGTTTCAGATAAGGAACCACAGGGTTCCTCTTTAATAGGAGAGTGCTTAGGAGTTTTTGTTTTGACTTTTGAAAATTCAGGAGCCAGCTTTTTAACAGGAGTCTTTCTTTCTGTACTTCCAAATGGGGATTTCCTATTAGATAGGGAAGAAAACATTATAAAATTTATTGACACTTGAATAAAATCTAATTTGAACACATTCTGGAGCAAAAGAATAAGCTGGTTCTTTTGCCCCAAAATGACAAGTATTCAGGTACCTAAATATCTGGTGCTCATTTAGCAGTCATGAGCAGGAACAGCCCAGGCTTAGCAGTATATAAAATAGGCCCATAGTAAATTTTTTGTTTTGTTTTGTTTTGTTTTGTTTTTGAGACAGAGTCTTGCTCTGTCACCCAGGCTGGAGTGCAGTGGCATGATCTCGGCTCACTGCAATCTCTGCCTCCCGGGTTCAAGCAATTCTCCTATCTCAGCCTCCTGAGTAGCTGGGATTACAGGCATACACCACCATGCCTGGTTAATTTTTTTTGTATTTTTGATAAAGGCAGGGTTTCACCATATTGGTCAGACTGGTCTCAAATACCTGACCTCAGGTGATCCACCCACCTAGGCCTCCCAAAGTGCTGGGATTACCGGCATGAGCCACTGCACCTGGCCAGTAAATGTTGAACAAGGAATTTCCATGCTTAAGAATATTCAAGGTCCACCAGGCGCAGTGGCTCACGCCTGTAATCCCAGCACTTTGGAAGGCCAATGCAGGCGGATCACTTGAGGTCAGGAGTTCGAGACCAGCCTGGTCAATATGGTGAAACCCCGTCTCTACTAAAAAAAAAAAATACAAAAATTAGGCGTGGTGGCACATGCCTGTAATCCTAGCTACTTGAGAGGCTGAGGCAGGAGAATCACTTGACCCTGGGAGGCAGAGGTTGCAGTGAGCTGAGATCACACCACTGCACTCCAGCCTGGGCGACAGAGTGAGACTCTGTCTCAGAAAAAAAAAAAAAAAGAATATTCAAGGTCCTTTAGCCAACATTATGTACCACTACAACCCACATTAGGTGCACCTACTTCTCGTAATCCAGAGATCAGTCTCTTTCCTTTTCCCCCAACCCTGTACCACATTAATTGTAACCTTTATTTCCTTTTTCTTACTGTCTGCTGGCATTCTCTAGCCTCTTTCTTCTTCCCTTCTTCCCCCACCACATCCCAAGAAAGTCATCTCCCTTCCTCTTTACCAACCTAAATTTTAATACTTTTTTGGAGTCTCACTCTGTCACCCAGGGTGGAGTGCAGTGGTGCGATCTCTGCTTACTGCAACCTCCACCTCCTGGGTTCAAGCAATTCTCCTGCCTCAGCCTCCCAAGTAGCTGGGACTACAGGTGTATGCACCACACCCGGCTAATTTTTCTATTTTTAGTAGAGACAGGGTTTCACCGTGTTAGCCAGGATGGTCTCGATCTCCTGACCTCGTGATCCACCCGCCTCGGCCTCCCAAAGTGCTGGGATTACAGGCGTGAGCCACCGCACCCGGCTATACTTCTTTTTCAAGACTGATTTCTACTTAAAGTTTCACAATTCTAACCCAGAATAATTTTTAATATCCCTGAATCTTACAAAACTTAGTTTAATGTCTGTAATCCCAGCACTTCGGGAGGATCACTTGAGCCCAGGAGTTTGAGATCAGCCTGGGAAACAAAGTGAGAACCTGTCTCTACAAAAACTAAAAAAAGTTAGCCAAGCATGGTGAGTGCCTATGGTCCTAGCTACATGGGAGGCTGAAGTAGGAGGATCACTTGAGTCCAAGAGGTGGAAGATGAAGTGAGCCATGCTGGCGACACTTGCACCCCAGCCTGGATGACAGAGAGAGACCCTATCTCAAACAAACAAAAAACCTTAGTTTATATCAGGTGTTGTACATCTACGTATTTTACTGCATTTGAATTCTGAGTTTTCAAAATGTATGCCTATCCTTACAGTTGGGCTAATTTCTTTGAGTCCAAGGACAGTTCCATTTTTACCTTTTTTTTTTTTTTTTTCAATTGAGACAGGGTATCACTCCGTCACCCAGGCTGGAGTGCAGTGGTGCAGTAACAGCTCACCGTAGCCTCAACCTCCTGAGTAGCTGGGACTACAGGTGCATACCTCCAGGCCCGGCTAATTTTTGGATTTTTTGTAAAAATGAGGTCTCACTATGTTGCCCAGGCTGGTCTCAAACTCCTGGGTGCAAGCGATCCCTCCTTCCCCACTTTCCATACGTTCCATACTCCTTCCCCACCTTGCCCTCTCAAAGGGATTACAGGCCTGAGCCACCACGCCTGGCCTGTATTTTACTTTTCTATGTCTACCAATGCACGACACAATGAAGGAATTTAACACTTCCTAACTTGAAGTGAACTGCTATAGTTTTCTTTAAGAAACTCAGCTGTCATACTTGTTGCCCATTCTCTTTATGATGTAAGCTGCATTCAATAATTATTACTGTGACCAAAATACTCCTAAACAGACTTTTACAGTCTGCATAAGAATGTTTCAAGATAGTTTCTCAGCATAGAAGACTTCTTTTTTTTTTTTTTTTTTTTGACGGAGTCTCGCTCTGTTGCCAGGCTGGAGTGCAGTGGAGCAATCTCGGCTCACTGCAACCTCTGCCTCCCGGGTTCAAGTGATTCTCCTGCCTCAGCCTCCCGAGTAGCTGGGACTACAGGCGCCCGCCATCACGCCCGGCTAATTTTTTGTATTTTTAGTAGAGACGGGGTTTCACCATGTTGGCCAGGATGGTCTCTATCTCTTGACCTCATGATCCACCCACCTTGGCCTCCCAAAGTGCTGGGATTACAGGTGTAAGCCACCACACCCGGCCCTCTGCATAGAAGACTTCTAAAGCAAGTTATGATTGCTATAAAACCAATTCATAAATCCCAATCTCCTACTCTCAATCACTGGTAACAAGGGTCCTCATCAAACAAAGTTATCAGCACACCTTTTATGTCCCTTTCCACTCCGCCCACATGAGAAAGGCTTGGGAGGCAGAGTCTGGGATGTCTCGGAAAGCTCCGGCTGGCACTCCAGTTTAATTTTCTCAGATAGCTCTGTTTCCTCTCTCTCTTCAGTTTCATAGCCCTGAAACAGCTTGTGCCTTTCTTTCTCGTTATCCTTCTTTACCAGCTGCATCCGCCTTTCCATACGTTCAATCCGAGCAAGGAGCTAAAAGAGAGAGTAGCAAAATGCAGACTTAACACATAAAAAATTAAACACACAGATACTTAGCCCCATTTAGGAATCAGTATAGTCTTCTGCCTCTTTCTATGGACCACATCAACTCAACTTTTTAAATAGGCAGACATTAATCTGAACAGTTTTCCTTAAACAAAATAGAGAAGAGAAGGTATACTGTTAAATTTTAAGGGCTAACCTAGATGGGAAGAGGCATGGGGTAATTTGTAGTTCATTCTTCTGTAGGGAGATCCTCTCCACTGGGAAGGGCCGTAACATGCCTTTTAATGGCATGGTCTCTGCTACTGCTACCTGTGTGGCTCCAAGTTGGTTTGGGAGTTTCCAGAATTAATTGTATACATGTTTTGTTTGTTTGTTTTTGTTTTTGTTTTGAGACGGAGTTTTGCTCTTGTTGCCCAGGCTGGATTGCAATGGCTCACTGCAACCTCCGCCTCCCTGCCTCAGCCTCCCGAGTAGCTGGTATTTCAGGCGCCCGCCACCACACCGGGTAATTTTTGTATTTTTAGTAGAGGCAGGGTTTCACCATGTTGGCCAGGATGGTCTCTATCTCTTGACCTCGTGATCCACCTGCGTAGGCCTCCCAAAGTGCTGGGATTACAGGCGTGAGCCACCGCGCCCAGCCTACATGATCTTTTAAGAGGCCCTGAGATTGTCCAAATTCTGTCCTCTCTACTTCTACTCCAAAGCTCTATACACAACAGCAAAGTGCAAACAGTACATTGAGAAGGAATTAAGAGCTCATACAGTGCCACCAGGAATGGCAGTGTTATTTGAAAGGGGTATGTGTGGGAGGGGGTACTTTTAAAACAATGAACATTTCATTTGGAAAATAGAAATCAGTACCCATAAATTCCAACAATCATGACATAAACACATTCCTTTGTATTTGAGGTAACACAAAAAATTATACCTACTCATCTAAATATTTATTAAAATCAAAGTTCCTTTAGTTTTAGTTAAAAGGAAGGACTAAAAAACTAAACAGAAAATGGAACTCTATTAGTATTGAAAACTTTGTGTTAGTTTAGTTTTGAGAAAAGGTGTTGTGCTACTTATACTCTATTACAAGAATTTTATCTGGGTTAGACAGTGATGTTAACGCTGCCTTCATTACATTCATTGCATAGATTTCAGACAAGGCCAAACAACAACTGGAATAAGTGAAACAAGCTTAAGCAATATTAAGATTGCAATACACAACAGAAGCAGTGAGTACCAAGTTCAGACTGACACTCTATCCTTAACTCACCCCACTTTTCCTGACTAGGAAAGCCTGCAAAGGGGCCATTACCTCAGGAACTGAGCAGAAACCTCCACAATCAGCAGAGAACCCCCCTATCAGCCATACTCTCATTTCATCTCCTTGTATATGTTTTGATTCACAGCCCCTAACCACCATTTGTGGGTGACATTTCCTTGATTTTTTTCTCCTTCACTGGTCCTTCTCTTCCCACTCCCCCCATACAAGGATATGATGTGTTGTAATTACGGTACCATCACACCCCTAGACTGCAGTACAGTCTGAGCAGTGCCACCTCCATGTTGAGTAACTTCCACAAATCAACACCATGAGATATTTTAATGAGACCTGCCCCAGCTCCCAATCCACCTTGCAGAATGCATTCTCCAATAAAACAGCCACCCGATGAGATTCATTTGGAAAGCAAACAAAATGAATAGCCGCTTGCTCCCTTGCTCAGCTCTTAGCGCACACGACGCCAGAGAGAAAGAGGAGAGAGGGAGAGATGAGGACGGCGGGGAGGGAGGGAGAGAGAGAGACAGACAGAGAGAAAGGGAAAGAGAGAGGGAGGGAGGAAGAGGGAGGGAGAGAGGGAGAGAGAGACTGCTGCAGCCTGAGCACAACAATTGTAGAAACCATGTTTATTTTTAGGCAGCTGTAAGGTATGCTAGCACAGTAATACCCCCCACCCCAGCTTCCCTCATATCTGAAGGAATATGTTTTAACGCGGAGATGCCCTTAACTACTGCTGCAGTAAAAACAAGCCTGTGTCGTCCAAGCTCCTCAGAAGTAAAGAAATAATAAACAACTTTCCTACTCCCTAAGATTCTAAAATAAGGATGGGGAGGTCTATTTAATACATTTAATAAGCTTACTTTCCCCTGATGCCCTAAAATCTTCCAGTTTCAAACACCATGCTTATAAAAGGGACCTGATCAGTGGGTCATGTATTAGAACTCAGGTTCCTATTAAAAGCTGTCTGAAATCAAAGGCAGTGATTCTCTTAATATCATTTAAGAAAACTAAAATAGGATTCCATGTAAATCACCTCTACCCCTGTGCCCACTAAAAGGCCTACTGCCCTCCTATCTAAAGATGCTGCAGCAGTGGTGAAAGCAACAGCTGCTTGCTACAGCCCTCTCCTCCACCGTGCATTTCTAACGCAATAGCTCTTTAATTTAACCCTTCCATAAGGACACAACACCTACACCCCACCCTTTCATTTTTAACCTCTCACAGATCACGTCTTTTTCCACTAAACGTCTTTCCCACACGTCTGGGGCTGTCATTTTAAATTAACCCTTTGGCACCTGAAACCCCTCCCCCTCCCCCTGAGAGGTTGCCCTTTAACCCTTCCCTCCAACCCAACGTGTCTGTGAGCCTGGCTCCCAGAGACCCAGCGCCTAAGATACTCCTTTGCCGGTGGCCAACCTCCTTTACCCCTAACCCGGGGGTGCCTTAACCTCCTACAGCCCCCTTCCCCCGAGCATGCGCACAACTCGCTCCTCGGCCCGAATGCAGATTAACCCCTCCCGTACCGTGTCTCTCTCTGACTTCAGCTCCTCGATCTCCTTTTCCTTGGCCTGCAGCTGCTGCTGCTGCTGTTCGATGAGGTCCAATTGCAGCAGAAGGATCTGTTTGAGGCAGGCGGCCTGACTGGAGGCTCCCGAGCCGCCACCACCCCCGAGAGGGCTCTTCCTCATACTCTTCCATCTGCCCTCGCTGGCCGCCAGGGTCCCGGCGGTGGCGGTGGGCGCGAGGGGTGGCGGCCCGGGCAGAGGTAGTGGTGGGGGTCCCGCCGGGTCCGAGGCGGTGGCAGCGGGGGAGGCCGCCCCACCCTTGTCCCCAGCCCAGGGCGTAGGCTCTTTGGCCGCCGCCACGAGAGAGCCCGTCTGAATGGGCAGCACCGCCTGATACTTGGGCCGGGGGCTGCAGCCGGCTCCGGCTGCGGCAGGCTCCCCCCCAATGCCGGCTTGCTTGGTGGCCGGGGGCGGACAGGGCAAGGGCACCGAACCGCCCCAGCTCTCTTCCTGCTGCCCGGGGGCCGCCCCGGCCGGGAGTAACAAGCCCCGGCCCTTGCCGCCGCAGCCGGCCGGGGAAGGCGCGGGGCTCCCGCCCTGGGAGGAGGCCAGCGGGGGCCCCGGCTCCTTGAGCTTACGGTGCCGGGGGAGGAAGTGGGCTTCGGCCGCCCCGGGCTCGTCCTCGGGCCCGCCCAGCGCCGCAGCCCGCTCGTAGTCCAGTCGCTGCTCAGGATTGCCGCCGGCAGGGGCCGCGGCCGCCTTGAACACCGCGGATCTCATGGTCATAGTGGTCCGGAGCAGCGCCGGGCACCGAGGCGGAGGAGGGGGTGGGGAAGGGGCGAGGTGCGGGGGGTCGAGGACTGAGGGGGGGGAGGGGAGTTTGGCGGGCTCGCCTCAGCAGCGCGGCAGCAGGCCTCCGCTAGCGCGGCTCCTCCGGGGCCCGGGCGCCATCCCGCCGGCGTGCGGAGACGTGGAGGCCGCGGCTGAGGCCCGCCGCCGGCCCATGGGGGCCTCGCCGCCGCCTCTGCTGCCGCCGCCGCCGCCTTCGCCTCAGAGGCAGGAGCTCGCACCCAGCCGCCCCCGAGCTCATCCCCGGAGCTCGCTTCGGCCCCCCCTGGCCCGGCCGGGCCCGCCTCGTCTCCCCACCCCGCACCCCCCCTTCCCCGCCCCGGCCCCCCGCCCCGGAGCTCGCCTCAACCGCCCCGAGCCTCCATTTCCCCCCCCTCCTCCTCAGGAGGGGGTGGAGGGCTGGGTCCGCCCAAAGCCCTCCTACTCCGGGAGAGGGGGTCTGTCGCCTCTCCCGGGGGTCTCCGCGGCTCGGGGTCCCCCTCCCCCCCAGTCACCCCCGGCGCCTCAGCGTTTCCCTTTAAAAAAACGGAGCCGCTCGTAGCCGCCACCGCCGCAGCCGCCGCCGACCGGAGGACGCATGCGCGGGGAGGGGAGCGGGCGGGAGTGCACCGGGAGCCGAGAGGAGGGAGGCGGGCCGCGCTATTGTGAAAGGGGCCGCCGCCGCCGCCTCGAGGGGGGCAGGGAGGGGACCGCAGGGGCCGGGGGCCGGCGAGGGGAGGCCGGGGCTGAGGGGCGAGGACCGAGGAGCGCGCGGAGGAGCGGGGTGAAGGTGGGCTGCCGAGGGAGGGGCGAGCCGGGGGAGGGTCTGGAGGGGGAAGAAGGGCGAGGGCGGCCGCGGGGAGAAGGGGAAAGCGGAGGCTCCCCGGGAAAAAGAAGCGCGAGAGAATGGAGTTGAGAGGAAGGAAGGAGGATACAGGCGGCCAATGTGTGGCCTACGTGGGAGCGCCCCGAGCGCTCCACGTCCCCGGCCTGCGCCGGGCGGCCCCTTCCCCGGGCATCTTGGCAACGCGCCTGGCCCAAGCCGGAGGGGCCCCGCGGCCCCGCACGCCTCCTGGACCAGTCAGGATCCAGGCTCCTCTTTGAGCCCGCGGGTGTTTCATGGGGGTAGAAGTCTAACCCCTCCACCCCCTCTCCTCCCCAGCAGTCCCACGCGGGTATGGGAGAGAATGAAGTTCTTTGTCTCTAAGGGATTCAAACCAGAAACGGAGGGACCTCTGGTTCCCAGAGGGAGGAAAATCCATGATGTCTGCTGCCCAGGGAGCTATTGCCACCGCCTCCTTGGGGTGAAGTATTGCCAGCTACCAACAGTTCCTTCCCAACGGCCATCTTCCAGCCTTCTTAAACGACTCCTAGCATCTTCGGGAGGCTCCTGAAGGACTGAAGCAAAGGAAATCTCTGAAGGGATTTAGTCCTTGAAAGGGAGTAGGGATACTTAGGGTGTTCTGTGTTGAGCGCTTCTTCCTATCTCTCCAGCTTCATGTATGTGTGTCTTTATGTCCAAGCAATTGAGCCAACAAGTCCTCAGAATTCCTTGTGAAAAAAACTTTTTTTTTTTTTTTTGAGACGGATTCTCACTCTGTCGCCCAGGCTGGAGTGCAATGGTGCAATTCAGCTCACTGCACCCTCCGCCTCCGGGGTTCAAGCGATTCTCCTGCCTCAGCCTCCCGAGTAGCTGGGATTACAGTCACGCGCCACCACGCCCAGCTAATTTTGTATTTTTAGTAGAGACAGGATTTCTCCTTGGTCAGGCTGGTCTGGAACTCCCGACTTCAGGTGATCCGCCCGCCTCGGCCTCCCAAAGTGGTGGGATTACAGGTGTGAGCCACCGTGCCCAGCCCTGAAATAGTCTTAATTGCTTGTTTTTCTTTTTTGTCTGAGGTGTGCTTTTTAAAATCTCTATGGAGATGGAGAAGACTGACATTCTCTGGCCTGATGTGAAAACCTCTCATTAAAACTGTGTCTGTGCTTTGTGGGCTGAAAGCATGAAACACTGGAAATTTTAAACAAACGGATGTGAATGTGTTAAGAAGCCAAGAGTCCGGCCCTCTTTCACCAGACTGTATGGCCTCAGATCAGCAAGGGAAGTATTGAGCTTAGGGACACCAAGTAATGGAGTGAGCAGGGATGAGAGGGCACATAGAATGTGGTGATCTCTTTCCATGTCAAGGCTTGTGTGTTTGTGGCACTGGGGTCTCGCTGTGTCCCCAAGGCTAGAGTACAGTGGCACAATTATGGTTCACTGCAGCCTCAACCTCCAGGGCTCAAGTGATCCTCCCACCTCAGTCTCCTGAGTAGCTGGGACAACAGGCTTGGGCTGCCACACCTGGCTAACTTTTTATTTTTTTGTAGAGACGGGCCTTTGTAATACCAGCCTTTGTTGCCCAGGCTGGTATTGAACTCGCTCAAGCGATCCTCCCACGTGGGCGTCCCAAAGTGCTGGGATTATAGGAGTGAGCCACTGTGCCCAGCCTTCAGCGTCAAGACTTTCTGCACCATCTCTACGCTGACAGCTCCGTAATTTATATTTCTTTCTGGACTCATCCCCTAACTCCAGAATCATATATCCAACTGTCTAGTATACATACCCAGTTGGATGTCTAATAGGTATTTCTTTTTTTTGAGATGGAGTCTTGCTCTGTCGCCCAGGCTGGAGTGCTGGAGTGCAGTGGCACGATCTCGGCTCACTGCGAGCTCCTCCCGGGTTCACGCCATTCTGCCTCAGCCTCCCCAGTAGCTGGGACTACAGGCGCCTGCCACTACGCCTGGCTAATTTTTTGTATTTTTTAGTAGAGACGTGGTTTCACTGTGTTAGTCAGGATGGTCTCATCTCCTGACCTCGTGATCTGCCCGCCTCGGCCTCCCAGAGTGCTGGGATTACAGGTGTGAACCACCGCGCCCGGCCTAGGTATTTCAAACTTACATCTAAAAATCAAGCTCCCGAATTCCTCCCACCCAAATACCACTTCTACAGTCTTACTCTTTTTTTTTTTTGAGACGGAGTCTTGCTCTGTTGCCCAGGCTGGAGTGCAGTGGCACAATCTCAGCCCACTGCAACCTCTCCACCTCCCGGGTTCAAGCGATTCTCCTGCCTCAGCCTCCAGAGTAGCTGGGATTACAGGCATGCACCACCATGCCCAGCTAATTTGTGTATTTTTAGTAGAGACGGGGTTTCACCATGTTGGTCAGGCTGGTCTCAAACGCCTGACCTCATGATCCGCTCACCTCAGCCACCCAAAGCTGGGATTACAGGCGTAAGCCACCGCGCCCAGCCCAGTCTTCCTCTCTTTGTCACCCCATTGCCTTTCAAAATGTATGTCCAAGGCTGGACGTCGTGGCTCGTGCCTGTTACCCCAGCACTTAGGGAGGCCGAGGTGGGCGGATCACAAGGTCAGGAGATCGAGACCATCCTGGCTAACATGGCGAAAGCCCGTCTCTACTAAAAATACAAAAAATTAGCCAGGCATGGTGGCGGGCGCTTGTAGTCCCAGCTACTCGGGAGGCTGAGGCAGGAGAATGGCGTGAACCCAGGAGGCAGAGCTTGCAGTGAGCCGAGATCGCGCCACTGCACTCCAGCCTGGCGACAGAGTGAGAGTCCGTCTCAAAAAAAAAAAAAAAATTTAGCCGGGCCTGGTGGCAGGGGCCTGTAGTCCCAGCTACTCGGGAGGCTGAGGCAGGAGAATGGGGTGAACCCGGGAGGCAGAGCTTGCAGTCAGCTGAGATCCCACCACTGCACTCCAGCCTGGGTGACAGAGGGAGACTCCATCTCAAAAAAAAAAAAAAATATATATATATATATACACACACACACATATATATATATATATATGTATGTCCAAAATCCCACAGTTTCTCAACACCTCCACAACTTCCACCCTGGCCTCTGCCACACAATCCTATCTCGCTTGTTTTAATTGCAGTAACTGTAATTGGTCTCTCAGTTTCAACCTTTGCCTTCCATCACTTAAGTCTACTCAGCAGCCACAGTGGTCCTGGTAAGATGGGAGTGAGATCATGATCTTTCTCCACTCAGAACCCTCTCATGGCTTCCCATCTCACTTGGAGTAAAAGTAAAATCATTAAGGCTTGTAGGATCTGGCTCCCTGGTACTGCTCTCTGTTTAGTTTCTACTGTTATTCACTCCTTTCTGTTGGCCTTCAGGCCCTTGCAGTTGCTGTTCCCTCTACCTAGATCCCTCTTCCTTCAGATGTCCACATGACTTCCTCCCTCACCTCCTTCAGCTCTTTACTGTATGTCAGCTGAGACCTTTGGCCCCGCTATGTATACTCACAGCCTTCTCCAAACCGCCTCTTCCCTTTTTTTGCTTGATTTTTCTCCTTAGCATGTATTACCTCTAATTTACCTTATTACCTTATCCTCCCCCACTACAATGTAAACTTCATAGTTTTGGGGGGTTTGTTTGTTTTTTGAGACGGAGTCTCACTCTTACCCAGGCTGGAGTGCAGTGGTGTAATCTCGGCTCACCGCAACCTCTGCCTCCCAGGTTCGAGTGACTCTTCTGCCTCGGCTGCCCAAGTAGCTGGGATTACAGGCGTGCACCACCACGCCTGGCTAATTTTTGTGTTTTTAGTAGAGACGGGGTTTTGCCATGTTGACCAGGCTGGTATCAAACTCTTGACCTCGAGAGATCCACCTGCCTCAGCTTCCCAAAGTGCTGGGATTAAAAGTGTGAGCCACAGCACTGGGCTGCTTCATGTTTTGTTGCTGCCATATCCTCAGCACCTAGAACCATACCTGCCACAAAGTAGGCATTTAATAAATATTGGTTAAATGATTAAATGAGCTGTTTAGATATATTAAGAGAAAGCATCTATCTACCTTTGACCTTTAGCTTGACTGAGGGTGGCAGTTCTATTAAAAAATAGGGCCGGGTGTGGTGGCTCACGCCTGTAATCTCAACACTTTGGGAGGCCAAGGCATGAGGATCACTTGAAGCCAGGCGTTTGGGACAAGCCTGGGCAACATAGTGAGACCCTGTCTCTACAAAAAATTTAAAAATTATGGCTGGGTCTGGTGGCTCATACCTGTAATCCTAGCACTTTGGGAGGCCGAGGCAGGCAGATCACTTGAGGTGAGGAGTTTGAGACCAGCCTGGCCAACATGGTGAAACCCCCAGTCTCTACTAAAAATCCAAAAATTAGAGTAGGAGACCGTGTGGCCTTAATGGATAAGGTGTCTGACTTCAGATCAGAAGATTGAGGGTTTGAGTCCCTTTGTGGTCATAACGTTTGGCCGGGTGCGGTGGCTCATGCCTGTAATCCCAGCACTTTAGGAGGCCGAGGCAGGTGGATCACCTGAGGTCAGGAGTTTGAGACCAGCCTGGCCAACGTGATGAAACCCCGTCTCTACTAAAAATGCAAAAATTAGCTGGGCATGGTGGTGGATGCCTGTAATCCCAGCTACTCGGGAGGCTGAGGCAGGAGAATCGCTTGAACCTGAGAGGCGGAGGTTGCAGTGAGTCGAGATCGTGCCATCGCACTCCAGCCTGGGCGACACAGCAAGACTCCCATCTCAAACAAACAAACAAACAAAAATTAGCCAGATGTGGTGGCGCACACCTGTAATCTCGGCTACACAGGATGCTGAGACAGGAGAATCGCTTGAACCCGGGAGGCAGAGGTTGCAGTGAGCCAAGATCAAGCCACTGCACTCCAGCCTGGGTAGCAGAGTGAGGCTCTGTCTCAAAAAAAAAAAAAAAATTAGCCGAGCATTGTGGTGCATGCCTGTAGTCCTAGCTACTTGGGAGGCTAAGGCAGGAGGATTGTTTGAGCCCGAGAGGCTGAGGTTATAGTGAGCTATGATCACACTGCTGAACTCCAGCCTGGTTGATAGAGCAAGACTCTGTCTCTAAAAAAATAGTGAAACCTAGAGAAGAGTAAATTTGTCTAGGAACAAATTTGAACATACCATCTGGAAGGAATTAAGGAGGAAGTGACAACTGAGGTGGGCCTTGAAGGTTGAGATCAAAGGACATTTCAGGCAGAGGTAAGAACATTGCAGCTGGGCACAGTGGCTCACACCTGTAATCCCAGCACTTTGGGAGGCCGAGGCGGGCAGATCACGAGGTCAGGAGATCAAGACCATCCTGGCTAAGACGGTGAAACCCCGTCTCTACTAAAAATTAAAAAAAATAGCCGGGCGTACTGGCAGGCGCCTGTAGTCCCAGCTACTTGGGAGGCTGAGGCAGAATGGCATGAACCTGGGAGGCAGAGCTTGCAGTGAGCTGAGATCGCGCCACTGCACTCCAGCCTGGGAGACAGTGAGACTCTGTCTCAAAAAAAAATTAGCTGGGCGTGGTGGCATGTGCCTGTAGTCCCTCCTAATAGGGAGGCTAAGGCAAGACAGGAGAATCACTCAAACCCAGAAGGCGGAGGTTGCAGTGAGCCGAGATCTCACCACTGCACTCTAGTCTGGGTGAGAAGAGCGCAACTCCGTTTCAAAAAAAAAAAAAGGATGTAACTGTAGAAAATGGGAGAAGTTCATTGGAGTGTAGCTCTGGATAGTGGGGGATGTAGGGGATAAAACAGATTTAGACCAGATTATGAAGGTCTGAAGGCCCAATTAAGGAATGTATAATTTATCAGCCTTGGTGAAACATCAGAGGATTTCCACCAAAGTATAGAATGATTAGATTTGTGTATCTGAAAGCTAACTTCAATATTTGCGTCTCTGCACCAAAAGCCGGAGGCCAACTTGAAGGCTGTTAGTGCAGGTGTGAGATGATGAGTGGTTAAGATACTAGTAGTATGGGGATATAGAGGGAATGACAGGAGGAGACTCAGCTGTTAAGAGCAAAGTTTCTGGTGTGAAACTGCAAATAGCAATCACAGTTCTCCCGTTTAGTGGCTGTTATTTAACCTCTACCTCAGGTTGCTTATCTGTAAAATGACTATACTAATACCTTACTTCACAGGGTTATTGTGAGGATTAAATGAGATAATCCATGTAAAATGTTTATCATAGCATGTGGCACCTAGTAATGCTTGATAATGTAGTTATCACATTATTACTAATTGGCAGCATTTGTTGATCAATAGAAAGTGGGGTGAGGGAGAAGGAGGGCTTTACCGTCAAATTTCTAAGACTAACCAGCTGGCAATTCCATGAATAAATTATATGTTTTCTTCCTCTCTAGCCCAATTGTGGTTCCAGGCCAGCACCTTCAGTATCACCTGGAAACTTGTTAGATATGCAAATTCTTGGCTTCTCACCTTAGACCTAATGAATAAGAAACTGTGGGGTGAGATGCAGCACGTGGTGTTTTAACAAGCCCTCCAGGTGATTCTGATGTACTTCAAGTTTGAGAACCACTGCTTGGGACTTTACAACTGGGGTTGGTTAACTTTATTTTTTTTTTAAACGGGGTCTGGCTGTGTTGCCCAGGCTGGAGTCCAGTAGCTGTTCACAGACATTATCATACCTCGAACTCCCAGGCTCAAGTGATACTCTTACCTCAGCCTCCTGAGTCACCAGGACTACAGGTATGCACCACCATGCCTGGCTAATTTTTACATGACATGGGGCCTCACCATGTTGCCCAGGCTGGTCTCAAACTCCTGGGCTCAAGTGACCCATCCGCCTTGGCCTCTCAAAGTGCTGGGACTACAAGCATGAGCCACTGTGCCTGGTCTCAACATTTTTTTTTTCTGGAAACTTTACAGCTCTGAAATCCAAAGTCTAGGATTTCACTGCTCCAGACTAAGTAAACATGCTTTTCCCCACCAAAGCCAAAACTGGAATTTTTGGATTGGAGGTCTGATCTTGATCTCAATACACAGGATGACCTGGCTAAACCACCAGAAAACTGAAACCTGAGAAGAGAAGGTCTTCTAAGAAGGGAAAGGAATTCTTGTTTCCAAACCATTAAGTTTTAAGCTGTGGTGATCCCTGAACTAAGAAATGTAAAGAAGGGAGCTCTCAAAGGCCAAGAGGGGCAAAGTGGAGTTGCCAGCTGTGAGGGAGCCTAGGAAAACTGTGTTTAGGACCATAAATCAAGTCCTTAAGTCTTTTTTTTTTCTTTTTTTTGAGACGAAGCCTTGCTCTGTCACCCAGGTTGGACAGTGCAGTGGTGCAATCTCGGCTCACTGCAACCTCCACCTCCTGGGTTCAAGCAATTCTTTTCTGCCTCAGCCTCCTGAGTAGCTGGGATTCCAGGCGCCTGCCACCATGCCCGGCTAATTTTTGTATTTTTAGTAGAGACGGGGGGGTTTCACCATGTTGGCCGGGCTGGTCTCGAACTCCTGACCTCAGGTGATCCGCCCACCTCAGCCTCCCAAAATGCTGGGATTATAGTCACCGTGTCCGGATTGAGCCACAGTGTCGGGCCTCCCTAAGCAATTCTGTCCCTGATGAGATAATGACCATTCTTTTTGCCTTCTGGCTAAGAGTATGGAAAGAGTTAAAGCCAATACTTTCACCACCCCTCTAAGGCTTATAGAATGGCAGAATTCCATTTCTATGACCTACATTCTTTGAAGGGAATGCCTATGTCGTGGAAAGAGGATGCAGCAAGACTTTTCACTTGACTGGGCTTGGTTTTCCCAGACCAAAAAAGAAAATGGAAATAAATCATCTTTAAGGTCCCTTGCAGCTTTATGACTGTATAAAGCTACGTTTTCCAGCTAACAGTGGGGCAGAAGTAGGTAGAAAAAAGAGGAGACTTGTTTTGGCCACTCCCCAGGGAAAGAGGATTCATCTGGGTGGTTTCCTGAAGCTCTCGGAAAGGTAAATAGAGACTGGAGTTGTGTGACTGGTATTACCCCAGTCCTGTGACACTGAAAGGACACCACAGTTGGAGAGGCCACCTTTGCCTTCTCCGGGAGGATGGGGGATGGGAAACCAGCGTGGAGCCACAGAGGCTTCCAGCTCCGCAGCCTGGCCTGGCTCAGCTCTTTCTGGCAGAAACCATGTCCTGCGTTCCAGGCTTCCGCGAGCAGGATGCTAGTGTGCTGCTCTCCTGCTCCCCTCTGTGGGGGCCTCTCAGAGGGTAGGACACACCCTCCTTGCCTTTTTTTTTTTCCCCCTATTAAAAATCACAACTCAAATTTGGGTATTTTTCTCCCTCTGCTAGCCCCGCCAAAACTTTCAGCGCGTTCCGCCCACTCCACGTGGACCTCCCTTCCCTGTCCCAGCAGCCCCTGCGAGAACCCTCACCCCAACATGTGACCAATTGTTATGTTTCCTTCCTGGAGCTCGCTTTCAGCTGGCACCAGCTAACGACTGAACAAAAGTGCCCCCTTCAGGCTGAATGTGGGGCAGCAGCTTGAGAGGAGGAAAGCTGATGAGGGCTCAAGTACAATAGCGGAATGCAGCTGCCTCTGTTTAAAATGATTTCATATCTACATAGCTCCCTGGCTAAGGATTACACAATCAAACGATGAGACAAATGCAAGAGAAGGATGTCATCAAATAAAACTACTTTGGGGTGGAGTTGAATAAAATTTTAATTTCCAGCTGCAAAGTTGGTTACCTCTACTCCAACTCCATTTCCCGTTGAGTTCTTCATGATGTTGGCAGAGCACTCAGATCCTCCCATTCCAGACAAGAGCCAAGAATGCCCTAATTATGGGCTGGGTGATGGGAACAGGGCCTCCTCTGGGTGGGTGAGCTGCTCTTTGCTCACTACCACTACCCCCTTCCCCAGCAACACTCTAGTTGTCTCTTTAAGAGCTCGGACTCCTCAAGCTGACATAGTTTCCAAAATGGAATCTCTCCCTCTCTCAGCACTGGGGAACATTTTCCCTGGATGGGAAGAGCCCCAGGAGATCATGTTGGAGGAAGGAGGAGTAGGGCGGGGCAGCAAAAATTAGTCCAGTGGGAAGCCTTGGTACATGGAACAAGGGGGCTAACCAGGGAAAGTTAGAAAATAGGTCAAAGGAAGCCATGCAGAGGAAACTAGTTTCCTTGGAAAAATTTCTAAGCTTTGTCCATTTTTCACCTCACTCCTATCCCCTACAGGAGATGTGGGATTGGGGGATTGGGTAGGGAACTGGGGGTGAGGGAACGTTCAAGGTTGGAGGCTGACTTGGGGAAGGAGTTGTGGGCAAGGCTCAGAGGAGGAAAACTAGGACTAAGTAGTGCAGGTAGGGAGAGGTAAATTTAAAATCAGAATTATTGTGGGGCCATTTCTCCCTCCAAGGTCATAGGGGTCATGGACAGTGAATGGTCCAGAAGCTACAAGCCGGGGAGCCCTAGGAGGGGGATCTCAGTAGCCAGGAAGCACACTACCCAGGGGCATGTTAAACAGTAATTTATGGAAGACAATGGAAGTAGTCCTGGGGCACCTATTTTTCCGTGTGTGTATTTCAACTTTTATTTTAGATTCAGGGGGTACATATGCAGGTTTGTTACAAGGGTATATTGTGTAATGGTGAAGTTTGGGGTATGACTGAACCTGTCACCCAGGTAGTGAGCATAGTACCAATAGGTAGTTTTTCAATCCTTGCTGGGGCACCTGTTTTCAAGGGAAACAGCCCAAAAGCGATCAAACTAGAATGTTGAGGACTCTAGCCAGGACATTTGCTCTCCTATAACTCAGCATCTGTCAGCGCTCCCATTACCAGGTGCTATTTCCAGAGTCCTGGGCTTAGGGAGAGGGAAAGGGAGGGGCGGAGGTGGAGAGGCAGAGGGAGACCCGATGGGCTCCTCTCCCAGCACAACTGCAATTCCAGCTTTTAGCCACTCAGGGGCTCCCAAGCTCAACCACAGCCCCTGCGTAAGGAGGGAGATTGAGTTAACAAGCCTCCAGAGGACACCTTGGGTCATCAGGGATGACCCTGAGCAGAGGGGTGACCCAGAAGTCATGTGCTCTGAAGCTGCAAGTCCTTCACAAGCCAATGAGTCCAGCCTCAACCTTTCTCTCTAAAAGGGACTTAGGGCACTGAGAACTCACTCCCCACCTCTTACCCTCACCCCCTTCTCTGTGGTCATTTCCTCCCCCGCGTGTTTCCTTCCCCTCCCCCATCCTCGTGGTGGGAACCATCCCCCAGCCTGTCAGAGTCCTGAGGAATGTTTTTGCCTTGACTGGGCGCCAAGCTGTGGACTTCCTGGGCTTTGGGGTGGGACTTGGCCAAGGGGAAGCCCTTTGGACCCAAGAGCCACTCAGTTCTGCACAGCCTGCCGGCTTTCTCTCTCTCTCTGCTAAGCAAAAGGCTCATCCATCACTTTGTGTCACGACTGCCTCATTTCCTCCCCCCACAATAGGATTTCCTTGCCAGGGCAAATCACACAATCTGGAAGCAGTGGTCATCCTAAACACTGTGGCTTATAGTGGGAGAGAGGGAAAACACCTATTTCAGAAGCTGCCTTCTCTGTTCCAGAAGGCCGGTAGTTGGAAGGAGGGATTCAGTTGCCAGGGTCCTGAGGTAAGGACTTTGTAAATGGTAATTAATCTTGAGGGCTCCTTCTGGATCCTTCTCAGAACCATTGAGTCTAAAGAAATACAGGGTCTCTATATTATAGTTAAGCCTGGGAGTACGTGGATTTCTGCATATCTGACTTTTACCCAGCCTTCGTTTCCCTGAAATAAATCAGCTGAAATCCGAACTCACTCTTCCACATCATCTTTCCAGTCCCCTGCAGCAGACCAGTGTAGGTTCAGCAAGAACAGGGAGCAGGCAGAAACCACTCCCAAATCTCATTAATAGAGACTGGGCCTGTCAGGGACCACTGGCTCCTCTCCAAGGGGTCACTGCTCAGGTGTTTTTGCATTTGATCTCTTCTGATCTCTTGTCCACAAAAAGCCCTCAAATGACAAAGTGAGAACATAGTCCTGTGGCATCCCCTGCCTCAGGGTCCAGTCCCTCAATGCCACTTTTGCAGCCTGTCTGCCTGATGTCATCATCTGTAGACCTGTGCCAGATTCCCAGGTTCCTATCTTGAAATCTCAGCCCCCGCACCCAGGGCCTAGGGGAGAGCCAATGTAGGTCACTGCAGTTGAGCCTGCAGGGCTGTCTGCTCCTTGAGCCCAGAGCCTTTCAGGCACAGAGAGAAAGCCTTGCAGAGAAGCAAAAGAAAGGGCTCTGTGAGAATCAGAGAAAAGCTTATTCCTCAAAAAATGAAGCAGGGAGAGGCCGGGAGTCAGCTGCTCAGACTGAGACAGTAACAGGAGTTCTGCTCCTGAGAACTGCCTGTGATGGAGAGAAGGCCCAAGGAGAGGGGCTGGGCATGGCTCACATCCCTCCCAACCCCCTAACCCCCATTTGCCTGTGTAAGGGAACCCTTTGGATCTGGTGTCCATCCCTCATTCTCTACTCTCTTTCCAGGCTCAGGTTTCATTCTCAGGAGCTTTTGTGATTTGCCTTAGGGACCCTTTGTTTCCTCTGGCCACAGTTTCTGGGTCTCAGGAAGGTGGAGTAGGCCAGGGATGACCCCGCCCTCCCCTATTGAAAGACTTTTCCTGCTTGTTATCTGCTAAACTCATTTTACCCAGGGAACTTCCAACCTTCTGGGACTTCATTCCTTCTCTTGGTCTCCCTACCCTGGCATCTGAGATCGCAGAGAGTGTTTGTGTGTGCCTGTGTGCATGGTCCTCATCTTCTTTTAGTTACTCATGGGAAGTCAAGAGCCTATGGCTGTTAACTAACTTGGGGTCCCCATGGCCAGCAAAAATAGATAAGGGCTTAATTTCTACCTCCAGCCTCAAAACAATTTAAGCCACAATCATTTGTTCTAATAGGAGCCTTGGGACAGGAAGAAAAGTAGGTAAGATGGAGAAAGGATAAACAAATAAAATTCTAACCTTTTCTTTCTTTCACTCTCCCCTCACCCAGTACCTTCCACTCCTCTTTGAGATCTCAGCTACTCATTAGCCTACTACTGTTGTGCCATTTGCCCGCATTTCCAGAATCTGCACACAGGAGGCACTCAATAAATGCTTTTTACTCTGAGTCAAACTAAATCTGATTACGCCCTGTGGCTGGACTTTGAGATGAAGCAGCACAAAGGGGGAAGGTAGACATGCCCCCAGATCTTTTTTTTTTTTTTTTTTTTTTTTTTTTTGAGACAGGGTCTCACTGTGTCGCCCAGGCTGGAGTGCAGTGTGTGATCTTGGCTCATGGTAACCTCCACCTCCCAGTTCAAGGAATTCTCCTGCCTCAGCCTCCTGAGCAGCTGGGATTACAGGCACACACCACACCCAGCTAATTTTTGTATTTTTTTGTAGAGACGGGGTTTCACCATGTTGACCAGGCTGGTGTCCAATGCGTGGCCTCAAGTGATCCGCCTGCCTCAGCCTCCCAAAGTGCTGGGATTACAGGGATGAGCCACCACGCCCAGCTGACATGTTCCCAGATCTTGGGCTAGATTCTCCTAGAGGACTGATTGTTAGGGACCGAAGACCTAAAGCAGTGGGTCTCAGGCTTCCCAGAATCCCAAGGGCCTTGTTAAAACTCAGATTGCTGGGTTTTGCTCCCAGAGCTTCTGATTCAATCCGCCTGGGATGGGGCCTGGGAATTTGCATTTCTAACATGTTCCCAGGTGACCCCAGATCCCTCTGCTTATCTTGAGAACCATTGTCTTAGAGAACCCCAGCCCCTCCCCCCACTGTTTACCATGAGGACTTGATTGGTTCCATTTTTTTTTTTTTTTTTGAGACAGGGCCTCGCTCTGTTGCCCAGGCTGGAGTGCAGTTGCGTGATCTCGGCTCACTACAACCTCCGCCTTCCGGGTTCAAGCGATTCTCATGCCTCAGCCTCCCAGGTAGCTGGGATTACAGGCGTCCACTACCATGCCTGGCTAATTTTTTTTATTTTTTGTAGAGATGGGGTTTCACCATGTTGGCCAGGCTGGTCTCGAACTCCTGACCTCAAATGATCCGCCCACGTTGGCCTCCCAAAGTGCTGGGATTACATGGTTCCAATTTTATATAGGAGGAAGGAACTGGTACCACCCTAACCAGTACAGAGATCTTAAGAGAGGGTAAGGGCAGGCGTAAGTCGGTCTCTAACTGATTATCCATTCTGTCTCTTTTTAAATAGTCCATTGATTCCATCCTTATTGAAAGTCACTTCCCCAAAACATGTTTTGCAGCAGCAACAGGAGCACTAGGAATTTCCTGTGACGAGGCAGCGCCAGTGCTGGGGAGGGGTGGAGGCAGTGCTGAGCGAGCGCCTTCCCTTGGCTCGGGCAGGGCCACGTGCCCCACCCCCTCGCTTGCACATGTCTCCACCGCCACCGCCGCAGCAGCCGGGCTGTTTATGAGCGAGTTGTTGTGGTAGAAATGGAGCAGGCTGCACATGCCCGGGCCATGTGACCCCGGCAGCCCGCGTGAGCCTCGAGCCGGCACAAACACACTGGGCCCCTTCCTCCGTGGGCCAGAGAAACAGGAGGCAAGATGAGGAAGGAGGGAAAGCGCGCGGGGCTCCCTTCTTGTCTCCTTGCGCTTTATCCTGCTTCTGTCTCCTTTTGTCTCTCCTGAGCCACCAGGGGAGCAAACACCCAGAAAAGAAACATGGTCTCCCCAAGCATATTTTCCTCCCAGGCAGCCCCTTGGTGTTTTCACAACCCAGAACCCTAAGCCTCAAAAGAACAAAGGACCTTCCCAAGCCAAGAACACAGAACAGCCCACCCCAGCCCTCATGGTGATGTGCTGATGTCTGCCCAGAGCCAAGACTTGGCTTCCCTGTAGCCTGGGCTCCCCAAATCAGGCTACCCTGTCCCCTCTTTCTAGGAAGGAGGATGACACACACACGCAGCAAGTGCCCCCTCCAGGGTTAGAACAAGGACAGTTCAGGGATTTGTGTGTTTGGGGACATGAAGCAAAGGTTCTGCAACAGTGGTCTGTGAGGTTAGTGGACCGGAAGGGGAAAGTCCCTCTGCTACTTGGAGATGGGGAAGAGCCGAGGGCTGGAGGAAACCTAGAAGGGCTTTCCCAATAACCCCTGTGTAGCTGCAGAACAAATGCGTGTGCAAAAGGCAAATTCAGCCTCCATCCCTCATTGAAGTGCCCCCTTCCATCTGCCTGGCCCTCTAACCTCCATTGGTCCTTCTCTGGGCACTCTAACCACAGACCCCCACTTCTGGCTCTCTGCTTCTGCCCCCTACTCGTGACCCCATTTCTAAGCTGCGGTGCCTCTTGCTGGGCTATGAGACTATGCTAGAGTCAGGGGGACAGTAGGTTAGCAGGAACAAGCAAATGAAATGAGCACGACCCACATTTCCTCATAGCACCAAAACTTCGCAGATCCTGCATTGCAGAGCTAGCGCTTTTTTTTTTTTTTTAATCTCCGCTGGGCCCCTACACACGTCTGCATTTTTGCAACCAGCACAGATTTTTTTTTTCCAGGGTGCAAACTGCGCATTCTAATGAGCCAAAGCTCCTTCCTGCGGCATTGAAAATCTCTTTGGCAAACTGCTTCTTCCCCACTCGCCCTCCCCCCAATTTAGAAGAGGAGGAGGGATCCCAAATTTGTGAAGTCGCATCCTCTCTCTCTCCTTCTCCTGCCCCCCTCCCCCAAGATACCGCAGTCTTTCCAGCCCGACTAACAGCTGCAGACCAGGGGAGAGGAGTGGGAGGAGGGAAAGTAAGCCTTGTTCCTTCTTTCCACTCAGGCTGAGCTGGCCGGGCGGGGGTTGCTTTTTTCCCTGGGCAGCCATTGCAACCCCCCTTTCCTCCCCATCCCAGCCAGTGTTTATGTAAGCCTCCCAGAAGCTACACAAGGCCCCTAATGCCTGCCCAGGCCACCGCTCCTCCGAGGTCCATTCTGCTCACGAGGACTGTCATGAGCCTCTGGCCTCCCCAGGCAGCTAATGGTGATCTGCAGAGGCCCAAAGGATGGAGAGACACTGGATAAGGAGAGGGTTTGAGATGGAGCTTGGGATAAAGGGTAGAGATGGAAGCAGATGCAGAGCACCCCCTCTCCCTTTCCTCCACCTCCCCCACATTCTCCCTGCATCTGAGTTCTACAGAGGCTCAAGGGCAGCCAATGGGCAGGTGCAGGGGCCTGGAAGATGATACCACTGTGGCTCCAGCAGCATGGCAAAGATTGGACAGGAGGCCTTAGCAGAGCATGTACTGGATGCCAGAAAAAGGGTCATCTGGGGCTTAGTCTCCACTGCCAAGGACAATCCATGCCTCCTCCAGGATCCTGTGATGTGGGTGAGATCCTAGGTTCTTAGAGAGGGGACCCTTCTTCAGGTTCTTCAAAGCATCTGCTGAAGAAGCATTGGCCCAGGACAGTGGCTTTCGGAAGGGCTGGTTTTAGAGGTGCACGTTGCTCAAGCAGGTAAATGGGGAAGTGGGATGCTGTTTCCTTAAGGCTTTGGACACAACTTTTGCTGGTCCTTGGTGGCCTTCCACACGCTCCCTCAACCAATCTTCTTAATACAGCTCCTGGAATGAAGCACCATGGGACTTCAGAGGGCCCTGACCTACTTGCCCCACTCTCCTCACCACCAGCAGCAGACCCCAAATTCAGAGGGTTTGGGTAGAGAAGAGAGTTCAGACGCCTGTTTCTGTTAGTCACCTCTATAGCAGTCTGTGGTTTGTGCACCCTGTTCCTGCCCCTTCTACTTTTAGAACCAGATGAGGGAAATGTAGGACGGGGAGTGGGAAGAGTTTAGGGGAAGAGGAAATGTGCCTGGGGTTAAAAGAGAGATTTTGGAAAGCCGAGGTACTCCCTGGGACAGGGACAAGGGGTGCTTCAGGCTTCTGTTCTTGGTGATATATCCCACTTCCAAGCATCACCATTGCTTGGGAAACACCAGGATGGGTTTGCTGCTCAGACGGTTCCCCTAGGGTGGCAGCAATCTCTCTAGGAGGGGCAGTCTTGCTAGTAGAAAGAGTTTCATCTTCACGCCTGGGGTTGAATCCCCAGCATTGCCATTTTCATTGTGACGCTGACAGTGTAGTTCAAGAGATAGCTAGAGGGGAGATTTAGCCCCTCCAATAATCTCCATCCGCGCTATCATTCTTTGATGGACATCTTCTCAGTCTTAAGTGCTATGCAAATTACAGCTTCAAGACTAATCACCTAGACCCTCTGGCACCCTGGGCAAGTTAATAAAGTTCTCTAAGTCTCAGTTTCCCCATCTCTAAAATAAGAATGAGACCTACAGCATAGGGTTGTTGTGAATATTAAATGAGATAATGTGTACAAAACACTTTGCACAGTGCCTGGCATACGGTTGGTACTTAATACATATTTATGGCTTCCTTTCCTTGGAAAAAGCAGTAGTGAGGTAAAGATAGAATCTGAGGCAAAACACATCCATGGAACCCAGCCCTGGCTCATGCCTCGCCCTTGCTTTCTCCATCCCCCTCCCCCCACCACACTGAGAAACAAGTTAGCTCAGACTCTGTCCTTCCTGTGGCATATTCTTAAAGTTCTCCCCAAAACATCCAGGCTTTGGGTGGGGTTGGGAAAGATAGCTGGCCTTTTAGAGACAAGGAAAAGGATTTAGGAGGGCAGGGAGTGAGTCTCTCCCAGGCACATGGCTGGTTCCCTGATTCAGGGGCATCCCCAGCATTTCTATACCAGGTTTGCATCACCTGGGCAGACAGGTTTCTACTCTGGGCAATGGTTCCTTGGTGAGAAAGGAGGGGGATGGGAAGGCATCTACAGAAGCCTGACCTGTTTCCAGCAAGGACCCACCCTCAGTCAGTCAGTCAGTCAGTCAGTCAGTCAAGCAGTTGGCCCAAGATTTAGGCCACCCAGAATTTGCACAGGGTGTTGCCCTGTTACCCAGAACAACCTACTGACAGGGAGAACAGATCTCAGATCAAACATGCACACCCACACACACAGCATTCACACTCACACACAAACATGCAGTCTCACTCATAGTCATAGAATCACACACACACACACACACGTGCACACATACATAACTGACCAGAGCTTAGTGTTCTCAATACCTTTCCTTCTTCTCCTCTGTGTCTGCTGTCCTCTGCAGTCCAAATAAATCAAGGAAAATTAAAGACATATTTGGAAACACACAGGCAGGATCCAACACTGCCCCTAATGGGAAGGTTCGTCCCCAGAATCCCAGACTTGGGAATCCAAGTGGAAGTGTATGCAGAACCAGGGCAGTGCCTTGCTGTACCAGGTTGTGAATATGCATCTTTTCTACCTGGATCCAATCTGAGTACTATTTATGAAGAGTTAAGTGCTTTCTTGAGTTGAACTGGGCTATGTGAGAAATGGGGTGTGTGTGTGTGTGTGTGTGTGTGTGTAGAAGTGAACAGCAGGCCGGGCATGGTGGCTCACGCCTGCTATCCCAGCACTTTGGGAGGCTGAGGCGGGTGGATCACCTGAGGTCAGGAGTTCAAGACCAGCCTGACTAATATGGTGAAACCCCATCTCTACTAAAAATATAAAAAAATTAGCCAGGCATTGTGGCGTGCTCCTGCAGTCCCAGCAACTTGGGACGCTGAGACAGGAGAATGGCTTAAACCCGCAAGGTGGAGGTTGCAGTGAGCCACTGCTCTCCAGCCTGGGCGATAGAGTGGGACTCTGTCTCAAAAAAAAAAAGAAGTGAACAGCAATGTCCAGCTGGAGGGGAAGGTGAGGAAGGTTGTGTTGAGATACACCTGTTGTCTTAAGGTCTTACAGCCAAGGTTGAGGTCAAAGAGAAACCAAGATTCTACTCCGAATCACCCAGAGCCAGACAACCCAGCCTTTCCCCCCTCCCTTTGGTGGCTTTGGGTCTCAGAGTTTCTGCCCTTCTCCCAGCAGCTGCTGACAGAGAAAGGAGCAGGGTACACAGACTGACTAGAAGCTTCTGGGGCCAAGGGAGAACCCTGCCTTTTCATTCTGTACTCCTCTCACCAGCTGTAGAAGAAAGACACCCGAATTACTTGTCAGGGAGAAAAGGAAGGGCCCTATAAGAAATGGAAAGGAAGGAAGGAAGGAGCAAGGGGGTAACCCCTCTCCTTTGCCCCCTCCCTCCCAGCCTCTGCCTTCACACCACACACAGACTGCAGAACCACCCAGGTTTTGCCAAGAGGAGAGTCAGGCTGACTGAATTTCAGCTCTCTCTACCTCTGCTCCCTCCTCCTTCTCACTGATTGCAGCAGGCGAGGAGTCTTGACCCACCCCAGCTCCCACTCCTAGAAGAACAAACATCCAGCAAGTATACAGGGGGTGGGTAGGACCTCCACAGCAGCAAACAGAGCTGTGGGCCTTGGGGAGGACCCCGGGCAAGTAAAGGGAGGGTGCTAGTGGTGGTGCTGTGCTGTGGGGAGCTAGATGCACGCCAGGGGTCCTGATTTTGAGTCCAGCCCTGACAGCCACCTGGGCTCTGGCCCTGGCTCTGACTTGGAGTCAAGGTCACAGAGAGCAGGCAAGGGCAGGACAGGGCAATTCACCTCCTAGCTTTCCCTCCAGAGCCCAGAGGGTGGAGGGAGAGGGGGTGGAGGCTGAGAACCAAGTTTTCCTGAAAAGCCTCTTTCCTTGTTTGTTTTAGCCCCTCCCAGTTGCTCCCACTCTCTGCTGCAGCTTCCCAACTCTGGGCCAAAGGGCCAGAGAAGAGCCCACTGCCCTCTCTCTCCCACTTTTCTTGGGAGCAGGGGAACAAAGCTAAAGCCTAGCCCATTCCAGGAAGCTCATCTTCTACAAGGAGTCAGAGGGTGAGTGGTCAAGCTCCTGCAGTCAACCTCACTGTCCTCACTACCCAGTTTACTCCTGTGCTCATATTCTTCTTTTTTTTTTTTTTTTTTTTCTTTTTTTGAGATGGAGTTTCGGTCTTGTTGCCCATGCTGGAGTGCGCTGGCGCGATCTCAGGTCACTGCAACCTCTGCCTCCCGGGTTCAAGCAATTCTCCTGCCTCAGCCTCCCGAGTAGAGTAGCTGGGACTACAGGCGTGCACCACCACGCCCAGCTAATTTTTGTATTTTTAGTAGAGACGAGGTTTCTCCATGTTGGCCAGGCTGGTCTCAAACTCCTGACCTCGGGTGATCCACCTGCCTCGGCCTCCCCAAGTGCTGGGATTACAGGCATGAGCCGCCACCACACTTGGCCTTTTTTTTTCTCTTTGAGATGGACTCTCACCCTGTTGCCCAGGCTGTTGTGCAGTGGCATGATCTCGGCTCACTGCAATCTCCATCTCCTGGGTTCAAGCAATTCTCCTGCCTCAGCCTCCCGAGTGGCTGGGACTACAGGCGTGCGCCACCACGCCCAGCTAATTTTTGTATTTTTAGTAGAGATGGGGTTTCACCATGTTGGCCAGGCTGGTCTCGAACTCCTGACCTCAGGTGATCTGCCCACTTCAGCCTCCCAAAATGCTGGGATTACAGGTGTCAGCCACCACCCCCGGCCTCCCATATTCTTTTTCTCTACCTTTTCGGTGGCTTTCATGTTTCCCAGGCATCCATCAATACCATCCCAGGAGCTGCCGGTGGAGAAGGGCTTCCTATGTGAAGAAAACCCTCTCTAGAAGCACTGGGACTGGGGAGGAATTAGCGGGAGCAGCAGGTGGCTCAGGCTCCCTCTCCCTTCGCTGCCTAAGAAGCTTCCATCCCCTCCATGACCCAAGCCCTCTAACATGATAGATCTCCTCTACTTGAGATCTGTTATTACTCATGGGACAGTTGCTGCTCTGAAGGGAAATACTGGCTGTTTTTTGTTTGTTTGTTTTGGAGACGGAGTCTCACTCTATCCCCCAGGCCAGAGTGCAATGGCGATCTCGGCTCACTGCAACCTCCACCTCCCGGGTTCTAGCGATTCTCCTGCCTCAGCCTCCTGACTAGCTGGGATTACAGGCACCCACCACCACATCCGGCTAATTTTTGTATTTTTAGTAGAGACGTGGTTTCACCGTGTTGGTCAGGCTGGTCTCAAACTCCTGACCTCAGGTGATCAACCCACCTCAGCCTCACAAAGTGCTGGGATTACAGGCATGAGCCATAGCGTCCGGCAATGCTGGCTGTTTCTAACCCCTGTTCAGTATTTCACTTGTACATCTACCTACCTTCCCATTCGGGGTGGGCAGATGAAACTAGCAATGGACGTCTGACCTTGGGCCGGTCACTTCTCCTAAGCTTCCTGTTCCCCACTAGTAAAAAGAGGGAGGCTTAAGATGATCTACATGTTCCCCTCTGAGTAGTAATCTTCTGTGGAATTCATATTTTACCCTCCAGCACCGAGGGGCAGGGGTGTCACTCTGCCCCCACCCCCTGCCTCACCACTTCCCCATTACTTTAGGACCTCAAAGCACTTTCACTATTAGTTCCCCTCTGTTGTCCTTTTTATTTCCCAGACAAAGGGAAATGACTCACCCCAAAGTCAACTGGAGTGGGTGGAATGGTGTCATACAAGCAAACAGGGAGTCCCTACAGACATCCCTACCTCTGTGGGAACTCCTTCCCCTGGAGGTGTTCTCCCTAAGGCGAGTAGAAGGGAAAGGGGGTCACATTTCCTTTCCTTCTCTGTACTTTGCCCTGAAGCAGAGGGCAGCCTAAGCTCCTGACTCCAGGGAAATCTCCCTCCCGGGCTTCTCTCTCTCCCGGTCACCAGTAACCTCAGGACGAGGTCAGTCCTGCAATCACGTGAAGCCCTCACGTTTGCAAGGTTTGCAGAAAGGGCCTCTTAGCTTTGATCTCCCAGACAGCAGCCAAGCTTGCCAGTCCCTCCCCAGAAATTCACATGCCCCTGCCATACAGGCTTTCTAAACACGCCACCCTGACTCTTCAGCGCACCCCACCCCACCCCACTCTCAGCTCCTCCCAGGTCCCGGCAAGCGCTTTGCCAGGCAGAAAGGGGAAAGGCACGCAGTCCGCCCACTTTGTCGGTGGACTACAAATCCCGACAGTCTTGTCGTTGCGCAGGCGCGCAAGAGCTCAACGTGCCGGCTGTTGGAAAAGTGTGTCACTGGGGCACGAGGCGCTCCCTGGGATCACATGGTACCTGCTCCAGTGCCGCGTGCGGCCCGGGAACCCTGGGCTGCTGGCGCCTGCGCAGAGCCCTCTGTCCCAGGGAAAGGCTCGGGCAAAAGGCGGCTGAGATTGGCAGAGTGAAATATTACTGCCGAGGGAACGTAGCAGGGCACACGTCTCGCCTCTTTGCGACTCGGTGCCCCGTTTCTCCCCATCACCTACTTACTTCCTGGTTGCAACCTCTCTTCCTCTGGGACTTTTGCACCGGGAGCTCCAGATTCGCTACCCCGCAGCGCTGCGGAGCCGGCAGGCAGAGGCACCCCGTACACTGCAGAGACCCGACCCTCCTTGCTACCTTCTAGCCAGAACTACTGCAGGCTGATTCCCCCTACACACTCTCTCTGCTCTTCCCATGCAAAGCAGAACTCCGTTGCCTCAACGTCCAACCCTTCTGCAGGGCTGCAGTCCGGCCACCCCAAGACCTTGCTGCAGGGTGCTTCGGATTCTGATCGTGAGTCGCGGGGTCCACTCCCCGCCCTTAGCCAGTGCCCAGGGGGCAACAGCGGCGATCGCAACCTCTAGTTTGAGTCAAGGTCCAGTTTGAATGACCGCTCTCAGCTGGTGAAGACATGACGACCCTGGACTCCAACAACAACACAGGTACTGAGATTTCTTTACTATCGTCTTTTCCCTGTCACTGTCTCCCCACCTCCATCTACGCCTTATAACAAGAGGAACTTTGTAAGGGACTGGGGAGTCCCTCGGCCCGGAGATTTGCTAACATGCTGCGGGGCTTTAGTGTGGGATTTCCAGAGCGGCTTGTTCGGGCTGGAAATGCTCTCAGAAACGCCCCATCACCACCCCTCAGAGTCCCAAAGCTCCCTTGAGCCTCGAATCCCGGGGCAGGAGGAAATGGAGAGGAGGTACGGGTGGTGAAGCGAAGAATTTAGGGGGACTGGGAGCTTTGGAACAGTGCCCCGAAACGGCCCCATCTGTCCACTACCTGCAGCTGTAGTATGCCTGGCCTCAGAAAACGGACCCCCTCCCCTCTTGTCTTCCCCCTCCTCTAGTTCCTGCAGGCGCGAGGGAATCTGAGAAGCAGTGGCGCGATGGGGTTCAGGGAAGGAGGGGCTGGGAGA
The DNA here is from genome assembly GCF_029289425.2 of Pan paniscus. Classification (NCBI taxonomy): domain Eukaryota; kingdom Metazoa; phylum Chordata; class Mammalia; order Primates; family Hominidae; genus Pan; species Pan paniscus. The sequence goes on from NC_073268.2 coordinate 24,855,343, forward strand.
ATCGTTCCGATCTCACTGGGGAATCCTCAGTGACAGGAGGGAGCGACACTTGAGGAGTCCAGAGCGTGGTGCCCGGCCCGAGGGAGGGCACCTACAGGGCTCCGGCCGCCGGGAGGGCTCACATGGCTCTAGAGCCGGGCCCACGTGCTGCGTTTGTTTTCATTCAGCAGAAGCCGTGGCTGCCACCCCATTGGTCGTTGCCTCCCGGCCTCGTTACATAATGAGCTCCGCCCCCCCGGTCGCCACGGCAACGCGTGTTCCCTTCTCTCCTCCCCTAGGTTGTCCCGGCCCTGCTATCGTTCGGGGTCCAGCCCACGACCTGGTGGCCGGGGAGGGGCGGGTAGGAGGCGGGGCGACTGCTCTCGATTGACGGGAAGCGAGGAGGGCGGGGCCTCGAGTTCCGGGGTTCCTCGTTGGGGAGCCACGTGCGAGAGGCACACGTGGAGCAGGGACGTGAGGCCGGCTGAGGGCCCAGCTCCCGCCCTGCCCCGCCCCGCCGAGATCTGGGTGAAGCTGGGCTGACTCACCGCCCCCGCCTGCCTCCTTTTCCGGTCCGCCTGCCCGGCCCCCTCCCCCCATCACCAAAACAAAGTAACATGGAGCCATTCCTGACTTTTCATGGCCTTCTGTTTTACACTCCCTAAAGAGACCTCACCCCTAACCACCCATCTCACTCCTTTCCACTTCACTCTTATTTGCACCTACTTCACCGTACTGCATTTAGACTCAGCTTCCCCACATTACAAATTCCTGTTCCCCAAGCTTCTCTTTACTTAGTTCTGCGAGCATTGTCTTACCCCCATCTCCACCAAACAAGCTGCAGTTTGCCTACTAAGGGCTCCCCAAAGCAACTGCACCCCACAATCATAGCTGAAATGATACTGTCCTTTTTTTCTCACAGAAAGGAAAACTGAGACCCAAAGAGGGGAGTTGATGTCCTCTAGGTCACAAAATAAGTTGGTAGTGATGAGTCTAGACCTAGACCTAGACTCTTGAGTATGCTCCTCACTTCCACGTTGGAAGCCTCTGCATGAAGGTCTCACTCCTTTTTGGGGGATGGGTGAACTAGGTCAACTTCATTTACTGCCAACTAATGATTCCATCCCCCACCTCAGCCCTGAAACCGGGGGAGCTGATCTGTTGTGCAACTATTTTCCAAGGAGCTGGGTTCACCCTGACCAACCTTGAGCTATTTTAGGGCCGCCCTGCCCAGTTCAGTGTGTGTCAGTGGGTGAGCAAGACATGTGCCTCTGCAGACACAGTGGCATGGCATGTGTTAGGTCACACGTGTCCTGGGATCCTCCCTTCTCCCACCCCGCCCATGGCAGACCAATCTAGGTGCTTGCCAGAGGTGTGGCAGGCAGGTCACCTTTTTCTCCTGCTAATACCACGGGAGCACAGCCACCTCATTGGCAATGTAACCAGAGGGTCAAAGTCCCTGAATGGCCAGAGAGCCAAGGTCATTGTTACCAGGCTGAGATCTGAAGGGGGAATTTTAGAGCCCCAGGCTGGACAGTTTGTACTTCCACCTCCTGCAACTCGCACCTCGAAGTCCTTTTTGGACACAGGGATAGACTCCACTGTGGCTCACTCTCTTAAGAGGCCAGGGGAACCAGGCTGGGCAGATTCCTTCCCTTCAGTTCCTTCAGAGAATATATGTCCCCGACTGGGGGGAATGTGACTGTCTTACTTTTGTAAACCCTCCATTCTCTTTACTGTTGGCTACCTATCTCTCCATGGTCCATGGTCTCATTCCTGGAATGGTCTTAGTGTTAAAATCAGCAGCTGGGTTTTTGTTTTTGGAGGACTGGGCACTTTGAATGGTGCTCAGCTGCCCATCCCATCCCCAGATCTTCAACTGACAACTAAGTCATTAGCTGCAGTCGATATTCCCAAGGAAGGCATCTAAGGAAGGGGGGCACATATGCGAGATGCCACAGGGGTCATGCCTCACACTGAAAGCAGAAGCTGAAGGTGGCCTGCAAAGGGTCGTAGGTGTTGCTTGGCCATGCCATGTCTACTGTGTGTTGGGGAATTGCTTATTAACTCCAAGATTAGGGGCTCCACATGGTGAACTGAGTGGCCAGCAATGTTTTGGGCAGACAGGTGGGGATGAGCACAGTGGCACCCTAGGTCCGGAGACATGGCGGCTGACACCCCCTTCCCTTTTGTTCTCTCTCCAGGTGGCGTCATCACCTACATTGGCTCCAGTGGCTCCTCCCCAAGCCGCACCAGCCCTGAATCCCTCTATAGTGACAACTCCAATGGCAGCTTCCAGTCCCTGACCCAAGGCTGTCCCACCTACTTCCCACCATCCCCCACTGGCTCCCTCACCCAAGACCCGGCTCGCTCCTTCGGGAGCATTCCACCCAGCCTGAGTGATGACGGCTCCCCTTCTTCCTCATCTTCCTCGTCGTCATCCTCCTCCTCCTTCTATAATGGGAGCCCCCCTGGGAGTCTACAAGTGGCCATGGAGGACAGCAGCCGAGTGTCCCCCAGCAAGAGCACCAGCAACATCACCAGTGAGTACCTTTCCAGCTGATTCGGGGGAAGGGAAGCAGGCCAGGGCCAGATTGGGAATGGGTTTTTACGTGACACCAGTCTTGCCAGGGCCTATTCTGGCTTCAGGGATTTCTCCTAGAGTGGCACCAGCCCCTCTTCAGCCCAGTCTTGTCACTCCAGTGCCCCTCAACACTGGAGTTCCTCCTTAGCTTTTCCCTCCCTGGATCTCCGGCCCAGAAAGCCTCCACACCTGTGGCCACTCAGCCTGGCCTCTCCTGCTCACCTGCTGCCCGTCTCTTCCACAGAGCTGAATGGCATGGTGTTACTGTGTAAAGTGTGTGGGGACGTTGCCTCGGGCTTCCACTACGGTGTGCACGCCTGCGAGGGCTGCAAGGTGAGGCGGACTGGGGGTAAGGGCAGGGGCAGGTGGCCCCCTCCCCCTGGACACAGAGGCCCAGCCATGATGGAGGTGGTCACTAACCACCCCTGCCCTCCAGGGCTTTTTCCGTCGGAGCATCCAGCAGAACATCCAGTACAAAAGGTGTCTGAAGAATGAGAATTGCTCCATCGTCCGCATCAATCGCAACCGCTGCCAGCAATGTCGCTTCAAGAAGTGTCTCTCTGTGGGCATGTCTCGAGACGGTGAGGCAGCATCCCCACATCCTCCCCCTTTCTTCCGCCCAAAGTTTCTGAATTAATCCTTCCCTTTAAAAAAGTCACAAATGGAGACACATCATACTGTGAATCACATGTGCACAGGGGATGTCCATCCTTCATTTGCTTGGGTCAACATATACTTCTATCCCATTGGTCCCTCGGGTCACCTCCTACCAGCAATCCCTCCTAGGGAAACCCCCTTGATGGGTGGGGCCTTGCTGGTTTTAGTTTTGATGTGAAACCCCAAGCCTTCAGGGCCTTGCCCTTTCAGGAGGAAGGAAGGAAGAGAAGCACGTGAGCATGGTTGAGAACTTCCTGATGCTGTTCTCATCCTGTTGCAGCTGTGCGTTTTGGGCGCATCCCCAAACGAGAGAAGCAGCGGATGCTTGCTGAGATGCAGAGTGCCATGAACCTGGCCAACAACCAGTTGAGCAGCCAGTGCCTGCTGGAGACTTCACCCACCCAGCACCCCACCCCAGGCCCCATGGGCCCCTCGCCACCCCCTGCTCCGGTCCCCTCACCCCTGGTGGGCTTCTCCCAGTTTCCACAACAGCTGACGCCTCCCAGATCCCCAAGCCCTGAGCCCACAGTGGAGGATGTGATATCCCAGGTGGCCCGGGCCCATCGAGAGATCTTCACCTACGCCCATGACAAGCTGGGCAGCTCACCTGGCAACTTCAATGCCAACCATGCATCAGGTAGCCCTCCAGCCACCACCCCACATCGCTGGGAAAATCAGGGCTGCCCACCTGCCCCCAATGACAACAACACCTTGGCTGCCCAGCGTCATAACGAGGCCCTAAATGGTCTGCGCCAGGCTCCCTCCTCCTACCCTCCCACCTGGCCTCCTGGCCCTGCACACCACAGCTGCCACCAGTCCAACAGCAACGGGCACCGTCTATGCCCCACCCACGTGTATGCAGCCCCAGAAGGCAAGGCACCTGCCAACAGTCCCCGGCAGGGCAACTCAAAGAATGTTCTGCTGGTAAGGGCATGGGGGCGGGCGAGTGCGTTAAGAAGATTGGGGGGGCCTGGCAGAATGGACTTAGTGTAGGGCAGCTGGGGGTTCCTGGAGGCTGAGTGTGGGGATAGCATCTTCCCAGGAGAAAATGTCTTGCCTTGCAGTCTGGGCTCTGCCTGGGAATCCCTGATCTCCACCTGGCACCTAATTGCTACTTTATCTGAAAGACCCATCCTTCAGGGCCACAGCCCCTAGCCCAGGCAGAATCTGGGGTCCAGCTCTGCTTGGGGCGTCCATCTGACCCAGCCTGGCTGACACTCCCCTCCTTCAATCCTTTCCTCCCCCAGGCATGTCCTATGAACATGTACCCGCATGGACGCAGTGGGCGAACGGTGCAGGAGATCTGGGAGGATTTCTCCATGAGCTTCACGCCCGCTGTGCGGGAGGTGGTAGAGTTTGCCAAACACATCCCGGGCTTCCGTGACCTTTCTCAGCATGACCAAGTCACCCTGCTTAAGGCTGGCACCTTTGAGGTGAGTGACCGTTTATGCTTCTGGTTTTTGTTTTTTTTGAGACAGAGTTTCGCTTGTCGCCCAGGCTGGAGTGCAATGGTGCGATCTCCACTCACTGCAACCTCCACCTCCTGGGTTCAAGCAATTCTCCTACCTCAGCCTTCCAAGTAGCTGGGATTACAGGTTCCCGCCACCACGCTTGGCTAATTTTTATATTTTTAGTAGAGACAGGGTTTCACCATGTTGGCCAGGCTGGTCTCAAACTCCTGACCCCAGGTGATCTGCCCGCCTCGGGCTCCCAAAGTATTGGGATTACAGGCGTGAGCCATTGCACCCAGACGCTTCCTGCTTTTGACCTTGGGAAGGATCCAACAGAAAGCCCTGCTGTCTGGGGTGGGCAGGACCTCTGAAAGGTTTTGGAACCCAGTATCTTTGTCCTTATAGCCTGATTGGTGAAAGGGGCAGAGCGGCTCCTGCTGCTTCCTCTTGATGGCTGGGACTTCTGTCATCTCAGCTGGAATTTAATCACAACCCATTACACTGAAATAATGCCTTGGGTGCACTGCTGCCCCCATTCTAGACAAGAGCAGATTAACTTTGGTGAATGCCTTGCCCAAGGTCACAGGTAGTGACAAAGCTGACACTCAGATTCAGGCTTATTGGATCCCAAAGCCATCCTTCCACCTGGGCTCCCTCATTGCCCATTCAGAAACAACCCCCACTCTACTGAGAAATCGAAGGCAGCACCGCTAAACCCTCTGGCAAACTACAGGGGCGATTTGGTCAGTGCTCCTCCCACCACACCCAGGATGACTGTTCCCCTTCCCTCCTAGGTGCTGATGGTGCGCTTTGCTTCGTTGTTCAACGTGAAGGACCAGACAGTGATGTTCCTAAGCCGCACCACCTACAGCCTGCAGGAGCTTGGTGCCATGGGCATGGGAGACCTGCTCAGTGCCATGTTCGACTTCAGCGAGAAGCTCAACTCCCTGGCGCTTACCGAGGAGGAGCTGGGCCTCTTCACCGCGGTGGTGCTTGTCTCTGCAGGTAGGTCAGGCTCTCGCCTGACCCGGGGGAGGAGGCAGACGCAGTTCAATTCAACACACCTTTTATGGAGTACCTACTCTATGCCAGGCCCTGCACCGGGCACTGGGGATACAGACATGATTCAGACACAGTCTAGCTTGGGAAACAGACTCATGCCCGACTAATTATAAAACAGTGAGATAAGTGTCACAGTAGAAGCATGAACCAAGGAAGCACAGACAACTATTTCTGCCTGGGGGAGCTGGGGAAGGAGGTGACACTTGAGTTGGGGCCTCAAAGGACAAGTAAGATGTTGCCAGGCAGAGAAAGGGGGAAGGGCATCCCAGGCAGAGGGAACTACACAGCAAAAAGCAAGGGAGTCTGGCCATGTTTGGCCTGCTGAGGAAGGGAAGGTGGTCTTACGGGATGGGAGGTGACCAGCCCTGCTGAGCCCACGCTCCCAGCTTTCAGGCACCTCCTGCTCTTGGGGCAGAGGCCTGGGAGAAGGTATGGCACTCCTTCTCCTTCCCCATCGGCCTTCTGGGGGGCTTCAGGGAGAGGCTGCATTGCCTGCCAGGTCCTCGCAGACCTCCGGTTCCTCCTCAGAGGAGCTCGGGGAGTCCGCCTCACTGCTGTCGTCTTCCCCACAGACCGCTCGGGCATGGAGAATTCCGCTTCGGTGGAGCAGCTCCAGGAGACGCTGCTGCGGGCTCTTCGGGCTCTGGTGCTGAAGAACCGGCCCTTGGAGACTTCCCGCTTCACCAAGCTGCTGCTCAAGCTGCCGGACCTGCGGACCCTGAACAACATGCATTCCGAGAAGCTGCTGTCCTTCCGGGTGGACGCCCAGTGACCCGCCCGGCCGGCCTTCTGCCGCTGCCCCCTTGTACAGAATCGAACTCTGCACTTCTCTCTCCTTTACGAGACGAAAAGGAAAAGCAAACCAGAATCTTATTTATATTGTTATAAAATATTCCAAGATGAGCCTCTGGCCCCCTGAGCCTTCTTGTAAATACCTGCCTCCCTCCCCCATCACCGAACTTCCCCTCCTCCCCTATTTAAACCACTCTCTCTCCCCCACAACCCTCCCCTGGCCCTCTGATTTGTTCTGTTCCTGTCTCAAATCCAATAGTTCACAGCTGAGCTGGCTTCTGTGGTGTGTGCTCGTTTGGGGGGTGGGGTGGAAATACTGCCAAGGCTGGGGGGGCCACCTCTCCATCTGGTCAGTTTGTGGGGTGGGTACTCTGCCAGCAGATGGGAGGATATAGGGAAACAGCACACAAGTCTAAGGGGGGTGCCCAAGGGGGTTATTTTCATCATATATTTATTACATAAATATATAGTAAAATAGACGAGCAACAATTACCATAAAAATATCTTTCTTTAAAATCCTGACCCAAAACACAACGGGGTGAAAAATCGCACATAACAGACATACTGATTGTCAACGTGGGGCAGGAGTAGGAGCCCCTCAAGTCACCCCTGCCGGTCCCACCCCTCCCTGGGGAAGAGACCTACCTCCTTCCCTGTTTCTGGCCACAACCCCCCTCCCCCCAGCCCAGCACCAGCTTCTCATACATTCAGTAGCGCCTCTGGGCAGTGTCCCCCTCCCCCCCGCCCAGGAGTTCCCAGGGCAGGAGTTACTGTCCTCCTTATGGACGGTGTCTCTCTCACAACGCCCTGCCCTCTCCCAGCCCTGCAGACCCGCCACCAGGAGAAGGGGTAGGGGCTCCTCCCCCACCCTCCCCAAGTCTGAGCAGGGAGGAGGCTGGATGAGGTATGTGTGTTATGAGTGATGGGAGGGGCAATACTGAGATGGAGAGGCGGGTGGTGGGGGCGGGGTAGTGGTCATGGCTCTGGCAACCCCTTGTCCTGGCCTGGCCCCCTCGTCCTATTCCCAGCAACCCGTCCTCCCACCGATACTGCACCTGCTGCTCCACCCTGCCTGCCCTAGTGCCCCGGGCCAATACTGGGGGAGGCATGCTGAGCACCCACATCAAGGCCATCCCCCTCATTAGCACCAATGGCCCCCAGGAGAGGGCCCTGTCCCCCACTTCCACAGCAGGGACTGGGACAGCTGCCGCTCTAGAGCAGGTGCGTGGCACTCCTGAGTCGCCCTGGCTCCTCCCCTACCATGTGTACTCACTCACACATTCACGCAGAGGAACGCACACATACACCCCACATCACTGAGGGGGAAGGGAGGGGTCCGGGGAGGATGGGATCACAGCTCATATGATTGGGGAGGGTGGGGGAGTCCCAAGTGCCTATAAGAGGCTAAGGCTCTTCAAGGCCTTTTCTCTGCCGTGTCCATGGCTGAGAATGGGGATGGAGGGGTTGGGGTGAGGATGGAGGGATGGGGAAGACAGCAGACAGGTCAGGAATTCCACTGGGCCCCCAGGCGTGGTAGGAAGGTACAAGAGGGCCTACCCATGGGACTGGAGTAATACAGGATTCAGTACTCCAGGAGAGAGAGAGAGGATAGAGACAAAGACAGCGCGGGCAGCCCGAGGCCCCAGCAGGGTGGGACAGGCACATGCACAGGTGACAACGGGTGCTCCTCCAGGCCCTCCACCCCTGTTGGAACACCTGAACGATTGGGGAAGGACAGTGCCCTGACGGGCAGCATAGCATTGCCTTCCCATGTCCGTGTGTGCATGTCCGTGTGTGTGTGTGTGTGTGTGTGTGTGTGTGTGTGTGTGTGTGTGTGTGTGTAGGGGGCTGTGGCAGGCTGAGGGTCAGGGTGGGGTGGCAGGTTCCCCACTGCTTAAGACATTTTTGCCCCAATAGTGCAAAGTGCAGGAAGCCCTGGCACCCCTCCCCCCACCCCCTGCCCCAATCCCCATGGCTTCCGGGGGCATCTGTGTCCACCCATCCATCCCTGCCGACATGCAGCCCTGAGCCCAGCGCCCTCTGGTCTGCTCTGTCCCACCCCACCTCCTGCTCCCATGGGAGGACCACCTCCTCTCTCCCTCTCCCCCCTGAGGAGTGGGCGGCAGCCACAGGGAGGGGGAGGAGGACAGCTCACCCAAGTGCAGACCAACAGAGCACCCTCACCAGGAGGGCGAGAGGGGCTCAAGCCAAAGTCCCTGAATTAGAGAAAAGAAGAGGGGAAGGGGTCCCGGGGCAGAGGGGCAGCTGGCCAAAAGAGCTTTAAAGAAAAAGGAGCACCGACCACCCCTCCCCTGGGGCCCCAACTAAGTGTCACTTATCTAAACACCCCCATTCTGGTACCTGCCCGCCCAGAGTTAGTGCAGTGAGTAGGAGCTGGGGAGGAGGGCAGAGGTTAGAGAGAGCCCAGAAGACAGATGGGAAACAGGGAAACAGAGTGCTAAAGGGGTGGAGGGTTCTGGGAGACGCTCACGCACAGCCCTCCTACCCCCCGCCCCTACCCCCGCCCCCACCAATGCAGCAGCGTCCGGTTTCTAGCTAATACTGCAGGATATGAGGAGGGTAGGAGTTGGAGCCACAGTTTTTCCTGGGTGGGTGCCAAGGTGTGGAAGGAGGAGGTGGGTGGGGAGAGGCCCCTAGGGCTGGGCACTTAAAGGGGAGCTGTGTGGGCAGCAGGGCAGGCTGGTGAGGGGCCAGCTGGCATCCAGCATGAGAGGTAGATGGAACTCAGCGGGCACGAGTGGCAGAAAGCAGAGGACATACTAGGGTTGGGGGGTGCCAAAGGGGCACAGAGGGCGGGGTATGGCAAGGGGGGTGGCCAGGACCCTGTTGTGTTAACTCACAGCTCTGATCGGCAGCCCTACCCTTGGGGCTCTGGTGTGGGGGCATTTCTCTCTGATGTGGGGTAAGAAGGGGCAGCTCGCAAAGTGCATGGGGTGGTAAAGGGGGGGTCCTCCCCTCTGGTCAGCCTCAGTTAATAACTTAATATCATCTCTCTCTATCGCTCGCTCTCTCTTTTTTGTATTTTTCTCTCTGTCTAGTTTTTCTTCATTTGTCTTCTCCCCTTGCTTGGTTTCCAAAGTGCAGTTAGAATGACTATAAATTTTAACCTCCAGAGGAGGAGCCAAGCCAAGCCGTTCTTTGCACCCAGGCATCTGGAGAAGTAGAGAGGCCCTCAGCCTGGAGGGGAGACCTAGGCCAAGGAACTGGGTGGGGGCTCTCTCTCATGTGTGTGTAGGGGGTGAGTTGAGGGCATCTTCCCCCAGCCCACATTCCTCCTTCCCCTACGGTCAAGGTGGCTTGTCCCTTCTCAATCCTCCCGCCCTTCCCCTACCTTCTGAGAGGATGGGGTCCTGGGAACTGCAGGACACGGCTCCCCCAGCCTCCCACACTGTCCTTTCCATAGCAAGTTCATTTGTTTGCCCTGTCCCAGGGCTGGAGGTCTGAGGGGGGACCTGGGCAGTGCGGGTGTGTGTGTGGGAGCTGAATCTATCCAAGGACGAGAGGAAGGAGAGAAGGGGTGTGGGGGGGTCTCCCTCAGCCCCCAGCTCTGCCCCTTCTCTCCAGGCTCCTCCCCACCAGCTCCGCACACCCTCTGGCCGCCTGAGGCTTTAGACTTCCTGATCCTCAAAGACCTCGAGGAAGAGTGGGGGGAAGAGTTCGGTGGGGCACTCGACTTTCATGTGGAGGAAGCGGCTGGCGTGGCAGGCCCCGATCATGCGGAGGTCAGTCACCTTCATCAGCAGCTTGGGCCAGAAGTGCGGAATGTTGTGTTTGCGGTGGTTGACGTAGTGCTCGAAAGCCAGCAGGTACGCCTCCTGACTCTTCTCGATCTTGTCCACACACAGCAGGCCCGAGCGGTCTGTGAGGGAAGAGGGGCGTGAGGGGCGAGGGGCTGGCCGAAGGCCTGGAGATGGGGAGGGTGAGGTGTGGGGGCGTGGGAAGAAAGGACTAGAGGGGAGATAGAGGCAGAGAGGCTGGGGGAGGGGAGGGGAGAAGCTCCCCCTGAGGGACGTGGACAGGAGAAGCACAGGGAGAGGGAGGCAGCTGGGAAGTGGAGAGGGGCAGGGGGGTACTGGGGGGAGGGGGCAATGCGAGGAGGACAGAGGGACAGGCCGGGGGCTGGGGGAGAGAGAGGAGCCTTGGAGTGGGGAGGACTGAGGTTGGTGGTCAGAGAGGCGGGGTGCAGATGGAGTTAGGGAGGGGACTGAGGGGTAAGAGATGGGACTGGGAGACAGAGGAGGGATGAGGGGATGGAAGGTGGCTGAGAACAAAGTGGGGAGTGGGGAACAAAGGGGAATGTGAGTGACAGAGGGACAGGGCAGCGAGAAGGAAGGAGACAAAGACAGGAAAAGGCACAGAGCAGGGATGGGGAGGCAAGGGATGGGCCTGGGGAACGAGTGAGAAGTGGGTGACAGAGCAAGGAACAGGGGATAGGGGATGGCCCAGGTGATAGAGAGGTAGCCCAGAAGAAGATTCAGGAGGGAGTTGAGCAACAGGCCCAGGGTCCAGCCAATCTCTGGGACCCCTGGAAGCTTCTGAGCCCTCCCGACCAATCAGCAGGTACCTGTTGACATTAGCAGCACAGCCTGCAGCAGAGCCACTTCCGTGTCATCCAGGTTAAAGGCAGAGAGTGACTTGCCCAGTTCAAAGATGGCGTCGGAGACTACGCCCAGGCCGCCATTCTTGAGCTGCTCCCGCTTGACAGCCATCTCCCCACTCAGCGTCAGGGTGTCGCTCTCAGGGTCGTAGCGGACAGCCGCCCGCAGGGACATGATCTCCATGCAGCACCCCTTCAGGAGGATGATCTGGTCTTCGCAAGGCAGCTGTGGAGCGGCAGGGCCACAGGAGCACTCAGTATACCCCTCCCCGCATCCTTGAGTCTCCCCTAGAGTGTCCTCCGGGAGCCGTGAGGCCCGCAAGGCCCCCATGGACTCTGAACGGCTGACCTTGTATTGGGCCATGTGCATGCCCTATTCCATTTAAGCCTCACAATTATGCCTGTGAGGCCCAGCGCAGTGGCTCACGACTATAATGCCAGCACTATGGGAGGCCAAGGCGGGTGGATCACTTGAGGTCAGGAGTTCGAGACCAGCCTGGCCAACATACATGGTGAAACCCATCTCTACTAAAAATACAAAATTAGTTGGGCGTGGTGGCACATGCCTGTAGTCCCAGCTACTCAGGAGGCTAAGGCAGGAGAATTGCTTGAACTCAGGAGGCGGAGGTTGCAGTGAGCCCAGATCGCGTCACTGCACTCCAGCCTGTGTGACAGAACGAAAATCCGTCTCAAAAAAGAAAAAAAAATTATGCCTGTGAGTTAGCACCCATCATTATCCCCAGCCCACTCCAGATGGGAACACTGAGGCACAGGGGATGGAGGTAACTTACCCCAGGTCACATGGCTAGTAGGGCAGCCTGTCTCCAGCACTAGTGCTCTGGAAAATGAGAACTTTCAGGCTGTCTGGAGTTGGGTGGCCACATAGACTTGAAGGATGAGGGGCTGTGGAGGGGAGCACTTAGAGCCAGCCGGCTGATTTCTTAGAGCAGCCAGACCTTGGCGTGTGTCTGTATGCTGTGTGTGTGTGCCTGTGTGTTTGTGTGTGTGTCTGTGTGTTTGTGTGTGTGTCTGTATCTATGTGTGTGTCTGCTAGGTGTGTGTGTGTGTGTGCCTGTGTGCTGGGTGTGTCTGTGTGTGTGTGTCTGTGTGCTAGGTGTGTGTCTATGTATCTGTGTGTCTGTGTGCTAGGTGTATATGTCTGTGTGTGTGTGTGTATCTGTGTGTGTGTGTGTCTATGTATCTGTGTGTCTGTGTGCTAGGTGTGTGTCTGTGTGTGTGCCTGTGTGCTGGGTGTGTGTCTGTGTGTGTGTGTGTCTGTGTGCTGGGTGTATATGTCTGTGTGTGTTTCTATGTACCTGTGTGTGTGTGTGCTAGGTGTGTGTGTGTGTGTCTGTGTGCTGGGTGTATGTGTATGTGTGTGTATGTGTGTCTGTGTATGTATCTGTATGCTAGGTGTGTGTGTGTGTCTGTGTATGTGTCTGCATGTGTGCCTGTGTGCTGGGTGTATGTGTCTGCATGTGTGTGTGTGTGTCTGTGTATGTTATCTGTGTGCTAGGTGTGTCTGTGTATGTGTCTGCATGTGTGCCTGTGTGCTGAGTGTATGTTGACCTACAGGAATTGCTCCTTGTCCAGAGAACCTCAGATGAGCCTGTACTGGGTGACCGGAGGAGCAGGTTTCCCTCCAACACAGCATCACATCTCTCCCCACTTCTGCCACTTACCTCGGAGAACATGGGCAGTTTTTTGGCAAAGTCCACCACACGGGTGATGGCCGGGGTGATGATCTTGGTAAACTCGCTGAAGGCTTCCAGGTCCACCTTGTCTCCATCCGGCATGGAGACAATGGGTGACTGGCCAATGTCATCGGGCTAGAGAGAAAGACGGGGGTCAGCTGGGGCCGCAGACCCCTTTCAGCCTCTCACTGAGGCTCCCTGCCCACCAGGGGGAGCTCCAAGGCAGCTTGGGGAAGAGGGGCCGCCGGTGCCTGAGTCCCAGGCCCAAAGCTTTTCCTTCATCTTGAGCAGAGAATAGACCAGAACCAGAGCTCCAAGTCAGCTAATAATAACAACGGTAGTAACAGCAGTAGCAGCTATAATGACTGAATACTTAATATATGATCAGGCATCAGGCTACATGTTTTACATGTCTTATTTCATCCTGACCATAATCCTAAAAGGAATAATTATAATAATCACCATTTCACAGATGTGGAAACTGAGGCATGGGGCAGCTAAATAATAAGGTTAAAGTCATATGACCAGCAAGTGGTAGGACCAGGGTTTGAACTTGGGCAGTCGGACTCGTGACTGTTACACATCTGCTTGGAATCAGAGCCCGTGCCCTTAACAGTGTGCACTGTGCCACCCCCCGGCATGCTCCACCATGAACCAGATGCTGGTTTTCTGCCTTCCTTCACCACGTATAGCCAACTGTCCATCTCCTCCCAAACTGACCATATTTTTTGAGAGAGGGTCTTGCTCTGTTGCCTGGGCTGGAGTGCAGCGGTGTAATCATGGCTTACTGCAGCCTCGACCTCCCAGGCTTAGGGGATCCTCCTGCCTCAGCCTCCCGAGTAGCTGGGACCACAGGCACACACCCCCATGCCCAGCTAATTTTAAAATTATTCGTAGAGAGGCCGGGAGCAGTAGCTCACACCTGTAATCCCAGCACTTTGGGAGGCCAAGGCAGGCAGATCACCTGAGGTTGTGAGTTCAGACAAGCCTGACCAACATGGAGAAACACCGTCTCTACTAAAAATACAAAATTAACCGGGCGTGGTGGCGCACGCCTATAATCCCAGCTATTTGGGAAGCTGAGGCAGGAGAATCGCTTGAAGCCGGGAGGTAGAGGTTGCGGTGAGCCAAGATTGTGCCACTGCACTCCAGCCTGGACAACAAGAGCGAAACTCCAACTCAAAAAAAAAAAAAATTATTCATAGAGGGTGGGCATGGTGGCTCACACCTTGTAATCACAGCACTTTGGGAGGCCGAGGCGGGCGGATCACTTGAGGTCAGGAGTTCGAGACCAGCCTGGTCAACATGGTGAAACCCTGTCTCTACTAAAAACACAAAAATTAGCCAGGCATGGTGGCCAGTGCCTGTAATCCCAACTACTCGGGAGACGGAGGCGGGAGAATCGCTTGAACCCAGGAGGCGGAGGTTGCGGTGAGCCGAGATCGTGCCACTGCACTCTAGCCTGTGTGACAGTGAGACTCCGTATCAAAAAAAAAAAAAAAATTATTCATAGAGGTGGGATCTCTGTATGTTACCCAGACTGGTCTCAAACTCCTGGGCTCAAGCGATCCTCCCACCTTGGTCTCACAAATTGCTGGGATTACAGGCATGAGCCACTGCACCTGGTCCCAAACTCATCATTTACTTAGCAACTAGCTTGACCAGGGCCTAACACAATGCCTGGCACCCAGCAGGTGTGACATAACTGTATCCTTACCCTCTCCTCCCAGTCACTAAGGGCAGGAAAAAGAAGAAAGGTCGCTCCCGCTCCCTGGAAATTCGACGAGGAAGGCAAGGCCCTGTCCTCATTGAGCTCCCAGTTGGATGGAGTAGACAGTCCAGACAGCAAGGACACAAACACAAGTGTATAAAATCTGGACAGCAAAAGTGTGAAGAGTATGTATTTTGGGTTGGATTACACTAAGAAGACTTCCTGGAGGAGGCAAGACTCCGAGCTCACTCTCTTCTCCCTGCCACCTGGCTACTGCTCTCCCCATGCCCCCTTTCTCCTTACCAGGAATTTCCGCCTCTGTTTCCAATGGCTGCCCTGGGCATTGGTGCTGCGATGGGCCTCTGTGGCAATGTGGATCAGATCCCACTCTTCAGGAGTGGGCTCTGGTCGCTGCTGCAGTGATCGGATCATCTCCTCCTTCCGCCGCCGCTCCCGGTTCTGCTCAATCAGCTTACGCTTGGCCACCCGCTTCGAGTCATCTAGAACCACTGTGAACAGAGAGGCACAAGGTCTAACGCATGGCACCCTCCATCCCCTTTCCATAATGCTCCCGGAAACTACTCTTCCTAGAGTACAGGTTGGAGAAACCGAGGGCCATGGAGGCTAAATGACTTCCCAAATCACCTAGCAGTTGGGCAGCACAACCCGGATCGTGATTAATCCCCGGGACCATGTCAACAACAGTTTGGGCTGATCCAGATGAATATCATGTTCTGGTCTAACGGATTATGGTGACGGTGGTTACTCGAAGATCCTGCCACCCAATCCCCAGCCAATGGAAGATGCCCTGTCTCATCTAGAAGTGGGGTGCCTTCGCTGGGAGTCAAGAACAGTGTGCTAGAGTGGGTGCCCAGGAGCTCTTTCTACCAAACGACTCCCTCTCTAAGGCCCTCGAGTGTTGTAAGGCAGGTAGGCACTGGGGCCCACACAGGGATCCTGTTTCCTTTTGCACAGGAAGGAGGACAGCAAAGACCAAGACACTGAACATTCTGCCCTCAGCCTGACCTAGACTGGATTGCCACTCTGCCCTGTGGGCTCTGAGGGTACCCTGGAAGGAAGCTGCCCTCCCAGAACTCATCCCCACCCCAGGCCACTTGGCTCTATTCCCTCCACCTGGGCCCCTTACAGTCCATGGCCATGCCCACGGCGATGCACTTCTTGAAGCGGCACAGCTGGCACTGATTGCGGGTGATCTTGTCAATGACACAGCAGCTGTCATATTTGCAGGAATAGGTGGGATGGAGGTTCTTCTGGATTGTGCGGCGAAAGAAGCCCTGGGGTTGGGGGAGATGGAGCAGGCTGTGATCATGACATGGCTTCCCCTTCCTGAACCAACCATGCAGTTTACTAGGGGTCAGGGGTGGAGAACAAGGAAGGTAAGATCAGTGAGGGGACCTGGCATCCTCCTGACACCACGAGCCCAAGATTACTAGGCTCGAGGACCTGAGAAATATATGCCCTCAGCCCCCAGGCTGCTGAGGGGTTGGGGGTGCCTGGGTAGTGTTTGTGGCAGAGGCAGGAATGATGTCTAGAGCAGGCAGCTTTGAACCTGGGATAATGTGAGGCCTTAAGGAATAGCAGCTTTGGAAATCCAAGTCGCCAGGCGCGGTGGCGCACGCATGTAATCCCAACACTTTGGGAGGCCGAGGTGGGCAGATCAACTGAGGTCAGGAGTTCGAGACCAGCCTGACCAACATGAAGAAACCCTGTCTCTACTAAAAATACAAAATTAGCCGGGCATGAGGTTGGGTGCAGTGGCTCACGCCTATAATCCCAGAACTTTGGGAGGCCAAGGCGGGTGAATCATGAGGTCAGGAGTTCAAGATCACCCTGGCCAACATGGTGAAACCCCGTCTCTACTAAAAGTATAAAAATTGGGCGTAGGCCGGGCGCGGTGGCTTATGCCTGTAATCCCAGCACTTTGGGAGGCTGAGGCAGGCGGATCACGAGGTCAGGAGATCGAGACCATCCTGGCTAACACGGTGAAACCCCGTCTCCACTAAAAATACAAAAAAATTAGCCGGGCGTGGTGGTGGGCGCTGTAGTCCCAGCTACTCGGGAGGCTGAGGCAGGAGAATGGCGTGAACCCAGGAGGTGGAGCTTGCCATGAGCCAAGATCGCGCCACTGCACTCCAGCCTGGGTGACAGAGCAAGACTCCGTATAAAAAAAAAAAAAAAAATTAGCCGGGCGTGGTGGTGAGCACCTGTAATCCCAGCTACTCAGGAGGCTGAGGCAGAGAATTGCTTGAACCCAGGACACAGAGGTTGCAGTGAGCCAAGATCGCGCCACTGCGTTCCAGCCTGGGCGACAGAATGAGACTTCATCTCAAAAAAAAAAAAAAAAAAAGCATGCGGTTCTGTAGTGTAGCAGTTATCACGTCTGCTTTACATGCAGAAGGTCCTGGGTTCGAGCCGCAGTGGAACCACGGCGGGGTCCACCCTTTGGCCGGGCGCGGTGGCTCATGCCTGTAATCCCAGCACTTTGGGAGGCCCAGGCGGGCAGACTGCCTGAAGTCAGGAGTTCAAGACCAGCCTGGCCAACATGGTGAAACCCCATCTCTACTAAAGATATAAAAATTAGCTGGGCCTGCGCCTGTAATCCCAGCTACTCGGGAGGCTGAGGCAGGAGAATCGCTTGAACCCAGGAGGCGGAGCTCGCATTGCACTCCAGCCTGGGTGACAAGAGTGAGACTTCATCTCAAAAAAGAAAAAAAAAGAAAAAATTAGCCGGGAATGGTGGCACATGCCTGAAATCCCAGCTACTTGGGAGGCTGAGGCAGAAGAATTGCTTGAACCCGGGAAGCGGAGGTTGCGGTGAGCCAAGATTGTGCCATTGCACTCTAGTCTGGGCAACAAGAGCGAAACTCTGTCTCAAAAAAAAAAAAAAAGGAAATCCAAGTAAAAACTCAATTTCCATTTTGCTAAATGACTTTAAAAACAACACTGACCCAAAAACCATTCTCATATATGTTGCCTGTTGTCCATGCAGGTGGAATTCATAAAACAGGGGAACCAAAAAAGTCAAGGAAAGGGACTGAGTATGAACTCTAGTAGGGGAAGAGAAAAATTTCAATTCTCTACATTGGGATTCACCTTTATTTTATTTTTTTAATTTAATTTTTTTTTCTTTTTGAGATGAAGTTTCACTCTGTCACCCAGGCTGGAGTGCAGTGGTGTGATCTCAGATTACTGCAACCTCCACCTCCCAGGTACAAGCAATTCTCCTGCCTCAGCCTCCCGAGTAGCTGGGACTACAGGTGCCCACCATTACGCCCGGCTAATTTTTGTATTTTTATAGAGATGGGGTTTCACCATGTTGGCCAGGCTGGTCTCGAACTCCTGACCTCAGGTGATCTGCCCACCTCGGCCTCCCAAAGTGCTGGGATTACAGGCGTGAGCCACCGCACCCAGCCTCGCCTTTATTTTAAAGGAAACACCTCAAAACTCAAGATGATTGCAATAATATGAAGAATTAGTATTTTTTCATGTTTACAACGTGTCAGTCACTTAGTAAACATAAGCCTTGCTGGCCAGGTGCAATGACTCACACCTGTAATCCCAGCACTCTGGGAGGCTGAGGCAGGCAGATCACTTGAGGCCAGGAGTTCAAGATCAAGACCAGCCTGTCCAACATAGCAAAACCCCATCTCTACTAAAAATACACAAATTGGCCAGGGGTTGTGGCGTGCACCTATAATCCCAGCTACTCTGGAGGCTGAGGTGGGAGGATTGCTTAGGATTGCTTGAGCCCAGGAGGTCAAGGCTGCAGTGAGCTATGATCGCACCACTGCACTCCAACCTGGGTGACAGAGACCCCATTACAAACAAAAACAAAAACCCAAAAGATAAGCCTTGTCTTTCATGGTACATCACAGTGAACCCTCCAGACAACCCTATGAGGTAGGAACTGTTACTGCCTCCACTTTGCAGACAAGGAAACTGAAGCTTGGTGAGATGAAGCAATTTGCCCAAAGTCATGTGGCCGGTGGGCAGCAGAGTCAGAACTGGGCCTCAGGTATGGGACACCAACGTCTGAGCTCTCAGATTCCAGGGGCATTAAAATCACCAAAGGCAGCCGAGTGCGGTGGCTCACGCCTGTAATCCCAGCTCTTTGGGAGGCTGAGGTGGGTGGATCACGAGGTCAGGAGTTCA
This sequence comes from Pan paniscus, assembly GCF_029289425.2. NCBI lineage: Eukaryota > Metazoa > Chordata > Mammalia > Primates > Hominidae > Pan > Pan paniscus. Next base: position 24,874,064 of record NC_073268.2, read on the forward strand.
AGACCAACGTGGCCAACATCGTGAAACCTTGTCTCTACTAAAAATACAAAAAATTAGCCGGGTGTGGTGGTGGGCACCTGTAATCCCAGCTACTCAGGAGGCTGAGGCAAGACAAGTGCTTGAACCTGGGAGGCAGAGGTTGCAGTGAGCCAAGATCGCGCCACTGCACTCCAGCCTGGGTGACAGAGTGAGACTCCGTCTTGGGGAAAAAAAAAAAAAAAAAGTCACCAAAGGCACCTACCAAAGATACAGATTCCTGGGCCTCACTCCAGAACTACAAAATAAAACTATCCAAGGGTGGGGCCAAGGCATCTCTGTCTTTTCAGGGTGCTTCCCTGGGACTCAGATGTCCGTGAGAGTAAAAGATCCTTTCTCTATGCTACACTGTTTGTATTGCTTCCAGAAGGATTGTATTGCTTCTGCTAGGGAACTCTAAATCCCTCATGGTCTTGGTTTGGTTGACATCAAGAAAGAGAGAGAAACTTCAAGCCTTAAACTTTTTTTCCGTTTTTGTTTGTTTGTTTTTTATTTTTAAGACAGGGTCTTGTTCTGTCGCCCAGGCTGGAGTGCAATGGCTTAATACAGCTCACAGCAGCTTCGACCTCCCAGCCTCAAGTGATCGTCCTACCTCAGCTGCCTGAGTAGCTGGGACCACAGGTGTGTGTGCACCACCATGCCTGGCTACTTTTAAAATTTTTTTGTATGGACAGGGTCTCACTATGTTGCCCAGGCTGTTCTTAAACTCCTGGGCTCAAGCAATCCTCCCGCCTTGGCCTCCTAAAGTGTTTGGATTACAGGCGTGAGCTACTATACCTGGCCTTTAACATATAAATAATTCTGTTTCTTTTTTTTTTTTTATTTTGAGACAGAGTATCGCTCTGTCGCTCTGTCACCCAGGCTGGAGTACACTGACTTAATCTCCACTCTCACTGTAACCTCCATCTCCCAAGTTCAAGAGATTCTCCTGCCTCAGCCTCCCAAGTAGGTGGGATTACAGGCGTACATCACTACACCTGGCCAATTTTTGTATTTTTAGTAGAGACAGGCTTTTACCATGTTGGCCAGGCTGGTCTCAAATTCCTGACCTTACTCATTTGTTCATTTGCTCATTCATAATCCCTCCTCTGTCACTCACAAGAAAATTGCCTAACTTCTCTGAGTCTCAGTTTCTTCAACTATAAAATGGGGATAATCATTTTATCTACCTTATAGCACTGTTGGGAGAATTAAATGAGACAATTCACTTGAAGTGTTTAAAACAGTGCCACCGGGTGCGGTAACCTCAGGTGATCTGCCTGCCTTGGACTCCCAAAGTGCTGGGATTTAAATAATTCTGTTTCTTGGAAGGCCTTGCATTTTTAGGAGGTGATCCTGGAAAGGCTATCCAGGCTGAAATGATCAAAGTGAAATCTAATTAGGCCTCTTAAGCACTTTGGGATGCAGAGGCAGGCAGATCACCTGAGGTCAGGAGTTCGAGACCAGCCTGGCTAACATGGTGAAACCCTATCTCTACTAAAAATACAAAAATTAGCCAGGCTTGGTGGCAGGTGTCTGTAATCCCAGCTACCAATGCTGAAGCAGGGAGAACTGCTTGAACCCGAGAGGTGGAGGTTGCAGTGAGCCAAGATTGCGCCACTGCACTCCAGCCTGGGCAACAGAGCGAGACTCCATCTCAAAAAAAACAAAACAAAACAATTAGGCCTCCCAAAATCTATGACCTTGTCATCCCCTCTGCCTGGAAGAACCTGCTGTCCTCTTCTCCTCTGTGCTCCCAGCCCCCACTACACCCCCAGTACTGGCTCTCGCTCTTTCAGGTGCAATGGAAACACTCCGGGATTCTGTTAAAAGGAAGATTCCTGGGCTCCACAAAAGGGCTCTGAGTGAGCAGGGTTAAGATGAAGCCTGGGCAGGCTGGGCGCAGTGGCTCACACCTGTAACCCCAGCACTTTGGGAGGCCAAGGCGGGCGGATCACGAGGTCAAGAGATCAAGACCATCCTGGTCAACATGGTGAAACCCTGTCTCTATTAAAAATATAAAAGTTAGCTGGGCGTGGTGGCAGGTGCCTGTAGTCCCAGCCACTCAGGAGGCTGAAGCAGGAGAATCGCTTGAACCCGGGAGGCAAAGGTTGCAGTGAGCCGAGATCACACCATTGCACTCCAACCTGGGCAACAGAGCGAGATGCCATCTCAAAAAAAAAAAAAAAAAAAAAAAAGATGAAGGCTGGGAATCTGCATTTTAACTAGTAGGACAGGTGGTCCATGAACCACATTTTGAATAACACTGATGTTTGTTTCAAGTTGTGTCTCTCTCTCTGACAGGCTGTGAGCAGCTTGAAGGCGAGGTACGTACTACACTCTCACACCTAATAATACACTGAATGAATGGGTGATGGCTGGCATTTATCAAATGCTTCTTATGCACATGGCACTATTTTTTTTTTATTTTATTATTTTATTTTGAGACAGAATCTTGCTCTGTCACCCAGGCCGGAGTGCAGCGGCGCCACCACCGTTCAATGCAGCCCTGACCTTCTGGGTTCAAGCAGTCTCCCACCTCAGCCTCCTGAGTAGCTGGGACCACAGGCATGTGGCACCACACCCAGCTAATTTCTTTAATTTTGTAGAGACAGTGTCTCACTGTGTTAGCTAGGCTGGTCTCAAACTCCTGGGATCAAGGGATGCTCCCGCCTTGGCCTCCCTCCCAAAGGGCTGGGATTTTAGGCATGAGCCACAGCACCCAATGGCACTGTTTTAAACACTTCAAGTGAACTATCTCCCAACATATTTAATTCTCCCAACAATGCTATAAGGTAGAGAGAATGATTATCCTCATTTTATAGATGAAGAAACTGAAACTAAGGCTCGAAGAAGTTAGGCAATTTTCCTGTGAGTGGCAGAGGAGGAGTTATGAATGAGCAAATGAATGAATAACAGAAGAGAAGAGAAAGTAACCAGGCAGGTATGCCTGTAATCCCAGCACTTTAGGAGGCTGAGACGGGTGGTCACCTGAGGTCAGGAGTTTGAGACCAGCCTGGCCACACAGTGAAACCCCGTCTCTACTAAAAATACAAAAAAACTAGCTGGGTGTGGAGGTGCATACCTGTAATCCCAGCTACTCAGGAGGCCGAGGTAGGGGAATCACTTGAACCTGAAGGCGGAGGTTGCAGTGAGCCATGATCGCGCCACTGCACTCCAGCCTGGGGGACAAGAGTGAGACTCCGTCTCAAAGAAAAAAAAAAAGTGATGACCTAACAGGTGGGCTTTAGGTGACATAGGGAGTAATATGGGGGCTCAGGTGGCAGGGGAGGGGCAGGAGGTAGCTTCCATACCTTGCAGCCCTCACAAGTGATACAGCGGTAGTGATAACCAGTTGCCTTGTCCCCACACACGACACACTGCTCGTCTTTGTCCAGGTAACTAGGGATATACCCTGGGAGGAAGGAAAGGATGGAGGAAGGCAGGCATGGCTTGGAGTCCCAGCAGAGAGGTTCTCACACGTTTCCCCATCCCTCAACTTTTTGTTTCTGACCCCTCTCCTAGCCCAGCCTCCCTGGTAGAATCCTAGAGAGACACGAGGTGAACCTGTCCATCTCTGCCCTAAGAGTATGAAGAATCTCAGTTCTTCTGACTGCCCATTCAGGGCTTTCTTCTTGATCTATCTACAAGGCAGAGGATGGTGGAGAGGGAAAAATAAACGTCAGCTGCTCACTGGGGATAATACAGCCCCTCAGTCCTTCAGCTCAGGCCCTGATTCTGGTAGGGCCTCAGATGAGGGTATTAGCGGAAGAGGGAAGAGGCCGTCCTGACCTAATCCACCCTCAAAAGCTGGGCACATCCCGCATTACCTTTCTCACCCCCAGACAAGTCCATCCCAAGCCCTCTAGGAGGCTCCCCCCAGGGAACACATGAATTACTGTTCCACATCCAGGTCCAGAGGAGCCCTGGCTGGGTTTGGTGGGGTTGGGGACTTGGAGAAGGGGCACGCACAGCCAGCCTCACCTGACATGCTGGTTTTCAGGGAACATTGGCCGTTCTTTCTTTTTCGCTTTCCATCTGGTGACCTGGCACTGGATGGAGGCAAAGTGGGCAGAATCACAGAGCAGTCTTCGAGTAGCCCCTTTCTCATCAGAGAGGCTTATACAATCCCCCAAGGCCTGATTCTTTCCATTTTGTGTCCTCATTCTACCTCCCACCCCCCAGGGTCAGCTGACAATGCTTAAAAGGGTCCAGTTATCTGGAAGTTGCAGGGGAGAGAGATAAGGGGCTTGGCTGTGGCACAAGCATATTCTAGAGCCCCAACACACACACATTCACCCGCCAGAAGACCTGAAGCACCCATAATCTGCAGGACATCCTCATCTTTCAGTACATGACAAATACGCTGGAAGAATTCTCAGGATATGCTTAAAGCTATGTAACCTTTGGAACACACACATACATATGCAACATAACACCAGCACAGATGAATAACCATGCAACCTTCACTATAAACCCATGGATGGCGAGTATGCACCAGGGCCAACATATCTGTGAAATTTTCAGGGCATTCTTAAATGTGCTATACAACCTCTAGGATATGCCCATGTGTTACACAACACTCTGCACAGGCACCTCATAAAACCACCCTCATCCCTCCAGTGTGCACGTGTTGCTTGAGCTCCAGGTCATACACACATGCTAAATAACCCACAGCAATAGGAAACACTACACCCTCTGCACAGCCTCCATTTAACAGAGCAGCAAACTGAGACCCTACTTGTGCCTGGTGACACCATGAGCTGGAGTCAGAGCCAGGACTGAGCCCCTCTGTGCAACGTATTATTAGCAACCCTCAGCCACTGCACATATATGTTGCCAGGCTCTCCACATACATGTTACATAACCTCGGTGCACACAGGTTACATAAGCCCTCTACATGCATGCAAGGATTGTATAACCTCCCGCACCCACCCTGCGTGTGGCATGTTGCAGGCCCCTTCCTCCTGGAGCCGGATGCAGCTCCCAACACACTGACACAGTGACCTTGGCCAGGGTCACAGTCACAGACAACCCTATGCTCCACGCCCCCTGGGGATTACTCCTGTCTACTTCCTATGAGGCTGAAAGGTCAGGTCTCCCTCACGCCTTCCAGAGGGTTGGGTGCAGGGGAACTCAGGCCACCTAGGCCCCAGTTGAGCTAGCGGCTTCAGCAGTTACCACCAGACTCACAGCCTCTGAGTGTAGTCCTAGAGATAGCCACAAGGTGGCGCATAGACATGGGGGAGGGGAAGGTGATGGGGGAGGGGCTGCAGTCTTAGGGGACTGGGAACTGGCATTCCTGCCTTTCTCCAAACATTAGGGACAGACTCTTCCAGACCCACAGAAGCCTAAGCTGGGAGACACAGGGGCTGCAAGTGACAGCCACACAGCGACAGGCCAGATCGTCCTCAGAGTCCTTCCTGGGGTGAGGCTTTGGGGGAGGGGAGCTACCCCATGCCCTGCCCAGCTGTGAGTTCCATCTACTTCCTCTACCCTCCAGGGACCCAGCTGTGGGCCTTAGGGCTTTGCCTGGCCAGGCCTCTGGCTTCCTGGCTCGGGATCTGATCTCCTAGGCAACAGTCAGCCACACTGCTCCCCGGAGCACCCCCACCCCCACCCTCTCCCTGGCCATAGGCACAGGCTGTACCCAGCTCCCAGGGCACCGTGCCAACTGGGACAAAGCTCTGTGCCACTTGGAGCTGATAGAAAAGACAGAGACCCTCTGGGCTCCTCAAGGGCAATGTAGATCACAGGTAACCATCCCTTGGTGTATGTGCAGGGCTGACACCTCACCCACGTGGAAGCAAAACCATCATGGTTGGCATGCACTTTCTGGGAGGAGCCCCATTGCACTGCCCGCCCTTGACCATGAACAAGGAAGAGCTTGTGGGGCTCCCAATAGATTCCGAATATAAGCGTGGGCTATGACCAATAGTTACTGGTGCACGTGCCCTGAAATGTATTACGTGAACCGCAGCTTGTGGACAACACACTTGTGGTCAGATAGTAAATGGGCTGGTAGGGAGAGGAAGAAAATGGCAAGGCTGTTTGGATCCCACATGCTCAAGGTGAGGGCAGCAATGGTGGAAGGGACGTTGGGGGCATCTGAGACTGCCCAGCAATGTCTAGGGAAGAGCCCCTTATGTGCTCCCTGTAATTGCTCTGTATCGCTCCCCGCTTCAAAATGAGCATCTCTCAATCCAAGTGCCTGTCACATCTGAACATGACTTCATCTGCCAGACAAAGGTAGGCAGAAGGCTTGCTGGCCTCACGTCCATCCCACAGAGGTGCTTAAAGGCGGTGCTTAAAGGAGAGCTCAGCCAGGTGCCCATGCCTGCTGCTTAGGAGTTGGCATGACCTAGTTGCTGAACCCATTACCTGTTCTCTTCTGGGTCTGACCCACACTCCACCTTGCTTGGCTTCTGTTCCATTCACTTCAATTCCATCCAGGATGCCCTCCAGCACGCCAAGAGACTGGGGTGGGCACACTGGCCCCCCCGGCACACCCACAGGCCACCCACCCCCTGCCACCCAGGCCCTAGGGCACAGCACCCATGATACCCGCCTCAGCACTTGGCCTTTCACACCATGCCCTGCACCCCAAGGGGGGCGGGCGGTGGGAGGGGCCAGGGAGTGGCAGGTGGGAGGGCTGGGGGCAAGCTGGGTTTGTGGGTCCCGGGCTGTGTGCTGGGGGAGTAGCTTCGGAGTCTTGTCCTGTCCAGAGATCCCTGTGGAGAGAAGACAGAGGCAGGGGTAAGAAGGTGTCACGGTAGGAAGGTGGGTAGGATCCCTTTGGTGGCAACATTTGGGGCTTTGGGATCCCATAACAAGACAGCAGGGGGCAGGAAGGGCAGGCATAGAGAGGGGACCAGGATGATCCCTTAGATAACAGGTACAGCAGGCGAGATTGGAGATCCACCTCCTAAGCCCCAGACATGGGAAGGAATGGAGGGAGAGAATGAGATCATTCATGTACTAAGTAATATGTCTCAGTCTTCATATTCAGACAAATGCCTGGCCCTTAATGAGCATCTATTAAACACTAGCTATTGTTACCACCCCTCTAGAAAAGCTTTCCTGAAACTCATCTGTATTATAGGGGCAAGAGGGGACCAGAGACAAGCAGTTTTCAGCATAGGCAGGGGGGGTATCTGTGAAGGAAGGATGGGACATAGAGCGGCACGCAGTGAGCATGAATGCCCATCTTTGTGCCTTAATAGAGAGAGATATTGAAAGCTGTAGGGAACTGATCTCCCATGCTGCCAGCCAAGTTATGATCCCCAACTCTGGCCCCTCAGGGACTCCAGAGCTTCCCACGCAAGGTCTCGAATCCCACTTCCCAGGCAGAGGACCAGACTTCTCAGTTGGTTTAGCTGAGCTGCTGTCGACCAGGATGGCAAGGGGGAAAGGAAAGGAAACTAACACACATTAACTGGAGAGAGAATCTGTACCCTCCAAAGAGGGCACGAGAACTTCACAGATGAGGAAACTGAGTCTCAGAAAGCTTGGTCATTCACTCAAGTTCACACAACTAGTAAGCAGGTGGCTGTGGGATAAGCCTCACAGCCTGGCCCTAATGCTAGCCTTGTTCTGCTACCTGGAGTCCAGGGCAGTGCCAAGCCGGGCCCACCATTCCTACGGCATTGCACCTCTGACCCTGGGCTGCAGACCTGTGGCTTACTGTCTGTGTGCACACAGGCAGGTGTGGCGGGTAGGAGGGGGACAAAGGGTACAGCTCCCCGACATATGACCTCAACCTCTGTCACGTGGCTGCTGCATAGGAGACCTCACCCCTAGGCCCCCTGGCCCCACCCCCAGGAGCTGATAAGCAGCCAGGGTGGGAAGAGAGAGGGAGATAAGTCAGGGGATTGGGCAGGGCCAGCAGCAGAACGGGGCCTCTGCACCCAGGCAAGCTGGTAGTGTGGAGAGCATGGGCATTGCACAGAAAAGTGGCCCGTTCTACCTCTGATACCCACCCCAGACCAGGACTGGGCACTGGGGGCTGGACAGGAGACTGGGGTGGGGGGGCATGAGCAGGGAGCCTTAGCCCAGGGAGCCATCAAGAAAGTAGGTCAAGTTTTTCTTGGCTTGTGGAGAAATTCCTGTTATAAATTTATAATGGCGTAGCCAGCCCTAAGGGGTGGAGGTTGGGGAGGAGAAGGAGTAGGTGGGGAAGCCCAGGGGCTGGGCACTGGGGCCTAATGCTTTCAGCCAGACAGTGAGGGGCAGGGGGCGAGGGCCGCTACGGGGGTTGGGCTGGACAATAGAGGACGATCTTCTGACTCCACGTCCAGCGAGGCTGCCTGCATGTCTGTCTGTCTGTCTGTGTCTGAATGTCTCTCTCTCCGGGTCTGGGTGTCTCCGTCTGCCCCCCAGGCTGTGCCTCGGTGCTTGGCACACCCTGGCTGTGGTGCTGCCCCCGCCTGTCTCCTGCCCGCCTGGCACACTGCCACCACTTGTTTACAGAAGCTGGAAAAATCCACTCGCCAGCCGGAGGCCCAAGCGCCCCCAGGGAGGGGAGGAGGCAGGCACAGGAGTGGGCATGCTGAGAGAGGGGCAGCCCCGGGGAGCAGGTCCTGGGGGCAGCCGAGGAGGACCAGTGTGTGCAGGAATGAGCATTGGCTGCTGTGGGCCGGGCCAGGCGGGGAACACCAGTGGCAGCCACATGGCATGGGCAGCTCCTGCCCCAGGCCAGGGCTCCTGAGGGTCCCCTCCCCCAGGCCCCTGCCACTTACCAGTTGCTACATTGCAGACCTGGGGCAGTGCCAACCTAAGCCACCATGTTTATTTCCCCATCCCTCTCTCCTGCCCAGCCTTAACTCCAAATGTGTCTGGGTACTGCCAAGGGCCTGCACGTGCCCACTGGGGGGAGGGGCAGACTCGCTCTCTGCCCCACCCCTCTTTTGAACTGAATGGTGCCCTGGTGCTGGGCAGTGCAGCCCAGCTACAGTCAGCCCCTGGTAGTGGGCAGAGGAGCAAGGTGCTGCCCTTGCTGCCTAGGGCACCCTCACTGGGTACCCAGAAAGAGGCTGGAACCCCTGGGGACTCCTTGGCATCTCTCCAGGGACACACTTGGGCCTTTGGGGTGATACAGAGGCGAGGCAGAGGGCCCAGCATGTGGGGAGACACATACCACATGAGCCTGTGTTAGCCACCGACAGAAAAAGGTCAGCGGGTAAGGGGCATGGGGCAGGGGTACCCACCCTGAAGGGCAGCCTCTCTCCCCTCCTCCAGAGTCCAGCTTAACTCCCCAAAGTCCTTCCCGGTACCTCCTCTGCAGAGGCGAGGGAGGCCCTGCCCCAAGGAGGCCGAGGGGGCGGAGCTATGGGGTTCTGTGCCCAGGCTGGACAGCAGGACAGCAAGACCCACCTGTCGGCTGGCCTGGCCACCCACTCCCTCCTTGTGAGATAAGAGCTGCTGGGAGGCAGTGTAGGCAAAGTGCCCGTGGAGGGGGAAGCATTTCATTAAGCTTAAGTACTTCTGCCATGGGGGGATAGGGACACGGGGCCAATGCGGCATCCACGGGCGCCCCGCCAGGTTCCCACTGCCGAGCCGTCCCACTCTGCAGTCCTGTATATCTGAGGACACCCCCAAAGGACTCCTGGGGCTGCCAGAGGGGAGTTTCTGTCCCCAGGATCTAACCCCCAATACTACCCGCATTAACCCTCCTGCGTATCTGCTCTGGGCTTTGGCCCCACCTTTCTGGGGCCCCTGAACTTTGTCCTTAGTGCTCTGAAGAAAGCCCAGCCCTCCTTGCCAGCCACAGGGACACGGTACATGCGGGGCGGCTGAGAAAAGGGTGGAAAGATGGGAGGAAGGGTAAAAAGGCTGGTGGGGGAAAGAGGGAAGAAGGGAGGAGGGGGAAGAACAAAGAAATGGGACAGGGCTGGGGTAGAGCTAGGGGTGACAAGGCAGTAGAGGGAGAGGAAGAAAGGGGAGCCAGAGATGGGGGATGGGGAGAAGGGGTGAGGTAGAAAGGAGGACAGATAAAGGGAGGAGAGACACATGAAGGAGGGGAGACAAAGAGAGAAAGGTAACAAAGAAAGATGGGTGGGGGGCTTCGTACCCTGTCTAAGTCCCACCCCATGCAGGCTGGGGGGAGGGGGGCGTAGGAATGGTTTCCACGGTGACAGCTGGTTCTTGGTGGCCTGGCATGTGGGCTATTAATAGTTCTGTGGGTAGGTTCACACCTCCCTCTCCCCTTCCCCTCTGCCTGCTGCTAGGGTGGGGGGAGATCCCTCCCCCACCACCCACTCCTGATCACCCAGCCTCCCACCATGGGAGCCAGGAAGGGCGATGCTGAGGGGCCGGGGCGGCCGCCGTGGCCCAGACACATAAATGGGCATGCATGGGCACAGGCGTCTGTGGGCAGCACTGCCCCCCATGCCAACATGGGCACCACAGGCAGCCACCCACACCAAGGGCCCCTGGGAGTCTGTGGTGGTGGCAGTGCTGCAGCAGCGACATGTGCCCCCATGCTGAGGGGCAGAGGCCTCTCTAGGACCGGGACTCCCTGTCCTTTCCCATACCCCCTGTTCTATTCTCAGGTATGGATTGAGCAGGGCTGCCCCACCCAACTCTCTGTTATCCTAGTGCCAGGAAGGAGAGGAGGAGTGAAGGCGGGAAGGAAGGTACTATTTGGCAGGTGTGATGTGGCAGAGGAGTACACACAGACTCAGGGCCCCAGCCTGGCAGGCATGGGGGAGACGGGAGGAGGGGAGGCGGCACCCCTTGGTGAGCTCTCACTGGGCCCCCAGGAGACAGGTTCTGGAGCTGGGGGGCAGTGACTCATCACCTAGCCACTGTGGGACCTTAGAGGCTAGAGAATGGGAGATGGGGTGGGGATCCTCATAAGGGGGAGATTGGTTACTTAAACAAAGGATCCTCCCCACCCCGCCCCAAAAGAATATAACAGGAAACCCCCCCTGCAGGTCAGAGACAGAAAGACATAAACAGCAGCCTTGACTTGGGCCAGATGCCCAGTATTAACATCAAAGACTGCTTCCCACTCGGCTCCCCCATAGCCTCACCCACCTGCTGCTCTCCTCTCCCTCCTCCTGCCCGGGCCAGCTCCAGCCAGGCATCAAGGTGGGTGCCCAGGTCTGGAGGTCTCCTCCCAGGTCACATCCATCCCCCATGACCACTGGTGGGTGGTCATGCCCACACCCATGCTGGAGAACTCAGCCCCTCCTTATCAGCCCACAGAACTTCACGCCCCCCTGCCCAATTCCCCTCAGGAATGGAGGCAGGAGATCCAAGTGGCCAAGAAAGCAGAAGCAGGAGCACCCCCAAGCTGGGCACGGCACATTCTCCCCACCCTCCCCCAGCAGCCAGCGGGTAATTGGAGCTGGGAGCTGGGGCAGCTGAATGCTGGAGGCATGAATGTCACGGGGCCAAGGCACTTGCTGCAGATGGCACCATGGGCACAAGGCTTGGGGTCCTCCCTCCTCACTCCCTCATCTAAGGCAGTAGAAGAAGTTGCCTGCAAGCCCTGAAGAGCATGGCCTAGGAGGGGAGGGAATGGTGGAGGGGGAAAGAAAGGGAGGGATGTTCTCCCAGGCACCCCAGAGGCTGGAGCTAGCCCCTAACCAAGCAGAACTGGCAGAGGCAGAGAGAGAGAGACAGAGACAGAGACAGAGAGACAGGGACAGAAAGGGAGGAGGGAGGGAATAGGAAGGAGGGAGGAAGGGGGAGGGAAGAGAGAAAGATTGAGAGTGTGTGTGTGAGAGAGAGAGGGAGGGAGAGAAGGAGGGAGAGAGAGGGGGGGAGGGGGAGAGAGAGAGGGAGAGGGAAGAGGAAGGGAGGGAGGGAGAGAGAGAGGGAGGGAGAGAGGGAGGGAGAGAGCGCGCGCGTGAATGCAGCTGAGTCTCCGGCACACACACGGACACGTGCAGACACACACACTCACCCCGCATGCGCAGAGCCACAGGGCTCTGGGTACCGTTCCAGGAGATATTCAGAGCCCTCCCCAGCCCACACATGCACAAAAACACTCTCACATGGATGCGTGCACAACACACCCACTCACTGATGTGTACAAAAATGCCGAAAGACACCAAAGCCTCGGTTCCCCTGTTTCCCCACCCCCATGCCTGGTAAAAGAGAAAAAGAAACAGGCAGCTGGGGCTCTGGGAGCCAAGAGCTGATCTCTTCCTTAGAAGAGGAAGAGAGGAGGAGGAGGAGGTGGGCCAGGGGCTTGGTCCAATCATTCTGCTCTTGGCCACTGCTGAGGGGCATGGCTGAGGCTTTGGTATCAACCTTTAATGCCCACCCCCAAAACAGCGAAACAAGGATAGTATTTCCTGGGCACCAGTAACACCCATCTTGCTTCCCTTGTCTACCCAGCAAACTTCTGACCCTCCCTCTGGACCACCTCACACAATGGCATACCGGAGGGAGGTCCCTATGACCCCAGCTTTGGCCTGCCAAGTGACACCAAGGTGGAACCACATGTGCCCCCACCACACACCAGCCCCAGATACTTCAGTGAGAGACTGAGAACTGTCTCTGGTTCCAGGCAGCATGTGTATGCCCCACCCTGGCATGTGCCAGGCCCTGGGAAAAAAGGAGAATCCACAGGCATTGCTCACCATGCCAGGATGCAACATGGATTGAACACAGGGGTCATCCCACCTTGTGTTATTTGCCCTCAACCTGAGTGAGACAGGAACCATTGTCTCTAGATAATGAAAACCCAGGCCCAAAGTCATACGACTAGTGGATGTCAAAAGCCAGGCCTCCCAACTCCCAGCCAGTGATCTTCCCACCACGGTCATGCTTGCCTCCCTCCCCAAGAGACACAACAGTTCTCCAAAGTCCCCTAGACACCTTTGCAGCCATGAGAACTAGAGTTGGGTTTTTTGTTTTGTTTTTTGTTTGTTTTGAGAGGATGTGTGTGTGGGGGGTCTCACTCTGTTGTTCAGGCTAGCGTGCAGTGGCACAATCACAGCTCACTGCAGCCTCAACCTTCCAGGCTTAAGCGATCCTCCGGCCTCAGCCTCCCAAGTAGCTGGTAACACAGGCATGCGCCACCACACCTGGCTAACTTTTTAAAGTTGTTTTTAGAGATGGGGTCTCACTATGTTGACCAGGCTGATCATGAACTACTGGCCTCAAGTGATCCTCCCGCCTTGGCCTCCCAAAATATTGAGATTACAGGCATGAGCCACTGTGCCCAGCCGAGAACTAGAGTTGAGATTGGTTCCCACTCCAAAGGCTTCCCGTCACCCCTACAGGGTATCCTCCCATTGTCCTTACTTCACCTTGAGGGGCAGGGCTAAATAAAAGGGGTTTGGAGAGGGGATCCTGATCACCAGACTCACAAAGGCAAAGAGGCAACCCAGGACAGATGCTGGATCTCAAAGTGCTGTGCCCACCACACTGGTCATTACTCAGTGCTTCAGTTTCTCTCTGCCACCACCTTTCACACTAAGTACCACTCCATGGAGGACAGGGGAATCTGGTGCCTATCAGCCAGGGCTGGGTCCTGGTTGACCCATGCTGGGCTCCCAGGAGGGAGGAAGGGCACTGCCTCCTCTTTGAGCCCACACATAAGAGAGGGGACGGCTTTCCTTGTTCTCTCTCTCCCACCCCCAGAGCTCAGACTGTGAACAGAGATGCAGTGATGCCCAAAGATTTATGCAGGTGCCCCTAGCTGGTGGGGTGTGTCCCAGGCTGAGGGGCCAAGGGCTCCTTGTAAGCTGAAGGGTGAGGGTCAAAGGAGGGTGGGGCAGAGGGGCCTGCCTTGGGCTCTTTCCCATACACTCATTCCAGGCTGCAAAAATTTGTCTGGGAGGAAAAGATTACATGACAGTGAGAAGGCTGGAAATTGGAGACCCACTGCCCCAGGCCCCAGTCTCACTGATGTCTAGGAGACCCAATTCTCCACCAAGCTTCTCTAAGAAATCTGGGAGACCCCAGGCCCACAGCTTCCTTCACCCATCACAATCGCTCACATATACAGTTTGTTATGAACTAGGCACTTTTAAAAACATTTTTCCTCAAAAAAGCTAAATGAGGTAGATATGATCATCCCCAATTTACAGATGAGGCAACGGGGAAGTTAAATCGCTTGCTCAAAGTCACACATCCAGCAAGTGACAGAGCTGGGATTCAGACCTAGGCAGTCCAGGTCAATCATGGCCGTCATGATCATCACCATCATCTCTGTTCTTAGCTGTGATCGTATATCACCTGCTTGATAGATAATGCCTTGTTCTTTTTTGTTTTTCTTTTTTTTTTTTTTTTTTTTTTTGAGACGGAGTCTCGCTCTGTCACCCAGGCTGTAGTGCAGTGGTACAATCTCAGCTCACTGCAACCTCCACCTCCTGGGTTCAAGCGATTCTCCTGCCTCAGCCTCCTGAGTAGCTGGGATTACAGGACCCCGCCACCACACCCAGCTAAGTTTTGTATTTTTAGTAGAGATGGGGTTTCACCATCTTGGTCAGACTGGTCTTGAACTCCTGACCTCAGGTGATCTGCCTGCCTCAGCCTCCCAGTGTGCTAGGATTACGGGCGTGAGCCACTGTGCCCGGCCCAATGCCTTGTTCTTTCATCCAGCTATGTGTTCCCTGAGACCAAGCCTCAGTCTTTCCCCTCTGTAGCTGCCCTGTGGGTTCTCTGCCAAGTGCCTCCACCTCCAAATAGTCCAAGGCTAGAGGGGAGCATAGCGAGAAGTGCTTGGTGCCCCCGGGCTCGATGTCTCCTGCCCGAGTTCCCCCTCCTCAAATTCCCTCTCCAGAAGAGATACCCCTTCTAGGCTGGAACCTGCACTCACGGGTGGGAGGGCCTCGCTTAGTACATACTTAGTCTGGGCAGCTGTGCCCTCAGAACCAGGCCCTGAGGCTGGGCAAAAAGGACACAGCTGTTGGGCATCTCTGAGGTGGGCCTCAGCTGCCAGGGGTGTGGAGAAAGGCCATTGTGAGCCCTGCAGTGGACCCAACTCAGCAGGGTCCTGCCAGCTCCCGCCACTGCCCATGGGGGCGGTTCTTTTCCAGCTTGGGCCAGTGTGGGGGGAGCCTCTTCATGGCTTGTTTAAGAGCTGCTAGCTGGCTGCAGCCTGCACCCTGAGGGTGCCCACAGAACTGGTGTCTCCAGACATGCAGGCCCGAGGGGTCAGCATGGGCAGTGGCTGACCCCCCCCTTCCCCCCTTCCCAGCCCCTAAAACTTGCTGGCCACAGCTGCGGCACTAAGGAAGTGCAGGAAGTCCTGAGCAGCCAGCTGAGCCCCCCGCCCCCCACCCCAACCTCAAGCTGACCCCAGAGGCTGCGCAGGGGGGGCAGAGGGGCGGAGCTTGGGTATTAACAACTGGAAAAGTATGAAGAACATTGCTGCCAGTCCCCAGCTCTGAGACAAGGACAGGGGTAGATCGGGGGTAGCAACAGGGTGAGAGAGAGTTACAGACTGGCAGAGAAACAAGGAGAGAGAGAGGGAGAATCAGACACTGCAAGACAGAGCAACAGAGAGACAGAGTTAGAGAGAAATTCCAAGTCAAAAGTACATATCACTCATACAGACACTCACCAGCCGATGGCCTCTTAAGGAAAGCTTCCAAGTTTGGACAGGAGGGTACAGGTGGGAAAAAGGGCCAGACTCAAGGTGGGGCGCAGGAACTCAGCTGGAGGTGACTGACTGTTCCCAGGAAAGACCCAGGCAAATGACTCAGAGCAGGGGCAGTTAGACACCCCTGAGCTTTTAGGGTAGGGAGGAGAGCAGCTCTCCCCTTCCCCAACAGTCAAGAGAATCCTAGCTTCTAGAAGTCACTGGACACTGCTTTGAGCCCATGACTCGGCCCTCTGGAACCCCCCTGAACCCACTGTCTTTGCTCTTGTTTCTCTGTCCCTCTAAAAGAAAGAAAGAAGAAAAAAAAACAGCCCATTCCCGCACAGTGGCTGAGCCTAGAGGAAAAAGGGGAGGAGGAACTGAAGGGGAAAAATTTGTGATTGTGTGCATCTAAGTGTGTGCTCGGCTGCACAGGCTGCAGTTGTGTGCATCTGGGGTTGTGTGGACACGACTGTTGGTGTGGACCTGCAACTGTGGGGACCTGGGCCTTGTGAACTCGTTCTGCACCTGAGTTCAGGGGACCATGTGCAAATGAGTGCACCTGTGTCTGCAGGTTCCACAGTCAATCAACTAACAAGTATTTACAGAGCAGCCCTTGTGCTAGGCTCTGGGTGGGATCCAGAGCTCTTTAAGTGATTCTCCCAGGTCTCCAAGAGCTCACTGTCTAGTAGGGTGGTATCTCAAGCGATAGAGACCAAGAACATGTCATTGGGAATGCATGCTTTGCACCATTACGCAGGAACACCTTTTCATACAGCCCAATTTAATATTCTTGGGAGCAAGGGTTTTGTTGCCTACAGAACCTCAGAGCTCCACAGTAAAGAGTCCAGGAAAATACTTGTTGCTAAGTTGTGTATACATGTGTTGATGTGTAACTGTGTTTGCATCTGACTGAGTGACAGCGACTGTCACGGCAAGCAATGATGTCTGTGTGACTGGGCTCATGTGAGCACGTGTGTGCCTGTGAGTGACAGGGTCTTTTGTAATTGTGCTGCTGTGTGCAATTGCTCTGTGTGCATGCATGCATGTGACAGTGACTTTTTATGTGTGGGTGACAGCAACTCCTCCTTGCCCCAGTGTGTGACAGCATCTACGTGTGACCCTGTGCGTGGGTATGTGCATGGATCGGTCCCCATGCTCTTGGTCTCCCATGGGTATATCCCACCCCTCAGAGCTCCACGGTGCAGCAGCAGCCTGTCTCTTCCCTTGTCCCCATGTGGGTGTGTCCAGTAGCTCCTGTCCTTGAGTCTGCCTGGGTGTCCCTGGATGTGCATGTGGCTGTCTGTGTGGACATATCTCTGTGTCTGCGTGTCACTTTTGCTTCCCCCCTCATTTTGGACAACAGCCCCCTTCATCCCCTCCCCCTCCTGGAGCCAAAGCCAGCACTGAGGGGCAGGCTCCCACCTCACTGGCTTTCCTTCTGTGTCCCCCACCCCCACCCCTGGAACGGTGGTTCTTTCAATTGCCCCTGTCATCCCCCCAGGCCTTTCTTTCACGCTGGACAAGGGAGGGCCCCAGATGGAGAAGGGGCACCAGAGACACGTTGCAAGGGGAGGGAAACAAGGTGGGGTACACACACACAGGTCCATTTCTCTCTCTCCTCCCCAGCCAGCAACTCTCCTAATCATCTAGGCACCACCAAGTACACCCCTTCCACACACACATTCCCCCCAACAACCGCGTTTTTGCAATTAGCAGTGTTGCAACCAGACAGCCATGCTCAACCGGGAGGCGGGTGAGGCGGGGGAACTTCCCTCTCCCCGGACCCGTGCAAGCCCACCCGCGCCACCGCACTCATACTGCCCTCCGCAGCTGGAGGCAGCTTTGCAAAGGCCACTCGGGCCTCAGAGGCTAGGGGTGGGGGCTGGGGGGGCAGGCCTCCGGCGCACCGTAAACAAACCGCGGCGCGGCGGGCGGGGGAGCTCCGGCGGCCGGCAACGGGGCCCGGCCCGGGAATGCGCAGCAGACTGGCCGGACAGAGGCCGGGCGGGCCCTCCAGGGGGAGGCTCGGACGCCATCTCCGCCTGCGAACCCCGGGGCCCAGCGACCTCCTAGCAACACCTCCCTTCCCCAGGGCGTCAGTTGCAAGCTCCCGGGCTCGTGACAGGGTCACTGGGGCGCCAGGAAAGGCTGAGGCTGGCAGCGGGCACCCCCTGGGCGCCCCTAGCCCGCCTGGGAGCTGGCCACGGAGCCCCGCGGCTTTGCATAATCAATCGCAATGCATTTGCATATTAATGCCCCCTCGCTCCCTCCTCCTTACCTCGGCGTGGCGCGCCGGACCGGGCTGGGCAGCGACGCGGGGGTCTCAGCTCCCCGTGCTGGGGGCGTCCATGGGGGGCCGGTGGGGCCCGGGCCGCCCGCCTCCTGCGCCCGGGTGTGAGTGCGAGTGAGCGCGGGGGGGGCGGGGGGCGAGTGTGGCGGCCCCGCGGCTCCTCCGGCAGAGGCGGCGGCCGCTCTGGCTCCTCCCTCCCCCGCCCCGCTCCGGCTGGGGCTCGGGCTCGGCGCGCCCGGCCGGCTCGCGGCTGCTCCCTGCAGGCCGCCTCGCCGCCGCCCGCCCCCGCCCCCCGCCCCCTGCCGCGCCCCGGGACCCCCGCCAGAGGCCCGGCCGCCCCTCGGCCGCCTCTGCCCCGCCCCGCTCGGACTCGCCCTCCCCAGCCCGGGCGGCTCCCGCAGGAGTGGGTACTTGGTGACATATTTTGGAAAAGATGTCATTAAAAAATAGCCTTTGCTTGCCGGGAGAATTGGGGGGTTTTCGGGTGTGCACCGTGAGGGTGGAGGAGGAAGTATCGACGAGCAGCCTGCACCTTATACATCGGGGAGAAAGTCTAAACACCAAACGCTTGCAGGTGTAGTTTGTTTGGGAGTTCGGGTCCCTTCTCCGCCAGTAACTCACTGTGTGACCTTGACAAATCGCCACTGCTGTCGGGGCAGAGCTTCCTCAACCTTCAGCTGCGAGGGCTGGGCAGGTGACCCCTGATGTCCTTTTAACTTCAATCATCTTACGTTTTTAATCCTTGTGGGGGTTCATTCCCTGTTACCTCCCTCCCGTCTCATTTCTAACATCAATACCGATCCACTGCCTCCCTTTTCCAACGTCACCCTTCTCCATATAGGCTCTTTCTATTCTCTGTCACCAGCCATTTCCCCCAACAATCTGCTCCCTCTCCTGAGCTCGGGGAGGGGACAAGATCTGCCATACCCCCTCAATTCCTAGCTCCCGGGTGGTGGTATTTCCCCCCATGTTTGCTCCCACAAAAATCCAAATGGTACCAGAGTCAATCTAAGGAAGACGGTGGGCTGCATACAAATGGACCCCCTAACCCAACCCAAAGGAGAGGTCTCCACCATGCCAGCCCCACCCCCAGCACACACATACACACACCACACACCTGCATTCATGGACATAAAACCAACCCAGTGACGCCAGAGCACCTTTCATCTCAGGATCTCCTAGCCCCAGGCCGAGCCCTAATTACCCCAGCACCCCCCTGGCCCCGCCGGTTCCCCTGCTGTCATTAGCCCAGTTTTACCAGCGGGGGCCACAGCCTTCCCACGGCTCTCAGGGTGGGGCCCTGGCTACATAGTCTGCTCTTGGGGAGGGGTGTGTGAGTGTGTGTGTGTGTAAGTGTGTGTGTGTTAGGGGGAGCTGCTCGGCTAATCGCCCAGTTTATACTGGGCAGAGTCACTTGGCGAGTGTGGGATTCTGAGCCACAGCTTACCCAAGTTGGGCTGCCCTTGCTCATGTCTTAGTCTCAGCCACCTGCATCCTCAGTGCTGTTGGAACCACTTCTTTCACAGGGGGTGCTGGAGTTCGTAATGCTTGGCGGAGGGGAGGGTACCTCTCTTGGGGTCCCTGGAACCATGGAGATGAGAAGAGCAGCTGGGATGAAACCTATGGCGTGCAGAGTGCAGTGGTGGTGTTGAGGGCATGCCATGGGTGAAGGGAGCCTGTGGTGTGCAGTGGCAGCTGTAATGGGGGATTGAGGCTGCAGCGTACGGAGCCTCCAGGCAGTAAGCGAACCTGTGTTCAGTCTGGGCTCACAGGAGACAAGCAACAGCTGCAGTGTGGGGCAGGAGGCTGCAGTGTGCAGAGTCAGTGCAGTGAGTGGAATGAGGTGCACTGAGGTTGGCTGTCTGCCAGTCGATGCCACCTCCTCGGTGATCAGGTTTGGCCGGAACCCTGGGGAGCAAGGCTGCAGTATGTAGTGCTCAGGGTCTGTACTCTACCCTGTATGGAACTAGTCCCTTGGAATTGGGCTGCTCAAGGAGCTGGGAGGGAATCCCAATGCATGAGATACATTTATACTCTGCATCACAAAGGCAGAACTAGGAGGCAGTGAGGAGGGCCAGCAGTAATCTGGATCAGGGCAGGAGTGATGGTGTCCAGAGGGGGAGGAGGAAGGTGCTACGGTTTTGTCTCTCTTCCATTCTGGCTTTCCCCACCATATCTCTCTTTGATGCAAGGCCCTATAATGTTGGGTGGTGACGACTTTCTGAAATCCTAAACCCAGAGCCATAGAAAATGAAGTGCCTCCTGTTCCACTTTTTTTTTTTTTTTTTTTTCCCTGAGGGGCAGAGTGGAGCACTCAAAGACAAGGGTTTACCAGTCCCATCTTCTGCTTTTTAAAATTTATTATTATTATTATTATTTGAGACAGAGTCTTGCTCTTTTGCCCAGGCTGGAGTGCAGTGGCACAATCTTGGCTCACTGCAACCTCCGTCTCCTGGGTTCAAGGGATTTTCATGTCCTAGCCTCCCAAGTAGCTGGGATTGTAGGCATGTGCTAGCATGCCCAGCTAATTTTTGTTTTTTTGCTTTGTTTTGTTTTGTTTTGTTTTTTTGGTAGAGAAGGGGTTTCACCATGTTGGCCAGGCTAGTCTTGAACTCCTGGCCTCAAGTGCTCCTCCTGCCTTGGCCTCCCAAAGTGCTGGGATTACAGGCATGAACCACCGTCCCCGGCCACCCCCATCTTCTTTTTACCTCTCTCTTTTTCTTGGGCTCCCAGTATGGACTGGTGACAGGTCTGGGCAGGGCAAAGTGAAGGGCACACTGCCTTCAAAGCAGGCCTCTCCCCAGGTGCCAGGATCCAGCCCATGTCTGGGTGTATAGCCACTGTCCCTGTGTTGCCTCATCTGTCCTCCCACCCCACTCACCCTGCCCACCCATTTCTTGAAGCTGCTAGCTCTTCTCAGATTGAGTTCATCCTCAGCTCCTTTTCCGTCCTTGTCATGAAACCCCCCCCACCACCAGGGCTGTCCCCTCCCATTCCCCACCTCTGCTTCAGAGCATTCCCCGAATCTATGAGGAGGGTAGGGGTGGCATGAATAAGGCTGGATAGACCCTCCAAGAGGATATGTCTGATGGCCCCTCCAGCTGAGATTTCCGTTGCTAAGGAGGTAGCAGGAACAGCCTGTTCTCTGGGCTCCCATCAGAACAGCCATGCCTAGGCCCCTCCCTCTCTCCCTCCATCTCTCCCTCCCTTCCTTCCAGACTGTTGCTAGGAAGCACCCTAAGATTTCTTGAGGATACGACCCCTAGGAACCAAGGTATCCAGATATCTTTCTGAAGAGGTTTTTTTCAAAGTCTGGCAGCTAAAACGCCACACAGCATCCTCTACCCCTGCTCAAAAGCCTTACACATCTCTAGCAGTTTGGGGAAACGGGAGACAGGCCCCTCTACCAGCCACCATGGAACAAGCTCTGTGGCCTGGGCCTCAGTAAATCCCTTCCTCTATCTCATCTTGACCTCTTGGACCCTAGGTCAGCAAGTGATGACATGTCCAGCATATACCTCTAGACTCTGCAGACAGAGCTGAACTTATTGGGGGTGCTCTGGAAAGACAGCAGAGGAAACTGAGGTACTACCAGCCAAGATAACTCAAAGCTCAGATGTTTCTCCCTCCTAGGGGTTTCCCAATCAAAAAGAGTGGTGCAAATGGAGGAAAGAAAGTTGGAGAGCAGGCTGGGCAAGGTGGCTGACATCACCAGTATTTTGGGAGGCTGAGGTGGGAGGATCTCTTCAGGTCATGAGTTCAAGACCATCCTGGGCAACATAGTGAGACCTCCATCTCAAAAAAAAAAAAAAAAACAAAAACAAAAACCCACAAATTATCTGGGTGTTGTGGTGCAGACCTTCAGTTCTGGCTACTTGGGAGGCTGATGCAGGAGATGAGAGACTGGCAAATTAGCAATTACCTGATAAGAGAAAGTGGCCACTTAATTCTCCCCTTTGTCCCATCAGGCGCTATTGCTATGGGTCACAAAAGAGGGAGCCAGGGAAGGGACCAGGCCTGGCTGAGCCTTGCTTTTGGTAGCTAAGGTGAGAAATGGAAAAAGAAGCTGACACCTTTTCCAGGCTGTCTTTCAGGGTTTCTCCTAATTTTATTCATTAATCTGACACTGTTTTTGTTTGTTTGTTTGTTTGTTTGTTTTTTCCTGATGGAGTCTTGCTCTGTCACCCAGGCTGGAGTGCAGTGGTGTGATCTTGGCTCACTGAAAGCTCGCCTCCCGGGTTAACACCATTCTCCTGCCTAAGCCTCCCGAGTAGCGGGGACTACAGGCACCCACCACAATGCCTGGCTAATTTTTGTATTTTTAGTAGAGACAGGCTTTCACTATGTTAACCAGGATGGTCTCGATCTCCTGACCTCATGATCCGCCTGCCTCGGCCTCCCAAAGTGCTGGAATTACAGGCGTGAGCCACCGCACCCAGCCTGACACTTTTTTTTTTTTAAGCATTTAATATGTGCCAAGTATTAGATTCCCCAAATGCTCCCAGCTTCTGGTTTCACTTTCCCTTAGAGTCTTCTCATCCTATCTTTGCCAGCAGGAGAGAGGAGAGGAGGGGGAGCAGGGAAGTCTCCTTTACCATCAGAGTTTGGGGCTTACCTTTCCGCAGTTCTCCCACTCCAGTTAAAGGAGGGGATAGGGTAGTATGATATGGAAGCCAAAAGTATAAAGCAGAGCAGCTCTCAGGGCCTGGAGGGAGGGGCCATACAAAGGAAATGGCAGGCTGCCCTCCCTTCCCAGCCACTGTCCGGTCCGGGCCTCAGGATCACAGCACTTCTCTTCTCTGTGCTGGGAGTATGGAGAGAGAAGGCGTCCTCCAGGGTGTTAGAGGGGAAGCTATTCCAAGAGTTGATTCAAATTCTGCCTTTCACTCTCCTGGGGCAGTGGGAAGACAGAGACAGGCAACTGTGGGGGATCCAGGGGTTGTCCCTGAGTCCCTGAGGTGCAGCCACCTTGCAGGCCTCTTTCCCATCATTCCCTCCCCCAGATAGACAGAAAGCAGGGATTTTGATTTGGTGACTGGTATGAGGAGGAGACTGGTTTGGAGCCAGCTGTGTATAAGTGTGTGGGAGTGACTGTCTTTCTTTTCCCATCCACCTGCTGCCCGTAGTGGGGGGACCCAGGCAAGCTTCCAGAGGAAAATGTTCCACTTAGGGAAAAGGAATGACTCAGTTTCCCTATGGAGAGAAGGGAAGCTGACACCCTCTGTGCCTTGTATGCTTTACCAACGATTTCAGTGTTTCTGGGTTTTTGGGTCTGGACTCTTGCCACTTTTCTTTATACTGTTTTCTAGCCTAGATAGATAAGGAATGTTCCCTTCCCTTTGGGTACCCAGAACCCTGTTCCTTGCCACCTCTTACCCCACTCTGGCCTAGCTGCTTTTCTGACACTTCTCCAGGGTTGTCATATCACTCTGACTGGTTGACTTCCACCTTCCCCTCTTCTCTCTCTAGCCAAGGTAGGCAACAAGATGAAGAAAGAGGTTGGGGCTCGGGACTAGGAGGGCAGAGATGGGAGCTCGGCCCCTGTCCCTGTTGAGAGGAAATGAACAGCAAAAGAAAGTGGGGTAAGTAGGACGGGGCTTTGAGATGGGCTGGAGGGCTTTTTTTTTTTTTTGAGACGAAGTTTCGCTCTTGTTGCCCAGGCTGGAGTGCAATGGTGCAATCTCAGCTTACCGCAACCTCCGCCTCCTGGGTTCAAGCAATTCTCCTACCTCCATCTCCCGAGCTGCTGGGATTACAGGCATGCGCCACCATGCCCGGCTAATTTTGTTTTTTAGTAGAGATGGGGTTTCTCCATGTTGGTCAGGCTGGTCTCGAACTCCTAACCCCAGGTGATCTGCCTGCCTTGGCTTCCCAAAGTGCAGGGATTACAGGTGTGAGCCACCGCGCCCGGCTGGGGGGCTATTTTTTTGTACACCCAAAGGAAATGTTAGCATCTCTCTTCACCCTTTGGAGGATTATCATGGGGTCCCATGCTTGCAGTGAGCCAGAGAGCCCAAGGGGGTCCCTAGGAAGATATTGTGGTGTGGAAGGAAGAGGTGATATAGGAAAGGCTGCCTCTGATGTTTACAGACTAGAGAGGCAGGGAGGTCAAAGTGGATAAACTAAAAACGGTCCTTGCCCAGAGCTAAGGGAGCCCTTGTACATAGGAGTCCAGCCTTTGGGGAAACCTTGCCAAGCCTAGAGAAAGGGCTGCTGGTGGGAGGTGGGGAGACAGAGAAGGCAGATGGCCTGACTACAAAAGCCGCCTCCCTGTCACTGCGAAGTGGGGAGGAGGCACCTCCCTAGAAATCTGCCAGGCTCCCTGCCAGAGGGAATGGTTTGAGCTCAAAATATCATCATCCTCAGGGCCCAAATAGTCCCCAGTCCTGTGTAGACCGGACGCACAGTTGACAGCTTCTCTCCAAGAGAGGCATTTTGGGCTCTGAGGTATGCGACAGGGGCTCCAGGATGATCCAGGAATGGCTCCAGGTGGAGGGCCTTAGGCTGCGGCTACAGGCACAGAATGACAGCAGGGGAGCAGGCAAAGGTAGAGTGAGGGGCCTGGGAGAACAGGGGAAGTCAGATATGTGAGAGACTGAGGAGAAGCAGGGTTTGTGGCAGTCTCAAGTATGAGTGGAGTGGCCGGGGGTCATCTGGAAGGTGAGGTGAGGAATCCGTATTTCCCTCCTTCCTGCTTTAGAAGCTTTGGCAACATATATTTGGCAGCTGTTTTGTATACACACTATTCCCCAATGGTGTCACTTGGGCAGGCACAAAGGGAGCCTAAGAGAGGGGTGTGCATTGAATGTATGGGGAGGAAGAAAGGCCATAGGCAGTACCAACCGCAGGAGGACATGATCTGACCCTCCTTCAGCCACACTCTCCCCTTTGGAACAGAAGTTCTTGACTCCCTGTTTAGACCATTCTCCAGACACCCAGGGCGCTGTAATTCTCTGCCCAAATGGCCACAGTTTTGCTTCCAGAGCCTTAAGTGGGCTGCTCTCCCAGATTTATCCTCCCAAGGACTGATTTTGCCACTCAAAGGGTGAGCAAAGAATGGTTGTTGGAGGCTGGGCACGGTGGCTCACACCTACAGTCCTAGCACTCTGGGAGGCCAAGGTGGGTGGCTGAGGTCAGGATTTTGAGACCACCCTGGCCGACATGGCGAAACCCTGTCTCTACTAAAAATACAAAAATTAGTCGGATGTGGTGGCACACGCCTGTAATCCCAGCTACTTGGGAGGCTGAGGCGGGAGAATTGCTTAAACCTGGGAGGCAGAGGTTGCAGTGAGCTGAGACTGTGCCATTGCACTCCAGCCTGGGCAACAGAGCAAGCCTCCATCTCAAAAAAAAAAAAAAAAAAAGAATCGTTGTTGAGGAATACAGATTGAGCTTGAACTTGTGAACTAGGATATTGGGCCCTGGCTAAAGGCCTCCATGTTTATTTATTTATGTATTTTGGTAGAGCTGAGAGTCTCATTATGTTGCCCAGGCTGGATTTGAACTCCCGAGCTCAAGTGATCCTTTCTCAGCCTCCCGAGTAATTTACTCTTATTCCTGGTTGTAAATGTTAGGGATGACCAGTCCATAGCATGGGGAGGGATGAGGGCTATGCATAAGAAGGCTCAGACATTGGAGCCTCCAGAGGTGGGTAACATTTGCTTTCGGGTTTCTCACTGGGGGAAGGAAAGGCTATGGCCAAGGCCCTGGGCATAATTTATATATGGATCTTTGGGATAAGCAAGATTTAAACAACAACAACAACAACAAGAAACTTAAAAAAAAAAGTTTTTAATTTACAGGAAAAAAATGGAAGGTAATAGAGGGTCCCCACATATTCTGCACCCAATTTCTCTTTTTATTAACATCTTAGCATTAGTATTATGCATTTGTAACAACTAATGAACTAATATTGATACATTATTATTAATTAAAGTTCACCCTTTATTTAGATTTCCTTAGTTTTTACCCAGTATTCTTTTCCTCTTCCATGATCGCATTCAGAAAACCACATTACATTTAGTCATCAGGTCTCCTTAGCCCTCTTAGTTGTGACAGTTTCTCAGAATTCCTTTGATTTTGATCACCTTCACCTTAGTTTCCTCTTTACTTTCCCTTGTATCCAAGCTGTATGGAGGGCCTGGAGATTCTGATAGGACTGTAAGATTCGGGGACGGTGATATGTGTGCAACTAAGGCACCTCGGTGTCGCTTTTAGAATATAGTTGTGGAAATGAGAATAGCTCTGGTAGCTCCAGGGGCTTAGGAGAACAGAAAGAGCCCAGGAAAGGAGAAAGACCTTATTGCTGAACGCCACACCCTTGCCCCCACGCCACACCCTTGCCGCACCTACTAACTAGGGGCTAACGAATGAAAGGGTGTCGGAATATGATGGAGAAGCCCGGCCGACAGTGACGTCGTGGGCGACGCCGGGTTGTGAGCGGCCTTTCGAGCTCCCTCGAGTCCCTGAGTCTCTGTAGTGCCTCAGCTCCTGGATGTCCTCCCTTAAAGGAGAAGAACAATGCGGGCCGACTAGACGAGTCCCTTAGTTTCCTCGCCAGCGCAGACAAATACGGTTTCAGTCCAAGGAACTACCATTCCCAGAAGACAGCGGGGCGTTCCTTGCTGCATTCCTATTGGTTGGCGTTTGTTACTCCCAGCCAATAGAAAGTGAGCTTCTTGACAAGTGCCAAAATGGCGATGCCTACCACCTAGAACTGGATTGTGCGGTAGGCTTAAATTTGGGGAGGTGGTGGATGAAAAGGAAATTGGGAGATATAGTTACAGGGCTGGAGAAGGTGGAGGAAATGAGGGAGCAAATCTGGACTTGGAATGGTGGTGGCCAACGGACGCTTTTAGAGCTAAGGGCGTAATTAGGCAACCAGGACTGCCTTAACTCCTTGATGCCCTCTTTAATCTATTAGTCCCTTTGATACTTCTTTATTTATTTATTTGAGAGACGGAGTTTTGCTCTTGTTGCCCAGGCTGGAGTGCAATGGTGCGATCTCGGCTCACCCCAACAACCTCCGCCTCCCGGGTTCAAGCGATTCTACTGCCTCAGCCTCCCGAGTAGCTGGGATTACAGGCATGCACCACCAAGCCCGGCTAATTTTGTATTTTTAGTGGAGACGAGGTTTCTCCATGTTGGTCAGGCTAGTCTCGAACTCCTGACCTCCGGTGATTCGCCCGCCTCTGCCTCCCGAAGTGCTGGGATTACAGGTGCGAGCCACTGCGCTCGGCCGATACTTTCTTCTTAGTGCCCCAGTTTAAGGAAGGGCGGTTCAGGAGGAGAGAGTCTGACAGGATCTTACCTTATCCCTTTAGCTCTTTTTCTTTCAAATTCGTCTGCCTCGCTTAAATCTTCCCGCATCTTCTCCTTTCTATTTAATTCTGCCTTCCCCGGTTCTCCTTAGAACCTCATGTCCTTTTCTTTAGCTCCATTTCTTTCACCTCAAAGCTGGCCGCCACCGCTGCCACCTGCTCAGAGTGAAATAATGAAGGTGGTCAACCTGAAGCAAGCCATTTTGCAAGCCTGGAAGGAGCGTTGGAGTGACTACCAATGGGCAATCAACATGAAGAAATTCTTTCCTAAAGGAGCCACCTGGGATATTCTCAACCTGGCAGGTCTCAAGTGAACTGGGAAAGAAAGATGGGAGGGATAAACCCAGAGAAGTTGTAATCACTCAGTTGTGTTTTGCTATTCCTCTTGCAGATGCGTTACTAGAGCAGGCCATGATTGGACCATCCCCCAATCCTCTCATCTTGTCCTACCTGAAGTATGCCATTAGTTCCCAGGTAAGCTTCCCGCAAACCCCCACCAAGAAGTGAGAGTTCTGGGGGTAAAAAACTTGGAGTGCATTTGGGCCCCGGTGGTTCATGGCTGTAATCCCGGCATTGTGGGAGGCTGAGGCAGGCGGATTGCTTGAGCCCAGGAGTTCAAGACCAGCCTGCGTAACATGGCAAAACCCAGTCTCTACCCAAAAATACAAAGAGTTACCCCTGCGTGGTGGTGCCCCTGTAGTCCCAGCTACTTGGAAGGCTGAGGTGGGAGGATCACCTGAGCCCTGGGAGGTCGAGACTGCAATGAGCCATGATCCTGCCACTGCCCTCCAGCCAGAGCAACAGAGTGAGACCCTGTCTCAGGAAAGAAACAAACAAACACAATTTGGGGTGCAGTTGTACAATTGTCAGCTTACTCTTTCTAGATGAAAGAGTAAGATTCTAGATTGATCTGTTTGAACAGATCATTTCACTGAGTTTCAGTGTTCTCATAAAAATAATAATACTTCATTTGTTGTGATGAATATTACATTCACTTATTCTGCTGGGAGTGGTAGCAGGTAGCACAGGCCTGTGGCCCCACCTACTCAGAAGGTGGAGGTAGGAGGCTTGCTTGAGCCCAGGAGTTTGAGGCTACAGTGAGCACTGATTGTGCCACTGCACTCCAGCCTGGGCAACAGAACAAGACTCCGTCTATTAAAAACAACAACAAGCAAAAGAAAAAAAGAGGATTACATTCACTTATTCTATCAACAAATACTCATGAATGCTTTTATGTGCCAGACAGTGCTAGCCCCTGGGGAATATAGCTGTGAACAAAACCCGATGTCAGTACACAGAGAATTTAGTGGGTAATATAGACATGTAAAAAGCAGTCACTAGATGGGTTTATGATAAAGATTAGGATAGAGTACAGATGCTCCTCAACTTACAATGGGGTGATGTGCTGATATACCACTCATAAGCTGAAAATGTACTTAATACACATAACTTGCCAAAGGTCATCTACCTACCTTTTTTTTGAGTCAGAGTCTTGCTCTATCACCCAGGCTGGAGTGCAGTGGCGTGACCTCGGCTCACTGCAACCTCCGTTTCCCGGGTTCAAGCGATTCTCCTACCTCAGCCTCCCGAGTAGCTGGGACTACAGGTGCCTGCCATCACGCCTGGCTAATTTTTGTATTTTTAGTAAAGACAGGGTTTCACTATATTGGCCAGGCTGGTCTTGAACTCCTGACCTTGTGATCCACCCGCCTTGGCCTCCCAAAGTGCTGGGATTACAGGTGTGAGCCACCGTGCCTGGCCATCTACCTACCTTAAATGTGCTCAGAACACACTAACTTACAGTTGGGAAAAATCATCTAACACAAAGCCTGTTTGTTTGTTTGTTTATTTATTTATTGAGACGGGATTTCGCTCTTGTTGCCCAGGCTGCAGTGCAATGGCTTGATCTCGGCTCACTGCAACCTCTGCCTCCTGGGTTCAAGTGATTCTCCTGCCTCAGCCTCCTGAGTAGCTAGGATTACAGGCGTCCGCCACCACACCCGGCTAATTTTTGTATTTTTAGTAGAGATGGGGTTTTACCATTTTGGCCAGGCTGGTCTCGAACTCCTGACTTCAGGTGATCCACCCACCTCGGCCTCCCAAAGTGCTGGGATTGCAGGCATGAGCCACCACGCCAGCCTTATTTTTTATTGATTGATTGATTGATTGATTGAGGCAGAGTTTCGCTCTGTCACTAGGCTAGAGTGCAGTGGCATGATCTTGGCTTACTGCAACCTCTGCCTCCCAGGTTTAAGTGATTCTCGTGCCTCAGCCTCCTGAGTAGCTGGGACTACAGGCGTGTGCCACTACGCCCAGCTAATTTTTGTATTTTTAGTAGAGATGGGGTTTCACCATGTTGGCCAGTATGGTCTTGATCTCTTGACCTCGTGATCCTCCCGCCTCGGCCTCCCAAAGTGCTGGGTTTACAGGCGTGAGCCACTGTGCCCGGCCGCCCAGCCTTATTTTTATTTTTTGAGAAGGAGTCTTACTCTGTCACCCAGGCTGGAGTACGGTGGCACAATCTTGGCTCACTGCAACCTCTGCCTTTCGGGTTCAAGCAATTCTCCTGCCTTAGCCTCCCGAGTAGCTGGGATTACAGGCGCCCACCACCAATCCTGGCAAATTTTTTTTTTTTTTTTTTTTTGAGACAGAGTCTAGCTCTTGTTGCCCAGGCTGGAGTGCAATGGCGCGATCTTGGCTCACCGCAACCTCTGCCTCCCAGGTTCAAGCGATTCTCCTGCCTTAGCCTCCCAAGTAGCTGGGAGTACAGGCGCATGCCATTACACCCGGCTAATTTTGTATTTTTAGTAGAGACTGGGTTTCTCCACGTTGGTCATGCTGGTCTCGAACTCCCGACCTCAGGTAATTCGCCTGCCTTGGCCTCCCAAAGTGCTGGGATTATAGGCGTGAGCCACCACGCCCAGCCAGAAGTGCAGATTTCTTATGTGCATACATTGCATCGTGGTGAAATCTGGGCTTTTAGTATACCCATTACCCTAGTAGTGAACACTGTACCCAATAAGTAATTTTTCAACCCTCACCCCACTCCCACCTTCCCACCTTTTATATTCTCCAGTGTCTGTTAGTTCACTCTATATGTGCACACGTTGTGTAGCTCCCACTTATCAGTGAGAATATGTGGTATTTGACTTTCTTTTTATTTACTGAGACGGAGTATTGCTCTGTCGCCCAGGCTGGAGTGCAATGGCTGATCTCAGCTCACTGCAACCTCCTTGACTTTCTATTCCTCAGTTATTTCACTGAGGATAATGGCTTACATGTATGAGCACTTGAAGTACAATTTCTACTGAATGTGTATCTCATATTTTTTTTTGAGACAAGGTCTTACTCTGTCACCCAGGGTGGAGTGCAGTGGCGTGATCTCTGCTTACTGTGACCTCCACCTCCTGGGCTCAAGTGATTCTTCTGCCTGTCTCCCGAGTAGCTGGGACCACAAACCTGCACCACCACACCCAGCTAATTTTTGTAGTTTTAGTAGAGACGGGGTTTTACTGTGTTGGCCAGGCTGGTCTCGAACTCCTGACCTCAGGTGATCCACTCACCTCGGCCTCCAATGAGCCACCGTGCCTGACCTGAATGCGTATCTCTTTTTTTTTGAGACGGAGTTTCACTCTTGTCCCCCAGGCTGGAGTGCAGTAGTGCGATCTCGGCTCACTGCAACCTCCATCTCCTTGGGCTCAAGCAATTCTTCTGCCTCAGCCTCCTGAGTAGCTGGGATTACAGGCGTGCACCACCATGCCCCGCTAATTTTTGTATTTTTAGTAGAGACAGGGTTTCACCATGTTGGCCAGGCTGGTCTCTAACTCCTGACCTCAAGTGATCCATCTGCCTCGGCCTCCCAAAGTGCTGGGATTACAGGCTTGAGCCACCACGCCCAGCCTGAATGTGTATCTCTTTTACACCATCATAAAGTCGAAAAATTAAGGTGGGGTGTGGTGGCTCACGCCTTAATCCCAGCACTTTGCAAGGCCGAGGTGGGCGGATCACGAGGTCAGGAGATCGAGACCCTCCTGGACAACATGGTGAAACCCCGTCTCTACTAAAAATACAAAAATTAGCCGGGCATGGTGGCGAGTGCCTGTAATCCCAGCTACTTGGGAGGCTGAGGCAGGAGAATCGCTTGAACCAGGGAGTCAGAGGTTGCAGTAAGCCAGGATTGTGCCACTGCACTCCAGTCTGGTGACAGAGCGAGACTCCATCTCAAAAAATAAAATAAATAAAATTAAAAAATAAAGTCAAAAAATTGTAAGGTGAACCATTGTTAAGTTGGGACTGTCCTTGTTATGAGAATACATGGGAAAGGCACCCAGTCCAGTGTGAACAATCAAGGAAGGCTTTGTGGAGGAAGTGATGTTTAAACCAAGACCTGAATGTTGAGTGTGAGTTAGCCGGCACATTGAGGAGAGTTTGTGTGCAAAGCAGAGAAAAGCATATGTACACGGTGGGAGGCAAAAATCACATAATGTTGTTCAGGAACTGAAAATAATTTGGTATGGCTAGAGAAAAGGAGTTTGCTCTCAGGACCCCTTTTTCTTTTCTTTTTTCTCCTTTTTCTTTTTTTGTATTTTTTGTGGAAACGGGGTCTCACTATGTTGCCCAGTCTGGTCTTGAACTCCTGGCCTCAAGTAATCCTTCTTCCTTGTCCTCCTAAAGGCTGGGATTATGAGTATGAGCCACTGTGCTCAGTCCCTGGACCCCTTTACAGTCTTAAAAATTTTGAGACTTTTCTTAAATATATTTGATTGTATTTGATCTCATGCCTCCCTAAAATGTATAAAACCAAGCTGCACCCGACCACCTTGGGTACATGTTTTCAGGACCTCCTGAAGGGCCATGGTTACTCATATTTGACTCAGAATAAATTTCTTCAAATATTAAAACATATATATTATTGGCCAGGCATGGTGGCTCCTGCCTGTAATCCCAGCACTTTGGGAGGCTGAGGTGGGTGGATCATCTGAGGTCAGGAATTCAAGACCAGCTTGGTCAACATGGTGAAATTCTGTCTCTACTAAAAATACAAAAAATTAGCCGGGTGTGGTGGTGCGCACCTGTAATCCCAGCTACTCAGGAGGCTGAGGCAGGAGAATCGCTTGAACCCGGGAAGTGGAGCCTGCAGTGAGCCGACATCATGCCACTGAACTCCACCCTGGGTGACAGAGCAAGACTCTGTCTCAATAAAAAATAAAATGAAATAAAATTAACTGGTCTGTTTGTTGCACCTTGAATAGATCTTTTATCTATGCATGATTTTTGTCACATCATGAATTGGTAATTTGGACAATATCCATGACTAAGTTATATAGATATTACAATTGTTGATGCATTTAATAATATCATATTCTCACATGTTATGGAGCTTCCAGGACAATCCACTGTACAATTGTGAGAGAAAAAGAGCAAAAAGGTAAACAGTATCTTAGTAGTATTTTAAAAATAATTTTGACTTCCTAGACCCCCTGAAAGGTCTTGGGGACCCTGAGGAGTTCCTGAACCGTACCTTTAGAACTGCTAGGCTGGCACTTTAAGGAGGAGAGTGGTTTAGGGAGAGAGAATGATAAGATTGTAACAGACTTTTGAGTGATGCTAAGGAATTTGGACTTTATTTTAGGGTGACAAATAATCATTTAAAGGGTTTTAAGTGGAGGAGTCACATGACAAGGCTTCCGTAAAAATATACATATTTTAATTAACATAGCATAACATACAAAGATCTTGTGCTGGGCGCAGTGGCTCAATCCTGTAATCCCAGCACTTTGGGAGGCCGAGGCGAGTGTATCACCTGAGGTCAGAAGTTCAGGACCAGCCTGACCAACATGGTGAAACCCCGTCTCTACTAAATATACAAAAATTAGCCAGGCGTGGTGGTGGGCGTCTGTAATCCCAGCTACTTGGGAGGCTGAAGCAGGAGAATTGCTTGAACCTGGGAGGCGGAGGTTGCAGTGAACCGAGATCGCGCCATTGTGCTCCAGCCTGGGCAACGAGCAAAACTTCGTCTCAGAACATACAAACATCTTAAGATCAATTCAGTCAGGGTTTTTTTTGTTGTTGTTTTTTGTTTTTTTTTTATGAGATGCAGTCTCGCTCTGTTGCCTGGGCTGGAGTGCAGTGGGGCAATCTCAGCT
The DNA here is from genome assembly GCF_029289425.2 of Pan paniscus. Lineage (NCBI taxonomy): Eukaryota > Metazoa > Chordata > Mammalia > Primates > Hominidae > Pan > Pan paniscus. The sequence continues at coordinate 24,907,382 of NC_073268.2, forward strand.
CACTGCAACCTCCGCCTCCCAGGTTCAAGCTATTCTCCTGCCTCAGCCTCCGGAGTAGCTGGGATTACAGGTGTCCTCCACCACGCCTGGCCAGTTTTTTTGTATTTTTAGTAGAGACGGGGTTTCACCATGTTGGTCAGGCTGGTCTCGAACTCCTGACCTCGTGATCCACCTGCCTTGGCCTCCCAAAGTGCTGGAATTACAGGCATGAGCCACCACGCCCGGCCTATTTAGTGAGTTTTAGCAATTGTATGTACCCATGTCACCAGCATCCAAAATAAGATACAGAGCATTTCTGTTCTCTCAGAAAGTTCCCTTTTACCGCTTTCTAGTCCACTCCCCTCTCCCACAATTGCCTTTATTTGGATTTCTTAGTAATGTAGTCAGATGGGATATAGTTCGTATACTGTCTTTTGTTTAACATAAATGTTTTTGAGATTTATTATTTATGTTGTATATGTTAGTAGTACATTCTTTTCATTTATTTTTTTAAATTTGAAACAGGGTCTTGCTCTATTACCCAGGCTGGAGTGTGCAATGGCAGGATCACAGCTTCCTGTAGCCTCATCCTTCTGGGCTCAAGTAATCCTCCTACCTCAGGTTCCCAAGGAGTTGGGACTACAGTCATGCACCACCATGCCTGGCTAATTTTTAAATTTTTTTGTAAAGATGGGATCTTCCTATGTTGCCCAGGCTGATAATTTTTACATTTTTGTAGAGACGGGGTCTCCCTTTGTTGCCCAGGCTGGTATCAAACTCCTGGGCTCAAGCGATCCTCCTGCCTTGGCCTCCCAAAGTGCTGTGATTACAGGTGTGATCCACCCATGCCTGGCCTCATTCTTCTTCTTCTTATTTTTTAACTGCTGAATAGTATTTCTCAGTTGACACATATATTTTTTTTTATTAAAAATTTTTTTAGGCTGGGCGCAATGGCTCATGCCTGTAATCCCAGAACTTTGGGAGGCCGAGGCGGGCGGATCACGAGGTCAGGAGATCGAGACCATCCTGGCTAACATGGTGAAACCCCGTCTCTACTGAAAATACAAAAAATTAGCCGGGCGTGGTGGCGGGTGCCTATAGTTCCAGCTACTCGGGAGGCTGAGGCAGGAGAATGGCGTGAACCCGGGAGGCGGAGCTTGCAGTGAGCAGAGATCGCGCCACTGCACTCCAGCCTGGGCAACAGAGCGAGACTCCGTCTCAAAAAAAAAAAAAAAAAAAATTTTTTTTAGAGGCTGGGCGTGATGGCTCACGCCTGTAATCCCAGCACTTTGGGAGGCCGAGGCGGGTGGATCATGAGGTCAGGAGATTGAGACCATCCTGGCCAACATGGTGAAACCCCATCTCTACTAAAAATACAAAAAATTACCTGGGCGTGGTGGCATGCACGTGTAGTCCCAGCTACTCGGGAGGCTGAGGCAGGAGAATCACTTGAACCCGGGAGGCGGAGGTTGGAGTGAGCCAAGATCGAACCACTGTACTCCAGCCTGGTTGACAGAGCGAGACTCTGTCTCAAAAAAAACAAAATGTGTAGAGTCAGGATCCTTGCTTTGTTGCCCAGGCTGGAGTGCAGTGGCACAATAGTGGCTCACTGCAGCTTTGACTTCCTTGGCTCAAGCCATCCTCCTGCCTCAGCCCCCCAGGTAGCTTGGACTACAGGTGCGCACCAAAACACCCAGCCAATTTTTGCATTTTGTGTAGAGACACGGTTTCGCCATGTTGCTCAGGCTCATCTTGAACTCTTGAGCTCAATCTACCCACCTTGGCCTCCCAGAGTGTTGGGATTATAGGCGTGAGCCATGGAGCTCACCCCTAAACCACTGCTACATAATATTCCATATGTACTTTTTTTTTTTTTTTTGAGATGAAGTCTTGCTCTGTCGCCGAGGCTGGAGAGCAGTGGCACGATCTTGGCTCACTGCAACCTCCTCCTGTCCCCGCCGCTGGGTTCAAGTGATTCTCCTGCCTCAGCCTCCCAAGTAGCTGGGATTACAGGCATGTACCACCACACCTGGCCCATTTTTTAATTTTTAGTAGAGACAGGGTTTCATCATGTTGGCCAGGCTGGTCTCAAACTCCTGACCTCAAGTGATCTGCCCGCCTCGGCCTCCCAAAGTGCTGGGATCACAGGCTTGAGCCACTGTGCCTGGCCCAGCCCATATGTACTTTAATTTAGGTTGTTTGTAATTTTTTACTGTTATAATCAATGTTTCACTGAATATCCTTATACCTACCTGTCTGCATATCTCGAAGTATTTCTCTAGGGTGGATACCTCACAATGGAATATCTGATTTGAAGAATATACACATACTAAATTATAGTAGATCCTGCAAATTTCCCCCTGAAAATGATTGGATTAGGTTATACCCCATCCGTAATGTCTGACAGTATTTCCCCATACCTTTGCCAACGCTGGATATAATTTTTTTTTTTTTTTTTTTTTTTTTGAGATGGAGTCTCGCTGTGTCGCCCAGGCTGGAGTGCAGTGGTGCAATCTTGGCTCACTGCAAGCTGCACCTCCTGGATTCACGCCATTCTCCTGCCTCAGCCTCCCAAGTGGCTGGGACTACAGGTGCCCACCACCACGCCTGGCTAATTTTTGTATTTTTAGTAGAGATGCATTTCATCTTGTTAGCCAGGATGGTCTCGATCTCCTGACCTTGTGATCCGCCCACCTCGGCCTCCCAAAGTGCTGAGATTATAGGCGTGAGCCACCGCGCCTGGCCAGAATCTTTTAAAACTTTTTCCAGAGGCAAATAATTATATCATATTATAATGTGCATTTTCTTTTCTTTCTTTTTTTTTTTGAGATGGAGTCTCCCTCTGTCGCCCAGGCTGGAGTGTAGTGGCATAATCTTGGCTCACTGCAACCTCTGCCTCCCGGGTTCAAGCAATTCTCCTGCCTCAGCCTCCCGAGTAGCTGGGATTACAGGCATGCGCCACCATGCCCAGCTAATTTTTGTATTTTTAGTAGATACGGGGATTCTCCATGTTAGCGAGGCTGTTCTCAAGCTCCTGACCTCATGTGGTCCACCCACCTTGGACTCCCAAAGTGCTGGGATTACAGGTGTAAGCCACTGCGCCCGGCCTATGTATTTATTAATATATAATTTATGTATTCATAAATACACAAATAAATATAATTTGCCTATTTTTCTATTTTTTTTTGTTACGGCTTTTTTTTTTTTTGTGAGACAGAATCTCACTCCTTCATCCAGACTGGAGTGCAGCTGTGCGATCTCGGCTTATTGCAACCTTAGCCTCCCCGGTTCCAGCCATTCTCCTGCCTCAGCCTCCAAGTAGCTGGGACTATGGGCGGGTGCCACCACGCCCGGCTAATCTTTGTATTTTTAGTAGAGACAGGGTTTCTCCATGTTGGCCAGGCGGGTCTCGAACCTAATATTTAAATCTTTGTTTTTTTTTTTTTTGAGATGGAGTCTCGCTCTTCTGCCCAGGCCGGACTGCAGTGGCAGTATCTGGGTTCACTGCAAGCTCCGCCTCCTGGGTTCATGCCATTCTCCTCCCTCAGCCTCCTCAGTAGCTGGGATTACAGGCGCCCGCCACTGCGCCCGGCTAATTTTTTGTATTTTTAGTAGAGATGGGGTTTCACGAAAGTGTTAGCCAGGATGGTCTCGATCTCCTGACCTCGTGATCCGCCCGCCTCGGCCTCCCAAAGTGCTGGGATTACAGACGTGAGCCACCGCGCCTGGTTTATTTAAATCTTTGAAGCAGAAAAATCCTTAAGGAAGACAAAAGTCCAGTAAGGGGAAAAAAGGATAAAACTGACAACAAAAACATAAAAAATTTCTGCATACTAAGAAAAAAAATTACAGGCGGTTCTCCTGTCCAGCCCACCACCCCTGGACTGTCCCTGCATATAAGTTCCGCCTAGCAAAACCCTATGTGTCATCTGCTGTCTCCAGGTCCCTTCAGCCTCTTGAACCTGGTGCCATCCCTAGTGAATAGGGGCCCAGCACAACAATTGGTGAGCCAGTCAAGAGGCTGTGGAGAAAATCCCATCAGTCTGAGACAACGGGATCTGGGAAGGGGAAATCTGAAGGGAAAATCTCATTATTAACAACAGGCCGGGTGTGGTGGCTCCCAGCACTTTGGGAGGCCGAGGTGGGCGGATCACCTTAGGTTAGGAGTTCAAGACTAGTCTGGCCAACATGATGAAACCCTGTCTCTACTAAAAATATAAAAATTAGCTGATGGTGGCGCACATCTGTAATCCCAGCTACTCGGGAGGCTGAGGCAGCAGAATCCTTTGAACCGCGGAGGCGCAGTTGCAGTGAGCTGAGATCACACTTTAGCCTGTGTGACAGAGTGAGATCCTATCTCAAAATAAATAAATACATACATACATAATAAAATGAAAAATATATTCTCTAATTTCTGCCAACACTGGACTTTTATTTTTTGTATTTACTTTGTTTGATCCATTTAGAATTTATTGTGGTATGAGGATGGGATCCACATTTATTATTTGTTCAAATAGATGGATAATGGCTCAACTGTCTTTATTGAATAGGCCATTCTTTGTCATATCTTAAATTTTAAATTCTCTTGTACACAAGGGTCCATTTTTTGACACCCTAGTATATTTCATTGGTATCTTTCTCTGTTTTTTTTGAGACGGAGTATCACTCTGTCTTCCAGGCTGGAGTGCAGTGGTGCGATCTCGGCTCACTGCAACCTCCTCCTCCTGGGTTCAAGCATCAAGCAATTCTCTGCCTCAGCCTCCCAAGTAGCTGGGATTATAGATGCCCACCACCACGCACAGCTAATTTTTGTATTTTTAGTAGAGATGGGGTTTCACCATCTTGGCCAGGCTGGTCTTGAACTCCCGACCTCGTAATCCATCTGTCTCAGCCTCCGAAAGTGCTGGGATTACAGGCGTGAGCCACCGCGCCCGGCCTCTTTCTCTTTTGTTGCACCAGAACTTTATTAGAGCTTTATAGTATGTTTTGATACCTTGGTGGACAAATCTTCACTTAGTTTCTTTATTTTTCAAAAATTTTTTGGCTGTTTTCAGACATTTCATTTCCAGACAAATTTTAGAATCAATTTGTTAAGTTACCATAAAAATCCTATTATATTTTAATCCAGATTTCCTTGACTTTGTAGATTAATTAGGGACATTTGTGGATTAATTTTAAAAAGATCACTCTGGTTATAGTTTGAAGAACGAGTTGGAGGGAGGTAAGACAGAAGATGGGGATATCATTGAGTCTGGCATATTTTGTCTTTAAAGGACCCAGATAGTAAGTATTTTCAGCTTTGCAGACTGAATAGTCTCTCTCATCACTATTCTGTCATTATAGCTCAAAAATAGGTATAGCCCATCTGTAAACAAATGGGTATAGCTGTGTTCTAATAAAATTTGATTAAGAAAAACAGTGATGAGCCAAATTGGACTTGCAGACTGTAGTTTTCCAACCCCTGATTTAGGCTCTTGCTGTAATTCAGGCGAGAAATGATACTAGCACAAAATTGGGAAGTGGCAGCAGAAAAAAATGATGAATTTAAGAACAGTTTAGGAAGTGGCATTGAAACAATTTGATTAATGGGACGAGCAGAGTGAGAGAGGAGAAGAGGTCAAGGATAACGCTTAGGTTTCTGGTTTGGACATTAGATAGCTGATGGATCATGAGACAGTGGAAGAGCAGAGTAGGGTTGGGATGTGGGTGAGGATAACATGTTTGATCTTGGCCTTTTAAATTTAAGAAGACTGTGGGGTATCAAAAAGAGGATACTCGGTAGGCAGTTGAACATACGTGTCTGGTACTCAAAACGACAGTTCTAGACTGGAGCTTTTGGTTTAGAAGTCACCAGCTACTGATGGTAATCAAAGCTATGGGCATGGATGAGATTGTGCAGAGACAGCAGGGAGAGTGAGCAAAGAAGTGACTAAACCCAACTTCCTGAGGAACCAATCTCATTTAAGGAACACACTTAGGAGGATAATTCCTCATAGGAGTCTGAAGAGAAGGGGCCAGAGAGTAGGGAAGAAAAGTGAGAGTGTTATCAAGAAAAGCCAAGAGAGGATTGAGGGGTGAGGGAATGTTTCAAGGGGTCAGATGCTGCTGGGAAGTCAGGTAAGATCAGAACAGAGAAGGATCCATTAGGTTTAACATGAAGAGTTTGTCAGTGACCTTAATGAGAAGATTCATAGAGTGGTCAGGACAGAAGTGATTGGAGTGGGTTGAATAGTCAATAGAAGGTGTGCAGGTAGAGCCAGGGAGTGTAGAAAACTCTTATGTGGTCCGGGCGTGGTGGCTCACACCTGTAATCCCAGCACTTTTTGAGGCCGAGGTAGGAGGATCACTTGAGGCCAGGAGTTTGAGCCCAGCCTAGACAACATAGACCCTATCTCTACTAAAAAAGTAAAATTAAAAAGGCCGGGTTCAGTGGCTCACACCTGTAATCCCAGCACTTTGGGAGGCCAAGGGAGTGGATCATGAGGTCAGGAGTTCAAGACCAGCCTGGCCAACATGGCGAAACTCTGTCTCTACTAATACAAAAATAAGCTGGATGTGGTGGCGCATGCCTGTAATCCCAGCTACTCAGGTGGCTGAGGCAGGAGAATTGCTTGAACCTGGGAGGTGGAGGTTGCAGTGAGCCGAGATCGTGCTGCTGCACTCCAGCCTGGGCAACAGAGTGAGAATCTGTCTCAAAAAAAAAAAGAAAAAAGTAAAATTAAAAAAAAAAAACTTTTATATGTGTGAAGAGTAGCAGAGATGGGGTGGTGGTTAAATGGAAGTGTGGGGTGTGTAGGAAACTCTTTTAAAAATAGAAGAATCTAGGCCAGGCTCATACCTGTAATCCCAGGAATTTGGGAGGCCAGTGTGGGTGGGCAACTCACTTGACCAGGAATTTGAGACCACCCTTGACAACACGGCAAAACCCCATCTCTGCAAAAAATACGAAAGTCAGGCAGCTGGGCACAGTGGCTCACGCTTGTAATCCCAGCACTTTGGGAGGCCGAGGCAGGTGGATCATGAGGTCAGGAGTTCGAGACCAGCCTGGCCAACAGAGTGAAACTCCATCTCTACTAAAAATACCAAAATTAGCCGGGCATGGTGGCGCGTGCCTGTAGTCCCAGCTACTCGGGAGGCTGAGGCAGAAGAATCGCTTGAACCCAGGAGGCAGAGGTTGCAGTGAGCCGAGATTGTGCCACTGCACTCCAGCCTGGGCAACAGAGTGAGACTCTGTCTCAGAAAAAGAAAATTAGCCTGGCATGGTGGCTCACACCTGTAATCCCAGCACTTTGGGAGGCCGAGGTGGGCAGATCACGAGATCAGGAGATCGTGACCATCCTGGCTAACATGGTGAAACCCCGCTTCTACTAAGAATACAAAAAATTAGCCGGGCATGGTGGTGGGTGCCTGTAGTCCCAGCTACTCGGGAGGCTGAGGCAGGAGAATGGTGTGAACTCGGGAGGCAGAGCTTGCGGTGAGCTGAGATCTCACCGCTGCACTCCAGCCTGGGCGAGAGAGCAAGACTCCATCTCAAAAAAAAAAAAAAAAAAATTTAAGCATGGTGGTGTGCACCTGTAGTCCCAGCTACTTAGGAGGCTGAGGTGGGAGGATTGCTTGAATCCGGGAGCACCACTGCACTCCAGCCTGGGTGACAGAGCGAGACCCTGTCTCAAACAACAAACAGACCAATAGAAGAGTCTTGAGATGTGTAAACACTGATGGGAAAGGGAAGAAAGAGAAAGAGGCTGAAGTAACAGAAGTAAATAGATATGAAAGACCTTTGTGACCTCTCAAGTGCTGTGCAAAATTAGTAATTTATTCTTCCTTCAGAGTCAAGAGGCTCTTTGGCCCAATGTTATGCGAGTAGAGGGCACTTAGGAGTAGTTGGGGTGTTGAATATTCAGAAGAGCAGAGAGGATTTGAGAGCAGCTGCAGGGTCAGGTGGAGCTAGCCACATGCGTGGTGGCCACACAGAGGGTCTCCTGCCCTGGGGGCCTGTGGTGGTTCAGAGCTTCTACTGTGATAGAATGATTAAGACTTGAATAGGCCAGATCCTGCTGTGTAAAACAGTTCGTCATGTAGAAAGCATTTTTGGGTCTCTGAAGTAGCCGTGCTTTATTGATACAGTTAGCAGAAATCTGCTGAACAGAATTCAGAATGTGAAGACCATAAATTCATTTTGACGAATGGCATCCCTCGGAACATGCATAATTGGGGTTTTCTCTCCCGGCATTTGAGGGTCAGTGTTTAGTGGGGACATCCAGCTCCCCCTGCAGGTTGGTATCCCGCAAGGTTCAGTTCTTTGCCAAGCACTCGCTATGGGGACATCAGTTATAAATAAACAAAACGCTCGCCGGAACGTTATGGTCATCCTGCCCAGGCAGGCTCCCAGCTTTCTGATGGATATCAGACACTAGCCCTGGCCTCACAGTATGGTGGTTCTGAACACTGATGGTATTTAAGCACTCTGTGTTTTGCTCCTGTTCACCCAGGAGTACTAGTGAAAGATGGCTGAACAGAGCAGTGTATTTTGGTGAGAGGGAAATTGCACATGGATGGAAAGTTTGCCAAACCCAGGTGATTGAGCAGACGGCTTTCTTCCTCTCCTTTTTTTTTTTTTTTGAGATGGAGTCTTGCTCTGTCGTCAGGCTGGAGTGCAGTGGTGCGATCTTGGCTCTCTGCAACCACTGCCTCCTGGGTTCAAGCGATTCTCCTGCCTCAGCCTCCTGAGTAGCTGGGATTACAGGCATGCGCCACCACGCCCGGCTAGTTTTTGTATTTTTAGTAGAGACGGAGTTTCACCATGTTGGCCAGGATGGTCTTGATCTCTTGACCCCGTGATCCACCCTCCTTGGCCTCCCAAAGTTCTGGGATTACAGGCGTGAGCGACTGCACCCGGCCGACAGCTTTCTTCTTAAATCTTTGGAGGCTTCCACTCCTCCAGCAGAGACAGCTGAACTAGATATCCAGTCTTATGATGGTGATGAATAGGTTTTACTAACAGAAATTTATTTTAAGGTAAGATTTTTCCAGAAGGCAACTAGTTAGTAGAATTCATCTATTCAAAGCAATAAAAACTTCCTGAGGACCTATTGTATATCAGTTCTTGGGCTAGATGCTAGAGAAACAGATATAAATTCAATACCATCTCTGTCCTCTGGGAACTTACTGTTCAGGTAGAATTTCCCAAAATGTATTTTGGAAATCCTGGGTACATGAAATTCCTTGGTCAAGTAAGTTTAAAGGATATTGCTTTGTTTTATCGTCAGTCTTCTTAGAGATTCTCATTGTATACGAGTATATCATGGTTCTGAGAAGTTCTGTGGTAAAGTTCTCGTTATATGTTTAATCCAGTGTTTCTCAAATTTATGTCACACACAAGCTCAGGGTATGTGTGTGACATTTCTTTTTTTTTTTTTGAGACAGAGTCTAGCTCTGTCGCCCACGCTAGAGTGCAGTGGCGCAATCTTGGCTCACTGCAAGCTCTGCCTCCCAGGTTCACGCCATTCTCCTGCCTCAGCCTCCCTAGTAGCTGGGACTATAGGCACCCGCCACCATGCCCGGCTAATTTTTTGTATTATTAGTAGAGACGGGGTTTCACCGTGTCAGCCAGGATGGTCTTGATCTCTTGACCTCATGATCCTCCCGCCTTGGCCTCCCAAAGTGCTAGGATTACAGGCGTGAGCCACCACGCCCGGCCAAATTTTATTTAACTTTAATTAATTTAAATTTAAATAACCATATGGGGCTAGTGATTTCTGTATTGGGTAGGGCAGCTTTGGAAGCTAGTTTGAGACATGCTGAGCTAAAGGTGTTTTTATTTATTCATTCTACAAACATCAAGTTTGTGGTGGTCACTGAGTAAAAGCATCCTTGTCCTCAAGGAGCTTCTAATTTAGTGGGGACTGCAGGCACCCGCCGTGTAATGATGAGCCTTAGGTGATTACTTGGAGCACAGAGGAAGGGTTTCAGCTTTGTAGGGGAGGTTGGGGTTGATCAGGGAAGGTGTCCTGGATGGGTCCTAGGGAGTAAGTTCTGGAGAACAAATAAGAGTTTGTACAGTAAAACTTACTCTTTCCTTCTTTCCTTCTTCTTTCCTTCCTTCCTTCCTTCCTTCCTTCCTTCCTTCCTTCCTTCCTTCCTTCCTTCCCCCTTTCTCTCTCTCTCCCTCCCTTTCTTTTCTTTTGACAGAGTCTCACTCTGTCACCCAGGTTAGAGTGCAGTGGCAAGATTTCGGCTCACTGCAACATCCGTCTCCCAGGCTCAAGCAGCTCTCCTGCCTCAGCCTCCCAAGTAGCTGAGATTACAGGCATAGGCCACCAGGCCCAGCTAATTTTTGTATTTTTAGTAGAGACAGGGTTTCACCATGTTGGCCAGGCTAGTCTTGAACTCCTGACCTCAGGTAATCCTGCCTCAGCCTCCCAAAGTACTGGGATTACAAACGTGAGCCACCACGCCCAGCCACTCCCTGTTTCAAGGTGCAGGTACTACCTGCTCAGTGCAGGAAATGTTTGTTTGTCTCTAGTTCTTACCCATTAAAACCCCTGTTCTTGCCGGAAGCTGTAGGAATACAGTGACATGGCTTCACTCTTGCCCATGCTTCTGCCCACTAGCCGTCAGTTAACCCATGCTTATTGAGGACAGTGAGTAGCAGGCGCTTTTTTTTTTTTTTTTTTTTTGAGACAGAGTCTCACTCTGCTCCCAGTCTGGACTGCAGTGGCACAATCTCGACTCACTGCAACCTCCAACTCCCTGATTCAAGCAATTCTCCTACCTCAGCCTCCTGAGTAGCTGGGATTACAGGCACGCACCACCACACCCAGCTAATTTTTAATTTTTAGTAGAGACGGGGTTTCACCGTGTTGGGCAGGATGGTCTCAAACTCCTGACCTCGTGATCCGCCTGCCTCGGCCTCCCAAAGTTTTGGGATTACAGGCGTGAGCCACCATGCTTGGCCTGAAACATGGAGCCTTTGAGCATCCCCAAAATCATCTTCTTGATGGGCTTATGCTGATACCATTTGCAGTAAGTCTGACAGAGGCAGGAACAGGGCAGTGCACAGTGACACTGCCTCTCCTTGCTTGGGTTGAAGAGGGCCTGTGGAAGGGGTTGAGGTTCAGGAGAGCTGCAGCAACTTGAAGCATCAGTTAGTGTTTGTTCCTCTCAACTGTCGGAGACTAGTTGTCTAAAGATTATCTTTCTTTCTTCTCTCCAGATGGTGTCCTACTCTTCTGTCCTCACAGCCATCAGTAAGGTATGACTGTAGACACTCAGGAGCTAGATTGGGGATGACAGACAAGGCCCCACCTCCTTGACGGCCCTGATGCTGTGACCCGTGAGGCTGGATAGGCAGCACATGATGCCTCTGGCTGGCATTGCTGGACTTCCATGGGAGGGGGATCCTGGCAAGTAGGGGCTGGTGCTTGGGAGCCAATGTCCAGTGTTGAGGATGCTGAGTCTGGAACCCAGGGTTGGAGGAGAGAGGAGCAGGAGTCCTGAATGCACTGTCTGCCTCATGTGAGACCTGGGGGTGGATGGAGGCATTCCGTAGCATCTCCACTGTCCTTTCCACAGTTTGATGACTTTTCTCGGGACCTGTGTGTCCAGGCGTTGCTGGACATCATGGACATGTTTTGTGACCGTCTGAGGTAAGGGCAGTGGTAAGGGGGCTCACAATACAATGTTCCAGCCTTGTCTTCGTGCAGAGGTGCAGCTCCTAGCACACAGACCGAGACCAACTCCGGGTTCCAATGTTTTTTCTCCCCACCTGCCCATCTACACTTACCTGTGCCCTCCTTTTCTTACTCCCTTAGGACAGAGTGCCTCCTCTCTGTCTGGAGTAGCTCATTTGAAATCTTGTTCAGTAGAAGCCAAAGGGGCTAAGCATCTTCCCCAGGACTTTGCGAGCTTCTCAGCCCTAGTCCCTAGTAGGGGAGTGCCAGGGACTCTGGGGAACATTGATGTGGGTCGGATTTCAGCCATTGGAAGAATAGAGGCTGATTTTGCATCCTTCCCTGTAGCTGTCACGGCAAAGCAGAGGAATGCATCGGACTGTGCCGAGCCCTTCTTAGCGCCCTCCACTGGCTGCTGCGCTGCACGGCAGCCTCTGCAGAGCGGCTCCGGGAGGGGCTGGAGGCCGGCACTCCAGCCGCTGGGGAGAAGCAGCTTGCCATGTGCCTTCAGCGCCTGGAGAAAACCCTCAGCAGCACCAAGAACCGGGCCCTGCTGCACATCGCCAAACTAGAGGAGGCCTGTATGTCCCTTGATTCCCCTGAGCCCCACCTGCCGCTGCTCCCATAGCCGGTCCTTTAATTGAGAAGGGAGAGGCAGGATGCCATCCCACCTCTTTCCACGAGGATCTGAAACCATCCCACTTCCTTTTTTTTCTCCCCATAAGCATTGCACACATCCCAGGGACTTGGGCAGGGTGGCACCCGAGCCAATCAACCAACAGGTATTTACTGAGCATTGTTGTACGCCCAGCACTGTGCTAGGTGCTGGGGGTGGGGGGTGGGGGGCTACCAAAGGAGCATGTGGCAGGGTCCCTGCCCTCATCAAGCATAGCTGCTAGTGGGTAGCAAGACTAGTACGTCACAGACGAGGAAAAAACTAGAGGACAAGACAAGCACAGTGTCCATTATTGTGTTTGTCTCCATGTTACTCATCGCTTGGAAGCAAATGACTCTTGTATTTGAATGTTACCTAAAATGCCCCTTTTAACACAGTGCCTGTCTGCTGTTGGGCCTGTTGTACCATATGCCTGTTGACTCAAGTTCAGATGTTAAGTTTGGGTACTTTCCAGAGCCTGAGAACAGACAGATCACCTGGCGGGAGGGAAGATGCCAGTATTTCCAGCAATGGGGTCCTAAGGCCATAGTCTTGCTCCTTGAAGCCCAAGTGGCTTGGGACCACCTACAGATCTCTTGTTCTCCAGGAACAAGAATGCTGGAATGGGCTACTCCCGAGGCTTCAGGACCTGGTTGGAGAGCTTGTTTTAGGACTAGTATATTTATTTCTTCCCCAAGTATGTTTTACTGCCTGTGAAAAGTCCAAAAAGACAATCTTTATATAAAAATGGACTGTGTTGACAGCCTCTTCCCTACCTTGGGCCCTTGATAAATGTTTATTGGCTGAAAATCGGATGAATACTGAATTTTAATGGATCTCAGGTCTTGTCTTTTTTTTCCCCCTTTTATGCTCCATGGAGGTTAATGGGCTAGTTGGTGCCATTATTCATCATTTGACCCTCTGGAATTGTAACTAGGATAAGTAACTTATAATTCAGTGCTAACCAATATGGCTTAGACCATGAGTGTGGGCATTAAGGAGAGAACAGTGAGTTAGACCAGTCGGGTGAGTTGCTAAAGGAACTGGGGCTTGAACAGAAGCTTAGAGCATGGTGGGAGTTTGAGAGAGTGTGTGAGAGGCCTTCAGCAGGGGAGGGCAGCAAACGCAATGCCTAGATGAGGGAGTGGTTGAGAATGAGAAAGCCATTTAGGGACCCAGTTCCCCCAGAGGAGAGTGACAGCCTCTGCAAGACTGGACTTTGGGATCCGCCCACTCCTCGAGTGATTTGTGGCCGCCCTCCCTGTTCCAGCCACTGGATTCTGGCCTCCCTCTGCCTCTCTCTCCTGAGCCTGTGTGATGCCATACCTTCTGAAGTCAGCTGGCTGTGTCCCCTGGAAATCAGGCTTTTGGGAATGGTCTCTGGGGTTTCCAGCTCTAGGTGCCCACCCCCCTTCTGGAAACAGTGCATGCTGCCCTCAGGCCCCTCCCTCCCTGTCGTCCTCAGGGGAAGCCTTCCTGTGTGGTTTCGTGTGCCGGAGGGGGTGCCAAAATTGAGGAGTTCAGGGCCAGGCGCTCCTTCTCTCCTGTTTCCCATCATGTTTCTGTACTTCCTTCCCTCTGCCAGCTTCTTGGACTGCCATCGAGCATTCTCTCTTGAAACTTGGAGAGATCCTGGCCAATCTCAGCAACCCGCAGCTCCGGAGTCAGGCCGAGCAGTGTGGCACCCTCATTAGGAGGTACCGGCTCCCTGGGAGATGGTGGTGAAGGGAGAGGGAGGACACGCCCTGGGGTAGGAAGATGTGGCACCCGTGCCATCCTCTCCGCCTTCACCTTTGGCCCCCCAAACACTGTCCCCTGTGTTTGTGACCCCTCAGCATCCCCACGATGCTGTCTGTGCATGCGGAGCAGATGCACAAGACCGGCTTCCCCACTGTCCATGCCGTGATCCTGCTCGAGGGCACCATGAACCTGACAGGCGAGACGCAGTCCCTGGTGGAGCAGCTGACGATGGTGAAGCGCATGCAGGTGGGAGGGGCCGAGTGGCTCTCCCTTCTCCAAGGCGGGCCAGCCTGTTGGGGGCAGGAGGGAGGATTCTTCTGGTTCTCCCTGGGAGAAGTGGGGTTTCTCCTGCTCTATGATGGAAAGTGGGTGCCAGTCGTGCACACTTCTGTCATTGGACCTTACTCCCCTGGTTCTCAGCACACAGCTGAGCAGTGACTCTGCCATGCAGTCTCTGACCCAGCCAAATCCTGAGAGTCCACAGAAGGGTGACGGGGTACGGGCACCCTCTTAGGCCTCATCCTTGGCTCTTCCCACAGCATATCCCCACCCCACTTTTTGTCCTGGAGATCTGGAAAGCTTGCTTCGTGGGGCTCATTGAGTCTCCCGAGGGTACGGAGGAGCTCAAGTGGACAGCTTTCACTTTCCTCAAGGTACTGGGGACGTGGGAGGGGCAGAGCCAGTCTAGGAATGGTTCTTAGCAAGACCAGCGGCACCCTGGACCTTTGCCCTGTGTTCCTCCCTGCGGGCACTGGGCCCAGCCTGCCAGGTATTCCAGTGCAAGTTCCCATTGATCATTTTCTCTGAAAGTGCCAGGGCTATATTTAGCCCATTTGGCAGACTCCGTTGTTTCTTACCACAGAGGTGCAGTTTAGCTTGGTCATCAGACAGATAGGTGCAGGGCAGTAAAGGGAGCCAGGGAAAGGGGCCCCAGTCCTCCTTGAAGCTGGGGATCCACTTTTGCTTATGGCATCTTTTTCTGTTGAGCTAGCGGAGGTGCAGGGTGCTTGTGTCCTGTGCCTAGGCCTGGGGGCATCAGGGGCCTGGGCACCTATTGGCTTTCTCATTTAGCACTAAGTGTGCTCTCACTCCCAGGGTAGGAGTGTTCCTGTCTCTCTTCCTGGAGCAGGGGTTCGGGGGGATGCCTTCAGGGGTAGATGAAAGAGAAAAGAAATGGATCTTCCTGTTTTTCCCCCTGCCTCACCCCCTAGATTCCACAAGTTTTGGTGAAGTTGAAGAAGTACTCTCATGGAGACAAGGTGAGTTGGGGATTGAGATGGAGGCATGGGAGCAGAAACAAGGGCAAAGGGGAGGGTCCTTCAGGCCCCAGCTGGGCAGTGTTCTCATGCGTGGAAGAGAGCCGGATGTGAGTGTACACCTCAGCGTGCACGTGCTTCACAATGTGCATGCTTCAGCATGTGCGTGTGCTTCAGTGTGTGCGTGCTTCAGTGTGTGTGTTTCAGCGTGTGTGTGCTTCAGCGTGTACGTGTGCTTCAGCCAGTGTGTGTGCTTCAGCGTCTGCGTGCACCCACAACATACACCCAGGCTCCAGGCAGAAAGCAGCCAGGCAACTCAGGCCGATGCCTCCAGCAGACAAGGTTGCCTGAGATGATCAGGGCCTGGTGGCCCTGGAAACCAGATGGACACTTCTGCCTCTTTCTAGGACTTCACTGAGGATGTCAACTGTGCTTTTGAGTTCCTGCTGAAGCTCACCCCCTTGTTGGACAAAGCTGACCAGCGCTGCAAGTATGAGCTCCCCTGGTCACCCCCGCCCTACTGGAAGGTGTTCTGGGCTCTTCCCCTGATCTCTGTGCCAGAGAAGCCTCAGGGGACTCGGTCTCCTTGTTCACTCCCCTTGGCAGGGGCAGGAAATAGGAGCCCACAGTTGCCAAGTCCCCAGAGCCCCTCTACCGTCCCTCAGGCACTCCAGATTTTCCTCATCCTGAAAGAGGGAGGATGCTGCTCAGGGACCTGCCACTCCCACCCCTCACCATCCTAGCCAGGTGCCCAGTTCCCTCAGCATCTTTCTCCCTCACAGCTGTGACTGTACAAACTTCCTGCTCCAAGAATGTGGCAAGCAGGGGCTTCTGTCTGAGGCCAGCGTCAACAACCTTATGGCTAAGCGGTAAGTGTGAACGCACCTGTGCTACCCCAAGAGCCCCTTGACCTCTCTCTTGTTACGGCAGGGCTGCTGCGTGCCTTTCAACCTCCTGTCGAAAGTTTGGGCTGCAAGTGACTGGGACCGTGCCTGGGGATACAGGGAACAGGAAGGAAAAGAAAGCACAGATGTCTTCAGACCAGAGTTTTACACTCTTAGTCACTGCTCTTTAACTCATACCCATCTTTGTGATAAAAGTAAAAATCCTAGGCTGGAGGCGGGTGGATTACTTGGAGGCCAGGAATTCAAGACCAGCCTGCCCAACATGGCAAAACCCCATGTCTACTAAAAATACAAAAATCAGCTGGGCGTGGTGGTGTGTGCCTGTAATCTCAGCTACTCTGGAGGCTGAGGCACGAGAATTGCTTGAACCCAGGAGGCGGAGATTGTGGTGAGGCGAAATCATGCCACTGCACCCCAGCCTGGGCGATAGAGTGAGACCTTGTCTCAAAAAAAAAAAAATAAATAAATAAATAAAAATCCTGCATCTTCCTTTAATCTTAAATGTGCTTTCAGAGCATTTAAGACTAATGATAGGCCAGGTGCGGTGGCTCACACCTGTAATCCCAGCATTTGGGAGGCCAAGGCGGGTGGATCACGAGGTCAGGAGTTCGAGACCAGCCTGGCCAACGTGGTGAAACCCCATCTCTACTAAAAATACAAAAATTAATCAGGCGCGATGGTATGCACCTGTAATTCCAGCTACTCAGGAGGCTGAGGCAGGAGAATCACTTGAACCCGGAAAGCAGAGGTTGTACTGAGCTGAGATCGCGCCACTGCATTCCAGCCTGGGTGACAGAGTGAGACTCTGTCTCAAAAAAAAAAAAAGACTAATGATAAATTGCCAGGTGTGCTGGCTCACTTGTAATCCCAGGACTTTGGGAGGCCAAGGTGGGCGGATCACCTGAGGTCAGGAGTTTGAGACCAGTAGAACATGGTGAAACCCCGTCTCTACTAAAAATACAAAAAAGTAGCCAGGCGTGGTGGTGAGCGCCCAGCTACTCTGGAGGCAGAGGCTGCAGTGAGCCGAGATCGTGCCACTGTACTCCAGCCTGGGCAACAGAGTGAGACCTGTCTCAAAAAAAAAGACTAATGCTAAATCAGTGATTGCAACATTGACTATGCTTCCATAAACTTCACCCCAACCTCGGAGGTTCTTACATGCTTCCCACCTCCTCTGTGCATTTCCTTCCGGGCTTGAACGAGGGAACGTGTCAAGAATTTCTCTTCATTCCTCTTCCCTTCCTTGGCCAACTGGTGATGTCCACAGCAAAGCGGACCGAGAGCACGCACCCCAGCAGAAATCGGGAGAGAATGCCAACATCCAGCCCAACATCCAGCTGATCCTCCGGGCGGAGCCCACTGTCACAAACATCCTCAAGGTGAGTGTGCCCTTCCCTGGCCACCACAGTCTTCTCTTTCTTCTTTCCAGTGCTCC
Organism: Pan paniscus; assembly: GCF_029289425.2. Classification (NCBI taxonomy): domain Eukaryota; kingdom Metazoa; phylum Chordata; class Mammalia; order Primates; family Hominidae; genus Pan; species Pan paniscus. The sequence goes on from NC_073268.2 coordinate 24,925,024, forward strand.
ATCTGCTTGCAGATAAATAAACAGAGGCCACAGACCTCTGTCTCCTTTAGCTTTTATACATAGTTGCTTTGGAGGTAGTGAAAGGGGAGGCAAGGGCAGCTACCACTGAATGCTAACCCGTGGGAGCTTCATTTGTACACCAGGCACTGCAGTAGGCGCTTTCACTTAGGCCATCTCACATGGAAACAACAGAGACGTGGGTGCGGTGGCTCACGCCTGTAATCCCAGCATTTTGGGAGGCTGAGGTGGGAAGATCCCTTGAGGTCAGGAGTTTGAGACCAGCTTGGCCAACGTGGTGAAACCCAATCTCTACTAAAAACACAAAATTCACTGGGTGTGGTGGTGCATGCCTGTAATCCCAGTTACTTGGGAGGCTGAGGCAGGAGAATCGCTGAACCCCGGGGGGCAGAGGTTGCAGTGAGCCAAGATCGCACCACTGCACTCCAGCCTCGGCGATAGAGCGAGACTCCGTCTAAAAAAGGAAAGGACAGAGAAGATCCTAGCCGTGACCTTGCCCACTCCAACCTTACCACCTGCATGCCAGTGTAGATGAGAGGGATGGATCGGAGAGCAAGGGTGGGTTTTAGGAATGATTTTCCAGATTGAAGTCAGAAAGATGTAGATTACGTTCCAGGTTGTGAAGAGAGAAAATGTGGCTAGGCTGTATCTTGGGTGGGGGGTCTTCAGTGTTCTTCAGGACTTGATTTCCTGTCCTGTCCCCAGACGATGGATGCAGACCACTCTAAGTCACCGGAGGGACTGCTGGGAGTCCTGGGCCACATGCTGTCCGGGAAGAGTCTGGACTTGCTGCTGGCTGCCGCCGCCGCCACTGGAAAGCTGAAATCCTTCGCCCGGAAATTCATCAAGTGAGGAAGGCCAAGCCCCTGACCCCAGGGCGTGCAGGGAGGCCGCGCGTTGGGAGGAGGTAGCAGGGTAGGAGTCAGGTGCCTGGGTCTGGGTCTCATCCAGAGACCCACGGGCCTAGGCAGAGCATCCTGGCTGGAGATCTTGGAGGAAGGGCCTGTTCTCACGACCTAAGTGTTCCTTTCTCTTCAGCTGAGGATGGAGTGGACATGTTTGGTAAAGAGATGAGGGTAAGGGTTGAGGTGTTGAACATTGGGCATGGAGGAATTCCAAGTATGCCCAGTTATTAATAAGGGGCTCTCAAATTCTGTTGCCTTTTTTGGTTGCCCTGGAATTTGACATATATAGAACATGGTTCCATTCAGTGAGCCATTCTCTAGGCCTTGGAAATCTTCTAACAATAAAAATCCTTCTGGCCGGGTGCGGTGGCTCACGCCTGTAATCCTAGCACTTAGGGAGGCCAAGGTGGGCAGATCACCTGAGGTCAGGAGTTCAAGACCAGCCTGGCCAACTTGGTGAAACCCTGTCTCTACTAAAAATACAAAAAATTAGCTGGGTGTGGTGGCGGGCACCTGTAATCCCAGCTACTTGGGAGACTGAGGCAGAAGAATTGCTTGAACGGAGGCGGAGGTTGCAGTGAGCTGAGATTGTGCCACTGCACTCCAGCGTGGGTGACAGAGCGAGACTCTGTCTCAAAAAAAAAAACAAAAAACAAAAAACAAAAACCACAAAAACCTTTTTTCTGTAGCAATGTGTCTCATTTTAAGTTTAACCAGTAACTCAGACTCTAGCTATCGCTCTCTGAACATGTCTAGCCCCAGCGCCCAGCTACTGCTCAGCTCATGCCCTGGTCAATGCCACCTGTCTCCATTCCTTTCAGTTTGAATGAATTCACAACCTATGGCAGCGAAGAAAGCAGTAAGTCAGCCCTGTGCATCCGCAGGCCCAGTGGGCCCTGAGGAGGGGTGTGGCGGGAGAGTGTGGGAGGGAGGAGGGCTCCCCAGCTCAACAGGGGGAGGCTGTGCTCCCTCCTCAGAGCCATGACCAATGGAAGCTTCCACAGAGCTTGAAAGTGGATAATGCTGGAAAAGGATTCTTCCCAGACCATCCCTGTGTCTCCTTCCCCCCCTCATCCCTTTACGACTTGGTTAGGTATGCCAGGAGAGGGTGCTGGGGGTCTTTGGTCTCAAGGAAGGGATGATGTTCCAGTTGAGACTCAAGAAAAGGATTCTGAGCCTCAGAGCTTTGAAGGAGCCACTTGGTCCCTGACCTTCCTAGAGGCAAATCCCGATCCCTGTCAACCCAGACACGGGCTCCCCCCTGCCCTCGTCTAGGAGCTCAGCCTTCCCGTCCTTCCACAGCCAAACCGGCCTCCGTCCGGGCCCTGCTGTTTGACATCTCTTTCCTCATGCTGTGCCATGTGGCCCAGACCTATGGTTCAGAGGTGAGAGAGGGGAGCGACCGGGATGGGGGCTCAAGGGAAGGAGGTAACCCGGAACTCTCCCCACCTCACTGCCTGCGCCCCCCGCAGCCTCTCAGCCAGTTAGTTCTGTGGGCCTCAGAAACCAGGTGCCCACCCGGGCTGGAGTCCGTAGAGGCACCTTCAGCCCTATGTTCACATTGACCACTAGGTGGCAGCATTGCCCCCGTCTGGCTCCCTTAGACCAGTTCGTCCCCAGTCTTTGGGCTGGGCTGGAGCAGCAGCCTGGCGGGAAACAGTGCAGCCCCAGGTCCAGCGCTGGCAGGCGCCGCGCCCTCCCCACTCGGCTGGTGCCCCCCTTCCCCTTTCCCAGGTGATTCTGTCCGAGTCGCGCACAGGAGCTGAGGTGCCCTTCTTCGAGACCTGGATGCAGACCTGCATGCCTGAGGAGGGCAAGATCCTGAACCCTGACCACCCCTGCTTCCGCCCCGACTCCACCAAAGTGGAGTCCCTGGTGGCCCTGCTCAACAACTCCTCGGAGATGAAGCTAGTGTCAGTGGCCCGGGCGCCCACTCCAAGGGTGGCGGTGGGGGCAGGGTCAAGACCCGCTCCCTGAGCCCGTTCCCTGCTCCCCTGTGCTGACTTCTCTGCACACCCGCAGGCAGATGAAGTGGCATGAGGCCTGTCTCAGCATCTCAGCCGCCATCTTGGAAATCCTCAATGCCTGGGAGAATGGGGTCCTGGCCTTCGAGTCCATCCAGGTAGCCCCGCCTTCCCAGCAGCCTTTGCTCCCCTGAGACACAGAGCCAGCCAGTGATGACTTGTTATATTTCGTAAGGGCAAGAAGACCTTTAATCCAGGAGCTCATGTTTTGATATTGATATTTTGTGTAATCGTTGTCTTAGCTACTCCCTCTGGCCCAGGTAGCTCTGGGAAGATCAAACTTGTGGAGAGAGGTGTGGAATGTGGCCCGGGACTCCACCCGCTGCACTTAGCTGCCCGCAGAGGCTGAGAAGGTGATGTTGGCTCAAGAAAGGGAGATAGATGGTAGCCCATCACCTTTCCGTCTCCCCTAGAAAATCACTGATAACATCAAAGGGAAGGTATGCAGTCTGGCGGTGTGTGCTGTGGCTTGGCTTGTGGCCCACGTCCGGATGCTGGGGCTGGATGAGCGTGAGAAGTCGCTGCAGATGATCCGCCAGCTGGCAGGGCCACTGTTTAGTGAGAACACCCTGCAGTTCTACAATGAGAGGTCGGTAACCCGCCTTCCCTTCTCAGACCCTTCAAGTGTGTTGTGAGAAGTCAGCACATCCAGTAACAAGCACCCCTCTCTTTTCTGACCTTCACAAACACGCTACTTGATCACTCACTCACTCACTTTCCTATTCATGCATTCACGCATCTGACTCAGCAAACATGTACTGTGTCTCTGTGGCAGAAGCGTTTATATGCCAGCACCTGCTGTGTTGTCAGAAATGCAGACCCTAAATAGGGTCTGCCCGCAGAGACTCAAGTTCTAGACAACTAGCTCCCAAAAGAACAAAGCTGTGTGACTGTCTAGGAGCTAGGAACCTGTCTGTAGATTTTACAGGACGTGCCCCACCCTCAGTTACCTCTTAGGACAGTTTCCTGCCCTGGCTCTTCAGGGGCTTCGAGGACTTCCCTGGTGACCAGCTACATTGAGTTCATTCACCCAACCAATAAGTTGTTTGCTTTTTTTAATTGTAAAAAACACATAAGATTTGCCATCTTAGCCATGTTTAAGTGTACTGTTCGGTAGTGTTAAGTATATTCACACTGTTGTGTAACAGGTCTCCAGAACTTTCTTGCATCTCTGAAACTCCATACCCACTGAACAACAGCTTCCCATTTTCCCCTCCCTCCAGCTCCTGGTAACTACCATTTTACTTTGTGTGTCTAGGAATTTGACTACTTTATGCTTTTTTTGTTGCTGTTGTTGAGACAAGGTCTTACCCTTGCCCAGATCAGAGTGAGTCTCACTGCAACCTCAAATTCCTGGGCTCAAGTGATCCTCTCGCCTCAGCCTCCCGAGTAGCTGGGACTGCAGGCCCACAGCCGGCTAATTTTTCTAGTCTTTGTAGAGACAGGGTCTCACTATATTGCCAGGTCTTGAACTCCTGGCCTTGAGTGATCCTCTCACCGTGGACTCCCAAAGTGCTGGGATTACAGGCGTGACCCACCGTGCCCTGCTGAATTTGACTACTTTTTAGATGCCTCATTTAACTGGAATCATACAGTCCTTGCCTTTTCGTGACTCACTGACTTCACTCAGCATGATGTCCTCAAAGCTCATCCATGTAGTAGCACGTGACAGGAATTCCTTCCTTTTTAAGGCTGAATAATACTCTGTTGTGGGCCGGGCGTGGTGGCTCACGCCTGCAATCCTAGCACTTTGGGAGGCTGAGGTGGGTGGCTCACTTGAGGTCAGGAGTTTAAGGCCAGCCTGACCAACATGGTGAAACCTTGGCCTTACTAAAAATACAAAAATGAGCAGGGAGTGGTGGCAGGCGCCTGCAATCCCAGCTACTTGGGAGGCTGAGACAGGAGAATCGCTTGAACCCAGGAAGCGGAGGTTGCAGTGAGCCGAGATCGTGCCACTGCACTCCAGCCTGGGTGAAAGAGTGAGACTCTGTCTCAAAAAACAAAACAAAAACAAAAAAAAACCTCTATTGTGTGGCTATACCACATCTTGATCCCTCCTCTGTCAGTGGACACTTCAGTTGCTTCCACCTTTGGGCTATAGTGAATAGTGCTGCTGTGAACATGGGTGTTTACCAGCTAATACGTTTTGGGTGTTGCCATGTCTTTATGGCAACGTTGAGGATGTCTTTATTTATTTATTTATGTACTTATTTTTGAGACGGCGTTTCGCTCTGTCGCCCAGGCTGGAGTGCTGTGGCACTATCTAGGCTCACTGCAGTCTCCGCCTCCTGGGTTCAAGAGATTCTCCTGCCTCAGCCTCCTGAGTAGCCGGGATTACAGGCATGTGCCACCACACCTGGCTAATTTTTGTATTTTTGGTAGAGATGGGGTTTCACCATGTTGGCCAGGCTGGTCTCGAACTCCTGATTTCAGGTGATCTTCCCGCCTCAGCCTCCCGAAGTGCTGGGATTATAGGCATGAGCCACCGCACCGGGCCTGAGGATGTCTTAATAGGGAGAAGGGGAAGCATTGAGCTGAATGAGGTTTGGACGGTCTGGAAAAGCACATCTCGTTTTCCCCTTGCCTCCTTCTTTTTTCCTTTCTTCTCTCATTTCTCCACCACCTTCCCCCCCCGCCCTACCAAGTAGGGAGCTTTTGCTCTGGTGTAACCCATTCTAAGCACCCTAAATCCTATCTGGGTAAGGGGTAGTGAGAAGTCTGTGGCTCCATTGTGCAGGTGGGAAAAGTGGCTCTAAAAGTCATAGCAACTTTCCCAGAGCCACCCTGCATTCCAGGAACAGTCAGCACTCGGCCCGGGTCTGTATTCACTTCCGAAGCCTCTTTCCATGAGAAAATTCCTGGATATACACTTCTATCTGCCCAGCTACCAGGGGCCGGGAAGAGTCCTGTGGGGCAGCCCTTGGGCCTCTCCTGGAAGGAACAGTTTACTTTGGGAGGAGGCCAGGGCTGGGCGGAGACCCCCAAGCACTCAGCCTAGGGGGAAGTGATTGTGTTTATTTATGTGGCAGGTTGGCAGGGCCCAGGCCTGGGGGATGGGGGAAGTTGGAGAATAAAAGAAAATGTGAATATCTGGCTGGAATGGCCAGGGGGAGGAAAGCCCCTCCCCAGTCCCTATTTATAGGCTTTGTGTCCTGCAGGTGAGAGACCTGCCAGGAGCAGAGCAGGGGCCAGGTCACCCCGGGGTATACCGTCCCCCAGCCCCCCACTGCAAAACTGGGTTAATGCCTCAGGGAGATTTCCGTAACCTAAGTCCAAGGGAAAGTCTGGCATGGGTGTTCCCTCCTCTCCCTCCCCACCCTACAGTGGCACCTGAGCCTCAGGTCCTCTCGGCCCTCCCCCAGGGTGGTGATCATGAACTCGATCCTGGAGCGCATGTGTGCCGACGTGCTGCAGCAGACAGCCACGCAGATCAAGTTTCCCTCCACCGGGGTGGACACAATGCCCTACTGGAACCTGCTGCCCCCCAAGCGGCCCATCAAAGAGGTGCTGACGGACATCTTTGCCAAGGTGCTGGAGAAGGGCTGGGTGGACAGCCGCTCCATCCACATCTTTGACACCCTGCTGCACATGGGCGGCGTCTACTGGTTCTGCAACAACCTGATTAAGGTACTTGGGCTGGAGTGGCTGTGGGCCGACATGGGTCCTGTCCCCTGGCTCCCCACACCTGGCCTGGTCTGCCAGGCTTCCCTGAGAGGCTGCCGTGAGCCAGGTGGCCTCCCCGGAATGCCTCGCCTCAGAGTTGCCTCCTTGGGGAGCTCTGGCCAGAGACTGGGATTCAGCCTGAGGGGCGGAGCAACATCTGGGGCCCCCTCTGCGGGCCTTACTGGACAGCCATGCTGGGGTGGCAGGGTGTAGGAGCCCCAGATCCTGGGCCCCTGGCTCCTGAACTGCCCCCCTTCCTGCGCACTAGGAGCTGCTGAAGGAGACGCGGAAGGAGCACACGCTGCGGGCAGTGGAGCTGCTCTACTCCATCTTCTGCCTGGACATGCAGCAAGTGACCCTGGTCCTGCTGGGCCACATCCTGCCTGGCCTGCTCACTGACTCCTCCAAGTGGCACAGCCTCATGGACCCCCCGGGCACTGCTCTTGCCAAGTAAGATTCTCTTCAGAGCTTGCCCTGCTCCGGCCACCCAGGGTCAGGCACCCCTCGCCTGGTGCCACCCTGGGAGACTGGGCTTTGGGGAGCCCAGTCAGACACAGAAAGCTCCTGGGGCACCTCTCACTGTCCCCCTTTTTCTGGAACCCTTTGCCAGGCTGGCCGTGTGGTGTGCCCTCAGTTCCTACTCCTCCCACAAGGGACAGGCGTCCACCCGCCAGAAGAAGAGACACCGCGAAGACATTGAGGTAGGCCCCCCAGCCGCCCTCGCCGGCTTCACTTGTTCACCGGTTTGTTACAGCATTTCCTAAGGATTCCCCAGGCAAAGGGAAGCAGTTGTGGCCCCTGCCCTTGGGGCAGCTGTGCCTGGGCATGATTGGTCAGGAATCTGCATGGGTGATTTGTGTGGCCCCAGCCTGCCCATGGGCACAAGGGGCCTGTCAGATTGTGGGAGGGGTTGAGCAGAGAGGGGCTGAGGCCCTGCTAGCCATGCTGACCTCGCTCAAATCGGAGCTCAAGCTCTTTTCCCTGACAGCTGGAAACTGGGGGGTTTAGGGGTGTATAACAGTGACTTTCACACCCTCTAGGATTATATCAGCCTCTTCCCCCTGGACGATGTGCAGCCTTCGAAGTTGATGCGACTGCTGAGCTCTAATGAGGACGATGCCAACATCCTTTCGAGCCCCAGTGAGTGTGTGGGCTGGCCGCACGCCACTCCTTTTCCTGGGAATTCACTCCCCGATGCTGCCACTCTGCCGCTGCCCCAGCTGCAGGCATCTTTGCAGCTGGTCAGAGAGGGTGTGGCAGGGACCTGCTGTTCTAGCCCCCAAGGGGGTGCTCTGTGTCCTGCCCCTGGAGAAGAGGTTGCTGTTCTCACTCCCTGAGGGTTGAAGCTCCTCTGCCCAGGTCCAGCCCAGCCCACAGTTGTTCCCCTGCAGCCCTCCTGCCCCCTCCCTTACCCCAGGGTTGAGGGGATGACAAGCTACCCAAGTGAGTGAGTTCACTGCCTCAGGCACAGCCTGTGCCATTGACTCACCAGCTCTGACCTTCCTTCCTTCCTTCCCCCAAAACATGCCCGGAGAGGCCCGGGCTGGGGCATGGGGCTACTCCCCACCTTCCTGCCTAAAGAGCACACCCCCCACCAACCACTTCCCTGGAGGTCATCCTTTTCACTGTCCTCTCCTCCCTGCCAGGCTTACTGCCAAGGGTTCCTTCTGTGGCATTTTTCCTGTTTCCAGAGATTTCTCCTGAGCCTGAACTTTTCTCTGAAGCCTTTTAGGAACTAGGGGACCAACTATACACTTGATCAGAAGAAAGATGCTAGGTTTGCCAGCTACAAGCGCTGTGACCTTTAGCTAGCGACTGAGCCAGCCCCCGTCTGGGTCTCCTCATCTGTAAATGGGGTGTTGTGAGGAATAAGCAGCTTAGGAAGTACCAAGATCGGCCCCTGGCCCTGTGTGCTCGCCACATGTTAGTTTTTCTCTCTCATTCCATTGGGATCTCTGTATCTGAGGTCCCTCTGTGCCCTTTTTTTGTTTTGTTTGTTTTTTGTTTGTTTGTTTGTTTGTTTGTTTTTTTGAGTTGGAGTCTCCCTCTGTTGCCCAGGCTGGAGTGCAGTCGCGCGATCTCAGCTTACTGCAAGCTCCGCCTCCTGGGTTTAAGCAATTTTCCTGTCTCAGCCTCCTGAGTCGCTGGGACTACAGGCGCCTGCCACAACGCTTGGCTAATTTTTGTATTTTTAGTAGAGACGGGGTTTCACCATATTGGTCAGGCTGGTCTCGAACTCCTGAACTCAGATGATCCATCCGCCTTGGCCTCCCAAAGTGCTGGGATTACAGGCGTGAGCCACCACGCCCAGCCTGTTTTTCTGAGACACGGTTTTGCTCTGTTGCTCAGGCTGGAGTGCAGTGGCACCATCTCGGCTCACTGCAGCCTTGTTCTCCTAGGCTCAAGCAGTCTGCCTCAGCCTCCCAAGGAGCTGGGACTACAGGCTTTGGCACCACACCCAGCTAATTTTTGTATTTTTTGTAGAGATGAGGTCTCGCTAGTTGCCAAGGCTGGTCTCAAACTCCTGAACTCAAGCGATCCTCCTGCCTTGGCCTCCCAAAATGCTGGGATTACAGGTGTGAGCCACTGTACCTGGCCTCCCTTTGTGCTCTTGATCTCAGGGTCTTCTCTGGGCTCTCCATGTACCAGTTACCTCCGATGGGTGAAGGTCGGGTGGGGGCATCCCCGGGGAGCACCACTTTTGCACTCGGCAGGCTGTTTCCCAGCGCTCCATCTGCTCCGTCCCACAGCAGACCGATCCATGAGCACCTCCCTCTCAGCCTCTCAGCTCCACACGGTCAACATGCGGGACCCTCTGAACCGAGTCCTGGGTGAGTTCCCCACCCCTGCTGCCGAACCTGGGGCTAAGCTGGACGAGTCCCTCTTCTCATGGAGGCTGGGAGACCTTGTCAGCTGGAAGGGGCCTTGCGGTGCCCCTCCCTTCCCTCTCCATGCCCCTCATTGTTGGCTGTCCTGGCCCCCAGGCTCCTGTCTAGTTCCCCCTCCTCCCCTCCCCAATTGCCTTTTATATTTTCTCTCTCTGACACCCCATTTTGGGGACATGCTCAGCATGTGTTTCTTTTCCCTTTTCAGTCCCACCTTCTCCCAGAGTGTGACCTCACCCTCTCTCATGGAACTCCCTCCTGTCACTCTCCCCCCACTCTCTACAGCCAACCTGTTCCTGCTCATCTCCTCCATCCTGGGGTCTCGCACCGCTGGCCCCCACACCCAGTTCGTGCAGTGGTTCATGGAGGAGTGTGTGGACTGCCTGGAGCAGGGCGGCCGTGGCAGCGTCCTGCAGTTCATGCCCTTCACCACCGTGAGTACCACCTTCCCGGCTCTCCTGCTGGTGCTGGGGCCTCGGGGCAGCCCTTAGAGCAGGGAGGGGCCTCCTTCCCCCTGGGACAGCACACCCACCACCAGCCGTCCCGCAAGCAGCATCTGTCTGTCCGTGGCAGGTGTCGGAACTGGTGAAGGTGTCAGCCATGTCCAGCCCCAAGGTGGTTCTGGCCATCACGGACCTCAGCCTGCCCCTGGGCCGCCAGGTGGCTGCTAAAGCCATTGCTGCACTCTGAGGGGCTTGGCATGGCCGCAGTGGGGGCTGGGGACTGGCGCAGCCCCAGGCGCCTCCAAGGGAAGCAGTGAGGAAAGATGAGGCATCGTGGCTCACATCCGCTCCACATGGTGCAAGAGCCTCTAGCGGCTTCCAGTTCCCCGCTCCTGACTCCTGACCTCCAGGATGTCTCCCGGTTTCTTCTTTCAAAATTTCCTCTCCATCTGCTGGCACCTGAGGAGTGTGAGCAGCCTGGACCACAAGCCCAGTGGTCACCCCTGTGTGCGCCCGCCCCAGCCCAGGAGTAGTCTTACCTCTGAGGAACTTTCTAGATGCAAAGTGTGTGTGTGTGTGTGTGTGTGTGTGTGTGTGTATTTTGTAATATGTGAGGGAAATCTACCTTCGTTCATGTATAAATAAAGCTCCTCGTGGGTCCCTTTGTGACTGTGTGTGCTGTTGGTATTGGTGCCACCCGGGGCAGGGCATAGTGTCCTCTCCCTGGACTCCTGTGCTGTGGCCAGGGAACGGCTCACTCCTGTGGTGAGGAGGAGGAGGAAGAGGAGCAGAGGCGGCAGGGCTCAGGGTCCTATGTGGGCTTGCTCAGCTGGGGAAGGGCCAGGGGAAAGCAGCTTCCCTTCCTTGGAGCCAAGTTGGCTGGCCTGCTGCCCCCTCCCCCAAAGCCAGCTGTACCCTGAAAGGGGAGAGGCTTTGGCTCAGGGCCCCACAGTGCTGGGGCAGGGTGGCCTGCTCTGCTGTCTCCCGAACCTGGTCCAACACCACCCACACTCTGACTAGCCTGGGATTTGATCTGTTGCCTCCAAAAAAGGACTGGGGGATGGGAGGCGGGGGGATGAGGGGCCGGACCTTTCTTTAACCCTTCCTTGCCTGCCTCACACATCTCTGAGCCCCTAGATGGATGACTCCGAGCTGGCAGTGGGCACTTCTGACCCTGCTTTCCGAGGAGCCACGGGCAGGGGAGGTGGGAGGGACTGAGGAGCTGAGGAGGAGAAGGCTTGGGCAGATAGTGGACTGGGGACTGGTGGGGGTACCCCAAAGCCACACAGCAGTCTTTGGCTGCAGGCAGGCCTCACACCTGTGGTGCGGTCGCTGGCCCCCCTGCTTGCCACAGCTCCCCACCCTCCTGGGCTGTGAGCTTAGCGCTCTTCAGCCTAAGGCTGCCACAAGCAGGAAGTGACCAACTGGGGCGAGTGCAGAGACCGAGTCTGAGGAGAGAAGCTCTGACCCCAGTGGTCACCTTGAACTTGGCTTCCACTTTGTGGGCAACTTGATGGATGGGCTCAAGTTTATGGAAGATGGTAAATGACAAGCCTGGTGCAGATGCTCAGCACTCCCTGGCTTCATCTTGTCTGGCTGTGTCTGGCCTGTTAAGCCCACCCAGACCCCATGCCCTCTCCTTTCCGGGTTCCCATGGTCCCCGTGCCTCTGTCTTCCCTGCCAGGCTTTGGCTGCTCGAGTGCAGATTCCATGTCTGCCTTGTTCCCTGCTGTGTCCCCAGCACTTAGCCCAGCGTCTGCACAGAGTAGGTGCTCAGATAAATATGTGCTAACGGAATGAATGTCAGACGAACTTGACAACTTTCCTCCTCCTCCCTGGACCTCCTCCCCGGACCTCCTCCCCGACCTCCCTCTGGCCTCTCCCACCCTTCAGCCACCTCCCCAGCCCCTGGCCAGGCACCAGCTGGACTCAAGAAGGAGGAAGGACGTGACTGGAGGCAAACACTTTATTATCCTGAAGTTCAGTTACAATGCGACAGTGGAGGGGACACTGGTGAGTGGGGGGTGAAGAGGTGGAGGGTGACAGTGGAGCTTCCTTTCACACACAGGCCTGACATGATTCCTCCTGTCTGCTCCCTCCCACATCCCCAGTCCCCGTCCAGCAAGGCAAATGTCCAGGCACCTGCCTGGCCCTAAAAAGAGTCACAGTCCTGACCCTCGTGGGGGCAGGGCAGGTGTCCCGAGGGCACCCAGAAAAACAGGAGACACGTCGGTGATTTTCGGGAGTCAAACCATGTCCCAAAAGTCTTAAGAAGAAAAACGAGATTCCCCAGCAAATTCGTGGGACCCCAGGGCCATGCCTCCCAGCTCTGGCCACCTCTGCTTGTCCAGGGGCCTCACAGTCAAGGGGATGCAGGGGCCGCTGTGCAGTCAGCTGAGGCCAGAGTGAGGGGTGCAAGGACCCAGATGGGGAACACTGCTGTTTAAATATTAAACAGGGATTTCTTGTCTCCCACGTGGGAGACCTGATACTCTCAAGGGTCCCAGGTGGGGACCCTCAGGACCAGGGGCTCACAGCGGCTCATCCCAGTGCCCACTGCAGAGCCAGGGCTGGGGAGCAGTCATAGTAATAAATACTTGGTATTTACCTATCTACCTCCCAGTCCAGGGGATGGGAGGACAGGAGCTTTTTCTCACTGCTACAGGCAGGAGAATGAAACTCAGAAATGCAGGGAAGGACACAGAGGCCTGGGGCTCCGTTCTGCTCTTCCCTGTCTTTAAATATGAGGCTTAAATAGACATAAATATTAAATAGAGATAAATACATGGGATGGGGAGGGCTTGGCTCAGGGCTGGGCAAGGTGGCGTAGAACGCGGTACGACACCTCCAGGAAGCTCTGCAGATGGGAGGCAACCAGGACCCCTCCTGCCCGGCGCTGGAAAGCAGAGGCGAAGGCCGGCATGGCACCCTGGGTGGGCTGCAGGGCAGGGGCCATTCCCAGTTCTTCCATCTGTGGGGGAAAGCTGTGATCAGTGGTTGGGCCCTTCTGAGTGGGCATTATTACAAATGAGGAAATGCTGGGGGCTGACAGCATGGACAGGGCCCATACACAGGCCCGGCTGTGGTGCCCAGAATGCCAGCACGACCTTGGCCACCCTGCCCAACAAGGCTCACCTGCTGCCAGATGGTGGTGGCAAAGTCGGCGACGTCCAGCTGCAGTGTGTCCAAGGTGGGACCCAACTCGGGGGAGATCCCTTCCAGGGCCTGCAGGAGCCCCTGGTAGAGGAAGAGGCCGCTATGGAGTTGGCTCAAGCAGCCTGCCTGTGAGACAGAGCAGAAGAGTTAGGGGGTGCTGCCTGAGATACGTCAGGCCCCCAGCTTGGAACCTGGAGACCTGGGGGAGCCCATGGATGTCCCTCCTCTCCTTCCCCCTCCTCATTAGCCTTATCCTTTCCTGACACTCACCAGCTGCAGGGCCTGGCTGGGGCAGCTGCTCAGGGGAGCCCAGGGGATGCCCAGAGAGTGTCCGAGCAGCACCAGCTCCTCGGGGTGGCACAGCTTGTAGGTGGCACACTGGGGATGGAAGGATGCTGAGTGAGACTCGCCGTGGCCGGGTCGCCGCTCCTTCCCGGGTCCTCCCCGACTCTCTGGTCTTTCCCCTCCCTCCATGTCCTGCCAGGCTGTTCAGTTCCTCTCTGCCCTGCACCCCCACTCTCTGATCTCACAGGGGCCCTTGCCCTTTCTCCTGAATGTGATGCCTCCACTCCCATCCCAGCCAGCCCTCCTGAGCACTGTCCCCACCAAGGTCCTCCTCCCCAAGTCCCTTCCCAGCCTTCCCCAGCTCCACTGCTCCTAATATTCTCCCATGTCCCTTCCAGAGGATGTCGGCCCTGCAGTTCCATCCCCCTTAGCTCTCCCCGCCGGGCTTCCCTCCACAGCCCTCTCACCCGCCTCACTCACCAGCTTCTCCTGGAGCGCCGCGCCATCGCCCTGGATCTTCCTCACTTGCTCTAAGCACTTGAGCAGGAAGCTCTGGGGCAGGGAGCTGGCAGGGCCCAGGGGGGTGGCTTCCTGCACTGTCCAGAGTGCACTGTGCCACAGCAGCAGCTGCAGGGCTGGGGACAGAGCGGGCTCAGGAGACATGCTGTTCCCTACCACCTGAGGCCCTCTCGGGGACACTGGGTGCCTTTAATCCCCATTCCCAGAACAGGGATCCCCAGCCCCTCTGTCACACCAGCCTCCCTCCCATGCCAGGGCAGGCGGCTCTCCCATCCTGGGCCAAGACACTCACCCATCAGCTTCATGGGGCTCTGGGCGGCAGGTCCAGCCATGGGTCTGGGTGGGGCTGGGCTGCAGGCTCCGGGCTGTTTTGGGGCCCAGCTCTAGGGGGGCCTTTATACATAGCCCCATGGAGGCCTGGGAGGAAATTACCTGGGGCCACGACTAAGGCTTAGTAATAACTTCCCAGGATTTATGCAAATTTGGTGTCCAAGACAATGCAGGGGGGTTGGAACAAAAAGCTGTTTGCGAAAGTTTTGTGAAATTGTGGAATCTCTGATCCTCCTTTGACGTCGCCTTGCCCCCCTCAAACTCCCTTCCTCCCGCTGCCCCACCCAGGCCTGAATGGCCCCAGAGTGTTTGAACAGAACAGCTGAACAAAGGCTGAGCCGCTGATAGACGCCTGGAAGCGGCAGCAGCCTGTGGGGAAGTGGCAGCTGAGTCGGGGTCTCCCTCTCTGCTCTGGCAGACTTGCGGGGGCAGTGTCCTTTGCCCCTCTCCTTTGGGATTCTCAAGCCTGTCCCCCAAGCCCCCAAATTCTAAGAGAGAAAAAAAGAAGCTGGTTGCCCCCATTCCTACCCCCAAACTCTCCGGAGGCTGCCTGTCTGGGAGACCTCCTGAGCCCCTACCTGAGATAAGGACATTGGGTCTCGGCTGCTGTGCCCACCCCACACTTGGATAGGCACCATCGAAAGTTCCAGGCTGTCCTGTCCCAAGTTGATTAGCTGGGAACTCCCCCAGAAACCCCCCCGGCCCCCATGACTCATTCGGCTAAAGCCCCTAGAATCCCGGTAGAGCCCAGAGGAAACCGGATGTCTGTCCCGAATGAGGCAAGACCCTTTGAGGCGACTGGCTCACCTGACCTTCACCTCCTCGTGCACAACCCTGACAGTAGGGTCCCCAAGGGCTTTGGAACTGCGGGATTGGGACACGTGACTTCCTTGGTCATTCACCTTGAAGTGGACACGGGCTGGGGTGAGAGAGGGGAAACTGCCCCATCTTCTCATCTTAGAACCATGCAGCGTTAATGCTGGAAGGGACCTTGGAGTCGATTCCAACCCCGTGAACTGGGCCAGGGAAGGAAGTGCCTTGCCCAAGGTCATGGTAAGTGACAGAATTATAGCCTGGGCCTCTGGCTCAGACCTGAATGTTTTCTTTTTCTTTTCCAGATGGAGTCTTGCTCTGTTGCCCAGGCTGGAGTGCAGTGGCACGATCTCGGCTCACTGCAAACTCTGCCTCCTGGGTTCACGCCATTCTCCTGCCTCAGCCTCCCAAGTAGCTGGAACTACAGGTGCCCGCCACCATGCCCGGCCAATTTTTTGTATTTTTAGTAGAGACGGGGTTTCACCGTGTTAGCCAGGATGGTCACGATCTCCTGACCTCGTGATCCACCGGCCTCGGCCTCCCAAAGTGCTGGGATTACAGGCGTGAGCCACCGTGCCTGGCCTAGGCCTGAACGTTTTCTACAGGCCACAAGGCCTGCCTGGGGCAGTCTGACTGGCCACACCCAAGACTGTCACCTTCTGTCCTACTTTACCCCAGCATGCCAAGAAACAGACATCTCTGGATGAGAAGTGGACGTGGTGACTGGATGGGGCCATCTCTGGTGCTTGGGGGCCCCCTGGTGGTCACCAATGGCAGGGACGTCTGATCTCACACACTGATCTCACACACTGTTATCTGGTCCGCGGTCCTGCAGCTCCGCCTTAGCTCCGTGGCTCAGCACCTTGCACTGATGGGGCCCAGCTCTGTACCCAGCTCCCTGGGAGTAGAGGGTGGGTTTTTGTTGTTGTTTTTTTGAAATGGAGTTTCGCTCATTGCTCAGGCTGGAGTGCAATGGCACGATCTCGGCTCACTATAACCTCCGCCTCCCTGGTTCTAGTGATTTTCCTGCCTCAGCCTCCCAAGTAGGTGGGATTACAGGCATGCACCACCATGCTCATCTAATTTTGTATTTTTAATAGAGGTGGGATTTCACCATGTTGGTGGTCAGGCTGGTCTCGAACTCCTGACCTCAGGTGATCCACCCGCCTCGGCCTCCCAAAGTGCTGGGATTACAGGCATGAGCCACTGCACTTGGCCTTGAGGGTGGGTTTTTAACAGGACCATGGAAGGCAGGAGCTCCACATTCTTAAACATGTTGCCTGGCAACTATTGCATTGCACACCTCTTATACGTCAGGCACTTTTTTTTTTTTTTTTTAAGACAGAGTTTGGCTCTTGTTGCCCAGGCTGGAGTGGGTGGAGTGCAATGGCACGATCTCGGCTCACTGCAACCGCCGCCTCCTGGGTTCAAGCGATTCTCCTGCCTCAGCCTCCTGAGTAGCTGGGATTACAGGCATGCTCCACCACTGCCCCCACAGCCGGCTAATTTTGTATTTTTAGAAGAGATGGGCTTTCTCCATGTTGGCCAGGCTGGTCTCAAACTCCTGACCTTAGGTGATCCGCCCGCCTCGGCTTCCCAAAGTGCTGGGATTACAGGCATGAGCCACTGCGCCTAGCCATATCAGGCACCTCTTATTACACTTTTGTCAATTTTTTTGCGGGGGTGAAACAGGGTCTCAGTCTGTCCCCCAGCCTAGAGGGCCGTGGTACAATCACAGCTCACTGCAGTCTCCACCTCCCAGGCTCAAGCGATCCTCCCACTTTAGCCTCCCGTGTAGCTGGGACCACAGGCATGGACCACCATGCTCCGCCAATTTTTGTAATTTTTTTTTTTTGCAGAGATGGGGTTTCATCATGTTGCCCAGGCTGATCTCAAACTCCTGGGCTTGTGTCCGAAATTGGTGAGTGCTTGGTCTCACTGACTTCAAGAAGGAAGCCGCGGACCCTCGCAGTGAGTGTTACAGCTCTTAAGGTGGTGCGTCTAGAGTTTGTTCCTTCTGATGTTCGGATGTGTTCGCAGTTTCTTCCTTCTGGTGGGTTCGTGGTCTCGCTGGCTGAGGAGTGAAGCTGCAGACCTTCGCGGTGAATGTTACAGCTCTTAAGGCAGCGCGTCTGGAGTTGCTCGTTCCTCCGGGGAGGCTCATGGTCTCGCTGGCTTCAGGAGTGAAGCGGCAGACCTTCGCGGTGAGTGTTATAGCTCTTAAGGCAGCGCGGCCGGAGTTGTTCGTTCCTCCCGGTGGGCTCGTGGTCTTACTGGCTTCAGGAGTGAAGCTGCAGACCTTCGTGGTGAGTGTTACAGCTCATAAAAGCAGTGTGGACCCAAAGAGCGAGCAGTAGCAAGATTTATTGCAAAGAGCAAAAGAACAAAGCTGCCACATTGTGGATGGGGACCTGTGCGGGTTGCCACTGCTGGCTCGGGCAGCCTGCTTTTATTCTCTTATCTGGCCCCATCCACATCCTGCTGATTGGTAGAGCCGAGTGGTCTGTTTTGACAGGGCGCTGATTGGTGCATTTACAATCCCTGAGCTAGACACAAAGGTTCTCCACGTCCCCACTAGATTAACTAGATACAGAGTGTCGACACAAACATTCTCCAAGGCCCCACCAGAGTAGCTGTCAAGCCTCTGAGCCCAAGCCAAGCCATCGCATCCCCTGTAACTTGCACATATACGCCCAGATGGCCTGAAGTAACTGAAGAATCACAAAAGAAGTGAATATGCCCTGCCCCAACTTAACTGATGACATTCCACCACAAAAGACGTGTAAATGGCTGGTCCTTGCCTTAATTGATGACATTACCTTGTGAAAGTCCTTTTCCTGCCTCATCCTGGCTCAGAAAGCACCCCACTGAGCACCTTGCGAGCGCCCACTCCTGCCCGCCAGAGAACAAACCCCCTTTGACTGTAATTTTCCTTTACCTACCCAAATCCTATAAAACGGCCCCACCCTTATCTCCCTTCGCTGACTCTCTCTTTGGACTCAGTCCACCTGCACCCAGGTGATAAAAGCTTTATTGCTCACACAAAGCCTGTTTGGTGGTCTCTTCACACGGATGTGCATGAAAGTAGCCAGAGTGTCGATTGGTGCATGAAAGTAGCCAGATACAGAGTGTCGATTGGTGCATTCACATACCCTGAGCTAGACACAGGGTGCTGATTGGTGTGTTTACAAACCTTGAGCTAGATACAGAGTGCCGATTGGTGTATTTACAATCCCTGAGCTAGACATGAAGGTTCTCCAAGGCCCCATCAGAGTAGCTAGATACAGAGTGTGGATTGGTGCATTCACAGACCCTGAGCTAGACACAGGGTGCTGATTGGTGTATTTACGATCCCTGAGCTAGACATAAAGGTTCTCCAAGTCTCCACCAGACTCAGGAGCCCAGCTGGCTTCGCCCAGTGGATCCCGCACCAGGGCTGCAGGTGGAGCTGCCTGCCAGTCCCGGTGCCGTGCGCCCGCACTTCTCAGCCCTTGCGTGGTCGATGGGACTGGGCGCTGTGGAGCAGGGGGTGGCGCTCGTCGGGGAGGCTCGGACCGCACAGGCGCCCATGGAGGGGAGGCTCAGGCATGGCGGGCTGCAGGTCCCGAGCCCTGCCCCGCGGGAAGGCAGCTAAGGCCCAGTGAGAAATCGAGCGAGCGCAGCGCAGGCGGGCTGGCACTGCTGGCGGACCCAGTACACCCTCCGCAGCCGCTGGCCCGGGTGCTAAGCCTCTCATTGCCCGGGGCCTGGCAGGGCTGGCCCGCTGCTCCGAGTGCGGGGCCCGCCAAGCCCACGCCCACCCGGAACTCCAGCTGGCCCGCAAGCGCCGCGCGCAGCCCCGGTTCCTGCTTGAGCCTCTCCCTCCACACCTCCCTGCAAGCTGAGGGAGCCGGCTCTGGCCTTGGCCAGCCCAGAAAGGGGCTCCCACAGTGCAGCGGTGGGCTGAAGGGCTCCTCAAGTGCCACCGAAGTGGGAGCCCAGGCAGAGGAGGCGCCGAGAGCAAACGAGGGCTGTGAGGACTGCCGGCATGCTGTCACCTCTCAGGCTCAAGCCATCCACCCGCCTTGGCCTCCCGAAGTGCTGGGATTACAGGTGTGAGGCACTTTCGTCATTTCATCCTGTCAACCAACTGGTGTGTTGTAGCCAAGGGATGGCCTCAGAGAAGTGAAAAAACTTGTTCAAGATCACAGAACTAGCTGGTGGCTGAGCCAGGTAGGATTTGCAGTTAGATCATCTTGCCAAGCCCCTGCTGTTTCTGTGACACTACTTTCCTGTCAAGAAAGCTGTGCATCTTGAATAACGGCTCAATCCAGACTTCAGCCCCACATGGGGGAGAATAAAGACCAAACAGAGAGTGAGGGCTCATTATCACTGGCCATGACACATGGGGCTGAGCTGGACTGGAGGCTCAGAAGCCACAGTGATCTGACAGGGGGCAGGCTCCAGAGACCCCCGTTATTCATCCTTCCAGCATCCAGAAGGCTCTCCCAGGTATTTCTTCATGGTTAGAAGGGGCCGGCAGCTTCCCCTCCCACTTCCTGTTTTCTTCTGGTACTGGGCTTAGAGCATCTTTGTAAAGGATCTGGAGTAACTCTCATTTGTTGCTGGGGGGAGTGTAGATTGTAAAAAAAAACCTCCTTGGATGGCAACTTGGTAGTGTCTAGTTAATGTGGAAATGTGTATGTCCCGTGACCAAGCAACTCTACTTCTCAGGTATGCCTCAGAGCAGGAGTACGCAGACCTGAGTATGTACACTGATTTACACTGAGTTAGGAATGGCTTTTACACTTTTTTTTTTCTTTGAGACGAAGTCTCGCTCTGTCACCCAGGCTGGAGTGCAGTGGCATGATGTTGGCTCACTGCAACCTCTGCTTCCCGGGTTCAAGCGATTCTCCTGCCTCAGCCTCCCAAGTAGCTGGGATCACAGGTGTGCACCACCATGCCCAGATAATTTTTTTATTTTTAGTAGAAATGGGGTTTTGCTATGTTGGCCAGGCTGGTCTCGAACTGTTGATCTCAAGTGATCTGCCCGCCTCAGCCTCCCAAAGTGCTGGAATTACAGGCGTGAGCCATGGCGCCTGGCCGGCTTTTACACTTTTAAATGGTTAGGGGAAAATTTTTAAAAAGATTATTTTATAAAATGTAAAAATCATATGAAATTCAAATCTCGATGTCTATAAAAAATTCATGTATGTATTGTTAATAGCTGCTTTTGTGCTAGAAAGACAGGGCAGAGTGATTGTGACAGAGACCATACGGCCCACAAGCCTAAAAAATTGACTATCTGGATCTTTGAGTTTGCAAACTATATACATAGTATGTATGTACCAGGAGACATAAACAGAGCTGTTTTTTTCTTTATTATTATTATTTTTTTAGAGACAGGGTCTCTCTCTGTTGCCCAGGCTGGAGTGCAGTGGCATGATCTTGGCTCACTGCAGCCTCGACTGCCCAGGTTCAAGTGATCCTCCCACCTCAGCCTCCTGAGTAGCTGAGACTAGAGGTGTGCACCACCATGCCTGGCTAATTTTTTGATTTTTTTTTTTTTTTTTTTTTGAGATAGAGTCTCGCTCTGTCACCCAGGCTGGAGTGCAGTGGTGTGATCTCAGCTCACTGCAACCTCCGCCTCCTGGGTTCAAGTGATTCTCCTGCCTCAGCCTCCTGAATAGCCGGGATTACAGGTGCCTGCCACCATGCCTGGCTAATTTTTGTATTTTTAGTAGAGATAGAGTTTCACCATGTTGGCCAGGCTAGTCTCGAACTCCTGACCTCAAGTGATCCACTTGCCTTGATGTCCCAAAGTTCAGGGATTACAGACGTGAGCCACCATGCCCGGCCATAATTTTTTGATTTTTCGTAGAGACAGTCTCCCTATGCTGCCCAGGCTGGTCTTGAACTACTGTCCTCAAGTGATCCTCCTGCCTTGGCCTCCTAAAAAGTGTTAGGATTACAGGCGTGAGCCACTGCACCTGGCCAGAGATGTTCTTTGGAACACTGTTATAGTAAACCAATGGAAATGCATTTGCAATGCCCATCAGCATGGGAATAGCTAGATAGATACTGGTCCCTTCATACTATGTATGCCTCCCAACCTGTCCAGAGTGAAGACTCTGAGAGGAAAGACTCTGAGAGGAAAGCTGTCCAGAGTGAAGACTCTGAGAATTTGTATTCTCAGTGCCCAGAACAGTGCTTGGCATGGGCATCAATGTGATTAGGTCTCAAAAACAATATTGAGCGAAAACAGAGCAAATTACATTCCTGTAATATACCAGTTACAAGAATTTTAAAACTCAATACTGGCCGGGCATGGTGGTTCATGCCTGTAATCCCAGCACGTAGGGAGCCTGAGATAGGAGGATTGCTTGTGAGTCCAGGAGTTTAAGATAAGCCTGGGCGACATAAGGAGGCCCCATCTCTACAAAAAAAATCAAAAAATTTGCCGGGCATGGTTGTGCAAGCCTGTAGTTCTAGCTACCTGGGAGGCTGAGGTGGGAGGATCGCTTGGGCCAGGGAGGTTGAGGCTGCAGTGAGCTGTAATCACCCCACTGCAGTCCAGCCTGGATGACAGAGTGAGACCCTGTCCTCGAAAAATAAATAAATAAATTAATTAATTAAATTGATATGGTTTGGCTCTGTCTGCCCACCCAAATCTCATGTTGAATTGTGATTCTGAGTGTTGGAGGTGGGGCCTGGTGGGAGGTAAGTGTGTTGCACCTTCCCTTTTGCCTTTTGTCTTTCTCCTGCTCCCACCATGGAAACGTGATTACTTCCCCTTCGTCTTCCACCCCTTCCTCTTATAAGTTTCCTGAGGCCTCCTGAGAAGCAAGAAGCCTGTACAGCCCGCAGAACCATGAGCCAGCGAAGCCTCTTTTCTTTATAAATTACCCTGTCTCAGGTATGTCTTTATAGCAGTGTGAGAACAGACTAATTTAATAATAAAATGAATAAAAGCTCAATATTATTCTTGTTTTTTTTGAGACAGGGTCTCACTCTGTCACTTAGGCTGGAGTGCAGTGGCGCAATCTTGGCTCACTGAAACCTCTGCCCCCCAGGGCTCAAGGGATCCTTCCACCTTAGCCTCCCTAAGTAGCTGGGACTGCAGGTGCGCACCACTGTGCCTGCCTAATTTTTTTTTTTTTTTGAGATGGAGTCTCTCTCTGTCGCCAGGCTGGAGTGCTATGGTGAGATCTCTGCTCACTGCAACCTCTGACTCTTGGGTTCAAGCAATTCTCCTGTCTCAGCCTCCCGAGTAGCTAGTATACAGGCACGCGCCACCAGGCACAGCTAATTTTTGTATTTTTAGTAGAGACGGGGTTTCACCATGTTGGTCAAGGATGGTCTCGATCTCCTGACCATGTGATCTGCCCACCTTGGCCTCCCAAAGAGCTGGGATTACAGGCGTGACCCACTGCACCAGGCCCTTTTTTTTTGAGTAGGAGTCTCACTCTGTTGCCCAGGCTGGAATGCAGTGGTGTGATCTCAGCTCACTGCAAGCTCCGCTTTCCAGGTTCACGCCATTCTCCTGCCTCAGCTTCCTGAGTAGCTGGGACTACAGGTGCCTGCCACCACGCCCAGCTAATTTTTAATATTTTTAGTAGAGACGGGGTTTCACCATGTTAGCCAGGATGATCTCGATCTCCTGACCTTGTGATCCACCCGCCTCGGCCTCCCAAAGTGATGGGATTACAGGCGTGAGCCACTGCTCCTGGCTTTTTTTGTGTTTTTTATAGAGAGGGGGTTTGCCATGTTGCCCAGGCTGGTCTCAAACTCCTGGGCTCGAGCAATCTTCCCGCCTCAGCCTTCCAAAGTGCTGGGATTACAGGCGTGAGCCATCGCACCTGGCAGCTCAATACTATTATGTAGTAAAAGTATAAAAACAAACTAGAAGCCTGCCAGCTGAATTCATTAAAGTGGCTGGCTTTGCCAGGGGAACAAGATGGACTTCCAGCTTAGCCATAATGTTTTATTTATTTATTTATTTTGTAGAGATGGGATCTCACTATGTTGCCCAGGCTGGTCTCAAACTTCTAGGCTCAAGCGATCCTCCTGCATTGGCCTCTCAAAGGGCTGAGATTATAGGCATGAACCATGGTGTCCAATTTATTTCTTTTTTGATTAAAAAACTTCACAGACTAATGAAATGTTAACATGATTAAACTTGGGTGGAGAATATACGGGTACATATTTGTTATGTTATTCTTTGTACTTCTATGTAGTTTTCAAATTAAAAAACAAAACAAAACTGGAAGGTAGCCGGGCAGGGTGGCTCATGTTTGTAATCCCAGCAGTTTGGGAGGCCAAGGCGGGCGGATCACTTGAGGTCAGGAGTTCGAGACCAACCTGGCCCACATGGTGAAACCCCATCTCTACTAAAATACAAAAATCAGCTGGGTGTGGTGGTGTATGCCTGTAATCCCAGCTACTGGAGAGGCTGAGGCAGGAGAATCACTTGAACCCTGGCAGCAGAGGTTGCGGTGAGCCGAAATCGCAGCACTGCACTCCAGCCTGGGTGACAGAGTGAGATTCCGTCCCAAAACAAACAAACAAACAAATAAAACTGGAAGGTAAAAGAATACAGTGAACTTTCTAAGCATGAAAGTGACACTTGTCTGGGCGCGGTGGCTCATGCCTGTAATCCCAGTACTTTGTGAGACCGAGGCAGGTGGATCACCTGAGGTCAGAAGTTCAAGACCAGCCTGGCCAACATGGCGAAACGCCATCTCTTCTAAAAATACAAAAAAATTAGCCAGGCGTGGTGGCGTGTGCCTGTAATCCCAGCTACTTGGGAAGCTGAGGCAGGATAATTGCTTGAACCTGGGAGGCGGAGGTTGTAGTGAGCCAAGATTGTGCCACTGCACTCCAGCCTGAGCGACAGAGTGAGACTCTGTCTTTAAAAAAAAAAAAAAAAAAAGTGACACTGAGTTTCTTCAGGAAATTAGAAGCCACGCCAACAAGGTTCATCCAGACAGTGGATGAAGAAGCCTCCAGACAGTGAGCAGACGGAAAAATGGCCCATAGACCTTATGTGGGCAAGAACCAGGGAATCATGGCGAATGACCTCAGCTCTCTGGAAGAGGGTGATAAACTCTCTCCGGTCACTTACAACCAAGGCTGAAGATTTATAACCTCTTGTGAGGCTGGGCTCCTCAGGAAGAATGCTCATTACAGCTACAAACATTGAACAGGCTGGAAAGGGCCTCAGGCAGCTGTGCCTGCCATATGTATGTCTCCGGATCACACACTCAAGAAAAGTTGGCTTTTGAAGTCATGGAAAGCTGTCAAGGGCCAGAAGGACTGCTACATGGAGACCCAAAGACAAATGAAGACTGACTGGATAACAGCACCCCAGAGTGATGGTTAATATTGAGTGTCAACTTGATTGAATTGAAGGATACAAAGTATTGATCCTGGGTGTGTCTGTGAGGGTGTTGCCAAAGGAGATTAATATTTGAGTCAGAGGACTGGGAAAGGTAGACCTCAATTGGGGTGAGCACAATCTAATCAGCTGCCAGAGCAGGCAGAATAAAAAGCAGGCAGAAGAGCATGGAAAGACCAGACTGGTTGAGTCTTCTGGCCTCCATCTTTCTCCCGTGCTGGATGCTTCCTGCCCTTGAATGCTGGACTCTAAGTTCTTCAGCTTTGGGACGTTTGGACCTTTGACCACAGACTGAAGGCTGCACTGTTACCTTCCCTACTTTTGAGGTTTTGGGATGCGGACTGGCTTCCTTGCTCCTCAGCTTGCAGACGGCCTGTTGCGTGAGTCAATACTCCTTAAACTCCCCTTTATATATACAACTATTGTATTAGTTCTGTCCCTCTAGAGGACCCTGACTAATACATCCAGGCTGAGGCCGGAAGAAGGCAGCGCAGCCTGAGAGACGGCGCATTGAACTTGGTATCAGGTCAGCCTGGGTTCAACTGCAGGACTCATTTAACCCACCTGAACCTGTCCTCACATCCTAAAAGGACACGGAGGAGGTGCTTAACCGTAGTCCTCCCACCACACCCTTCCTGGAAGGGAATCAAAGATCTATGAGAAGGTTTTGGGATTGGTTTGCAAAATCAAAGGTTAAAATGGGGCAAGGATTGGAGCCCTAAAAATAGATGAAGAATCCAGACGCTAGGATCAAAACATCTGCCACAGAGATTGAAGGGCGGGTTTGGGAAACACAGGAGAAGTGTTGTTTTGCAAAGTCAACTTCAGGAGTTTCATTATACCGAGAGGCAGCCGAAGATTAAAGGAAGGGGGTGATGCCAAATATTGTGACCAGGGCTGGAGTATGATCAGGAGCCAGAGCAAGGCCAGGCCAAAACCTGTATTTAATGGAAATTATGAATACAGGCAGACCTCGGAGATATTGCAGGTTCGGTTCCAGACCTCCACGATAAAGGGTGTCACAGAGGTGCTGGTTTCCCACTGCATAGAAAAGTTATGTTTACACAATATGGGCCGGGCACGGTGGCTCATGCCTGTAATCCCAGCACTTTGGGAGGCCGAGGCGGACGGATCACTTGAGCCCAGAAGTTCAAGTCCAGCCTGGGCAACATTGCAAGACCCCATCTCTACAAAAAAAAAAAAAATTAGCTGGGTGTGGTGGCACTCGCCTATAGTCCCAGTTACTTGGGAGGCTGAGGTGAGAAGATCATCTACCTGAGCCCGAAGAGGTCAAGGCTACAGTGAGCTGTGATAGTGCCACTGATTTCAGCCTGGATGACAGAGTGAGACCCTGTCTCAAAAAAAAAAAGTTAGGTTTACACTATACCGTAGTCTATTAAGTGTGCAATAGCATTATATTTAAAAACATATATATGTACATACTTTAATTTAAAAATAATAGGCCGGGCGCAGTGGCTCGTGCCTGTAATCCCAGCACTTTGGGAGGCCGAGACGGGTGGATCACCTGAGGTCAGGAGTTCGAGACCAGCCTGAACAACATAGTTAAACCCCGTCTCTACTAAAAATACAAAAATTAGCCGGGTGTGGTAGCTGGCGCCTATAGTCCCAGCTACTCAGGAGGCTGAGGCAGGAGAATCGCTTGAATCCGGAGGCAGAGGTTGCAGTGAGCCAAGAATGCACCATTGCACTCCAGCCTAGGTGACAGAGCAAGACTCTGCCTCAAAAAACAAAACAAAACAAAACAAAACCTTTATTGCTAAAAATGCTAACAATCATCTGTGCCTTCAGCAAGTCCTAATCTTTTTGCTAGTGAAGGGTCTTGCCTCATGTTGATGACCACTCACTGATCAGGGTGGTGGCTGGTGAAGTTTGGGGTGACTGTAGCAATTTCTTTTTTTTTTCCTTATTTTTGTTTTTATTTTTCCTAGTGCCTTCAGGTGAAAACAATTTCTTAAAATAAGAAAATAATGAAATTTTCTGCATCAATTGACTTTTCTTTTTTCATTTTTGTGTTTTTGTTTGTTTTGTTTTGTTTTGAGATGGGGTCTCCCTCTGTTGCCCAGGCTGGAGTGCAGTGGCACGACCCCTGCTCACTGCAAGCTCCGCCTCCCGGATTCAAGCAATTTTCCTGCCTCAGCCTCCCAAGAAGCTGGGATTACAGGCTCCCACCACCATGCCCGTCTCATTTTTGTATTTTTAGTAGGGACGAGATTTCACCATGTTGACCAGGCTGGTCTCGAACTCCTGACCTCAGGTGATCTGCCCGCCTTGGCCTCCCAAAGTGCTGGCATTACAGGCGTGAGCCACCGTGCCCGGCCGACTCTCCATTTCTAGAAAGGTTTCTCTATAGCATATTGATGCTGTTTGACATCGTTCTACCCACAGTAGAACTTCTTTCAAAATTGAAGTCAATCCTGGCCTGGAGCAGTGGCTCACGCCTGTAATCACAGCACTTTGGGAGGCTGAGGCGGGATCACCTGAGGTCAGGAGTTCGAGACCAGCCTGGCCAACATGGTGAAACCCCATCTCTTCCAAAAATAGAAAAAAATTAACTGGGCGTGGTGGCGTGCACCTGTAGTCCCAGCTACTGGGGAGGCTGAGGTGAGAGAACCTCTTGGACCCAGGAGGTGGAGGTTGCAGTGAGCCAAGATCATGCCACTGCACTGCACTCCAGCCTGGGCGACAGAGCAAGACTCCATCTCAAAAAAAAAAAAAGAAAGAAAGAAAGAAAGAAAGAAAGAAAGAAAGAAAGAAATGGAGTCAATCCTCTCAAACTGCTGCTGCTTTATCAACTAAGTGTATGTAATATCCTAAATCTTTGTTGCCATTTCAGCAATGTTCACAGCCTCTTCACCGGGAGTAGATTCCATCTCAAGAAACCACTTTCCTTGCTCATTCATAGACGCAACTCATCTGTTCAAATGTTATCATGAGATGGCAGCAATTCAGTCCCATCTTCAGGCTCCACCTTTTTTTTTTTTTTTTTTTGTAGAGACGAGGTCTTGCTATGTTACCCAGGTTGGTTTGGAACTTCTGAGCTCAAGTTATCCTCCTGCCCTGGCCTCCCAAATTGCTGGGATTGCAGGTGTGAGCCAGTGGGCCTGGCCTCAGGGTCCACTTCTAATTCTAGTTCTTTTGCTATTTCTACATCTGCAGTTTTTTCCTCCACTGAAGTATGTCTTCAGCCCCTCAAAGTCACCCATGAAGGTTGTAATCAACCTCTTTCAAACTCCTGCTAATGTTAATTTTTTGAGATGGAGCCTTGCTTTTGTCACCCAGGCTGGAGTGCAATGGCATGATCTCGGCTCACTGCAACCTCCGCCTCCCGGGTTCAAGTGATTCTCCTGCCTCAGCCTCCCAAATAGCTGGGGTTACAGGAAAGCGCCACCATGCCCGGCTAATTTTGTATTTTTAGTAGAGATGTGGTTTCACCATGTTGGTCAGGCTGGTCTCGAACTCCTGTCCTCAAGTGATCCACCTGCTTCATCCTCCCAAAGTGCTGGAGTTACAGGTGTGAGCCGCTGCGCTTGGCCTAATTTTTAAATTTTTTTAATACAGATGGGTTCTCACTTTGTTATTCAGGCTGCTCTTGGCCTCCTGGGCTCAAGCGATCTTCTTGCCTCAGCCTCCCAAAGTGCTGGAATTATAGGTGTCAGCCACCACTCCCGGCCTAATCATGAATATTCTTTTTTTGTTTTTTGAGAGAGTCTCACTCTGTCACCCAGGCTGAAGTGCATTGGCACGATCTCGGCTCACTGCAACCTCTGCCTCCCGGATTCAAGCGATTCTCATGTCTCAGCCTCCCGAGTAGCTGGGACTACAGGTGCGTGCCACCATACCTGACTAATTTTTGTATTTATTTATTTATTTATTTTTAGTGGAGATGGAGTTTCACCATGTTGGCCAGCTTGGTCTCAAACTCTTGACCTCAGTTTATCCACCTGCCTCAGCCTCCCAAAGTGCTGGGATTATAGGCATGAGCCACCAAGTCCGGCCCTAATCATGAATATTCTTAATGGCATCTAGAATGATGAATGCTTTCTAAGTTTTCAGTTTACCCAGATCCATCAGCGGAATCACTATGGCAGCTCTAGCCTTACAAAATGTATTTCTTAAAAAAGACTTGAAAGTTGAAATTACTTCTTCATCCATGGGCTGCAGAATGGATGTGTTAGCAGGAATGAAAACAATATTATTTCCCTGGTATCCCTCCATCAGAGCCCTTGGGTAATCAGGTGCATCGTCAATCAGCAGTAATAACTTTAAAAAAATATTTTTTTTGGCCGTGTGCGGTGGCTCATGCCTGTAATCCCAGCTACTCAGGAGGCTGAGGCAGGAGAATCGCTTGAACCTAGAAGCAGAGGTTGCAGTGAGCTGAGATCATGCCACGGCACTCCAGCCTGGCCGACAGAGCCGACGAAGGAGTTGGTCTCAACAGTGGCTTAAAATGTTCGGTAAACCATGCTGGGAACAGATGGGCTGTCATCCAGGCTTTGTTGTTCCATCCACAGAGCACAGGCAGAATAGATTTAGCATCATTCTTAAGAGCCCTGGGATTTTCGGAATGGTAAATGAGCATTGGCTTCAACTTAAAGTCGCCAGCTGCATTAGCCCTAACAAGAGAGTCAGCCTGTCCTTCGAAGCTTTGAAGCCAGGGATTGACTTCTCTTCTGTAGCTATGAAAGTCCCAGGTGGCATCTTCTTCCAATAGAAGGCTGTTTGTCTACATTGAAAGTCTGTTTTTGAGTGTAGCCACCTTCGTCAGTGAGATCAGCTAGATCTGATGGATAACTTACTGCAGCTTCTCCATCAGCACTTGCTGCTTCACTTTGCACTTTTATGTTACAGAGACGGCTTCTTTCTTTCAACCTCACAAACCAACCTCTGTTAGCTTCTGACTTTTCTTCTGCAACTTTCTCACCTCTCTCTACCTTCAAAGGATTGAAGAGAGTGAGAGCCTTTCTCCGGACTAGGCTTTGGCTTAAAGGAATGTTGTGGCTGATTTGATCTTCTTTCCAGACTCAAACTTTCTCCGTATCAGCAATAATGCTATTCTGCTTTCATATCATTTGTGTGTCCACTAGAGCAGCACTTTTAATTTAATTTATCATTTTTATTTTTTATTGTTTTGAGACAGAATTTCGCTCTGTCACCCAGGTTGGAGTGCAGTGGTGCGATCTTGACTCATGGTAACCTCCGCCTCCCCACTTCAAGCGATTCTCCTGCCTCAGCCTCCTAAGTAGTTGGGAGTACAGGCATGCACCACCACGCCCAGCTAATTTTTTGTATTTTTAGTAGAGATGGGGTTTTACCATGTTGGCCAGGCTGGTCTCGAACTCTTTTTAAAACATTTTTTTTGAGACAGAGTTTCACTTTTGTTACCCAGGCTGAAGTGCAGTGGTGTGATCTCGGCTCACTGCAACCTCTGCCTTCCGGTTTCAAGGATTCTCCTATCTCAGCCTCCCGAGTAGCTGGGATTACAGGCGCCCACTGCCATGCCTGGCTAGTTTTTGTATTTGTAGTAGAGACGGGGGTTTCACCATGTTGGCCAGGCTGGTCTCGAACTCCTGACCTTGTGATCTGCCCGCCTCAGCCTCCCAAAGTGCTGGGATTACAGTTGTGAGCCCTACCTGGAGCAGCACTTTTAATTTCCTTAAAGAACTCCTCCTTCACAACTTGGCTACCTGTTTGGTGCAGGAGACCTGACTTTTGGCCTCTCTCAGCTTTCAACATGCCTTCCTCACTAAGTATAATCATTTTGACCTTTTGATTTAAAGTGAGAGATGTGTGATTCTTTCTCCCTTTTTCTGTTTTCTTGTTTTGAGACAGGGTCTCACTGTCGCCCAGGTGGGAGTGCAGTGGCAGGATCTCAGGTCACTGCAGCCTCTGCCTTCACCTCCCAGGCTCAAGGGCTCCTTCCACCTCAGGCTTCCTAGTAGCTGGGACTACAGGTGCGTGCCACATGCCCAGCTAATTTTTATATTTTTTGTAGCGATAAGGTTTCATTGTGTTGCCCAGGCTGATCTCCAACTCCTGAGCTCAAGGGGTCCACCAGCCTTGGCCTCCCAAAGTGCTGGGATAACAGGCGTGAGTCACCAGGCCTGGCCAATGACTCTTTCTCTCACTGGAACACTTAAGAGGCCATTGTAGGGTTACTAACAGGCCTAATTTCAATATTATTTTGTGTCTCAGGGCATGGAGAGACTCAAGAAGAGGGAGAGAGACAGGGAATGGAGTGAGCAGTGAGAACACACTCGACATTTATTAAGTTCACCATCTTTTTTTTTTGACAATGTCTCACTGTGTCACCCAGGCTGGAGTGCAATGGCACGATCTTGGCTCACTGGAACCTCCGCCTCCTGGGTTCAAGCAATTCTCCTGCCTCAGCCTCCCAAGTAGCTGGGATTACAGGCGCCTGCCACCACACCCGGCTGTTTTTTGTATTTTTAGTAGAGACGGTGTTTCCCCATGTTGTCCAAGCTGGTCCTGAACTCCTGACCTCAGGTGATCCACCTGCCTCGGCCTGCCAAAGTGCTGAGATTACAAGCGCGAGCCACCGTGCCCGGCTAAGTTCACCATCCTATATGGGTGCAATTTGTGGTGCCCCAACAATGACAATAGTAACATCAAAGATCACTGATCACACATCACCATAACAGATATAATGAAAAAGTTTGAGATATCGAGAGGATTTACCAAAATGTGACCCAGAGACGCTAAGTGAGCACATGCTGTTGGGAAAATGGCACCGACAGATTTGCTTGATGCAGTGTTGCCAGAAACCTTCAATTTGTCCTTTTCTTTTTCTTTTGAGACACAGTCTCACTCTGTTGCCCAGGCTGGAGTGCAGTGGTGAGATCTTGGCTCACTGCATGCTCCACCTCCCAGGTTCAAGCAATTCTCCTGCTTCAGCCTCCCAAGTAGCTGGGATTACAGGCGTATGCCTCCACGCCCAGCTGATTTTTTTATTTTTAGTAGAGACGGGGTTTTGCCATGTTGGCCAGGCTGGTCTCAAACTCCTGACCTCTAGTGATCCGCCCACCTTAGCCTCCCAAAGTGTTGGGATTACAGGCATGAGCCACCACGCCTGGCCAAACCTTCAATTTGTAAAAACTGCAATAACCGTGAAGCACCATGAGGTGTACTGGGAGATGAAGGTCTGCAGCTGGTGATGGACACATGGTACACCTTTCCTAACAAGACCTTACCAAAGCCACACGGGTACGAAAGAGAGTAAACCTAGGCCCCCGACCCCAGGTCAGGGTCCCTTCATCCTCCCCTGGGCACCTCCCCATCTGCAGACCCATCACCCTCAGATTACACACCTGGGGCTAGTACTCTAAGGCCAAAAAACCCAAAATCTGAGCCTGCCAATACTGCAGTGAAGTATAGTAACTGATGCAGAAAGCACTTTGGAGAACTTTTTATTGTTTAAAAATCATAATCGAAGCTTCAAAAAACATACAAGCCAAGACATCCCAGTTCTAGTCCCCCACTCCCTAAAGGAGTACACAGAACTATCCTTCCCCTCCTGCTCCCACACTGCTGGCCAGGACCCTGCCCGGGGAGGTTGCCTGCCCACCCTCCTGCCTGCTGTACAGTAAGTCACCGGCTGGGGAGGAGCCCTGGGGGAGGTCAGGGTGGCTGGCTCCCAGCACCCCCACCCCCTGCACGAATGCAGCGTATGAGCTGTGTGTGGGAAAATGGGGACAGTGCCCTGGGCAGGGGACCCCCAAGGGGGAAAGAGCCTGTCCCCATTCCCCCTACCCCTCCCCAGCCCCCCAGCTCAAGGGAAGCTGTCATCATCATCTTCCGCCATCTCCTTGGCAAACTCCAAGTCCTGCTGTTCTCGCTCACGCCGTTCCTGGGGAGAGAGGCAAGTGAGGCCAAAGCTTCAGAGCAGCTCTCAGCCCTTCCAGACACTCGCCCGACTCCCCTGCTGTGTGGAAGTTTGACCTTTCGGTCTCTCCCAGAAAGCAGAGAGCTTACCTCTGCAGACTCCAAGTCCTTGTTGTACGATTTGGGAGGAAACCTCATGGCCTGGGGCACAGCGAAGAGAGGAGATGAGGGAGGGAAGGAAGCAGGTGAGGCACTCACGCAACCTGCACTCCCTGCGTCCCCTCTGTGAGCTAGACACCAGGCAGGAAGCGGCGGGCCCCTCTCCAGTTAGTCTAGTGGGGGGCTAGGCATCAAAGGAATTATTACAGTGCCCTGTGGGAAATGCTGAAAAAAGAGGAATAAACGACCAACTCTCTTGACTGGGCAGGGAGAAGGAAAAGGAGGAACACAGTGGATGTGACAACGGGGAGAGGCCTTCCCGGTGGAGGATTCCATGTGGGAGGGGCCTGGCCTGCACCCAGTGGGCTGGCTGCTGGGTGGTGGGGCAGGAGTGGGAGGGGAGGCTTGACCTAAGGGACCAGGTCACAAAGGGCCTTGCATGTCACGTGGAGTAGGGCTTAGCCAGATTTTAAGCAAGGCAGCAATATCCTAGTTTCCTGGGAGGAGACCAGAAAAAAACATGGCAAGCAAATAGTAACAGCGCCAAACTCAGTGCTTAACTGAGGATAAGGGCTCACCCTTTTGTGGAGCTAGATACCAGCGCCATCTTTTTTACAATTTAGACTTCGCTAAGTGCCTCAATACAGGGACTTCTTTTAATCTTACCAACCCTGTGAAGCAAGCAAGACAGGTAACACCTCCCTATCAGCTTCAGAGATGGAGAAACAGAGCTTTGAGAAGTTAAATGCCTCAAATTTGGAACCAAATGTAGAACCCCACCCTCTGAATCCCTGCCTGGTCCTCCCTGGTGACCACATCATCCCTTAAACGCAATAGGAGAGGGCAACTGGCTATGGAACTATGGCCAAGTCCCCTCCCCATTCTGGGCCCCTGTGCTGCAGCTCAGTGATTTTACAGAGATTGGCTGGGACGTGGGCCACAAATTAAGCCAGTCTTCTCTGAGGAATCCATGAGTGTGGAGGGAGGGGTGTGCTGCTGCCAGGTGTGACTCTGCAGCCACGGGCTTCTCACCTTGACAGACATGTTGTGGATATCTAGGCAGAAGGAGATGCGCTGGTGGAAGGCTAGCTGGGGCTCTCGGGTGGAATAGATGTCAATCATCTCCTTGGATTGGACATAGCCCTTCTCGTGGTTGATGCTGGCCTCAATGACACCATCCCGGATGGCCTGCAGGCCCCCAAAGAGGAAAGTTCACCAGCACACCCAGCTTCTTTTTTTTTTTTTTTGAGATGGAGTCTTGCTCTGTCACCCAGGCAGGAGAGTGCGGTGGTGCGATCTCAGCTCACTGCAACCTTTACCTCCCGGGTTCAAGCGATTCTCCTGCCTCAGCCTCCCAAGTAGCTGGGATTACAGGAACCTGCCACCAGGCCTGGCTAATTTTTGTATTTTCAGTAGAGATGGGGTTTCGCCAAGTTGGCCAGGCTTGTCTCAAACTCCTGACCTCAGGTGATCTGCCCATGTCAGCCTCCCAAAGTGCTGGGATTACAGGCATGAGCCACTGCGCCTGGCCCAGCACGCCCATCTTCTAAGTCAGAGAACATCTTGTTCCATCCCATTCCTCTGCCCTCCTTATATTCTCACACTCACAGGCACTATCATAAACTCAACATGTGCACACACCTACACTCACACACTCACACGCACATCCATGCTCTCTCTGGCAACTTCTTGGCTTCACTGCAAATGACGGGCACGCCCTGAAATGACTATGCCATTGCTTTACCTATTCCCCTCCTTGGCCAAACTCCTCCCACTCCTGCCTCCTGAGATTGGCAGGAAAGTGACAACCTGGTCACTGTGGTTCCTGAACCAGCCCCACCTTGGCAACAATGAACTCTGCATCTTCGGGGCTATCCAACTGCAGCTTCTGGGCGATGTCAGCCAAGGAGATTCGGGAATAGGAGAGGCTGATCATGCGTACACCTGGGAGAGGAAGGAGCGATGGGGTGGGCAGAGTGGACACAGACCCTTCACTTGCCCAAGGATACCCACTAGGTTTGCCCTGGCCTGGCTTCTGCTCCTCCAACAGCCCCTCAGATCCTGATCCACACCTGTCTTAATCACGTTGTGCCGCAGCCGGATAATTAGGGTGTAGGTCCCATCTGCTTGAAACTTCTCCCCAAACTGATCCAGGACCTGGTTGAACTTGGCTAGGTTTCCTGTCCTGACAGCTGCAGGCAGAACAGGAGTAGATTGGATGATGCAAATAGGCACAGGCATGTAAGAGGCCCCAGTGAAGGGGGCCTAGTGGGCTCTGGGGTGGGGAAGCCAGCCTTACCTTGAGTCAGAAGGAAATAGGGCATGAGTGAGCGCTTGAGGGAGGGCTGGCGGAACTGCAGCCGGTCAGGGATCTCCCCCAGCAACAGCTCCACCACGATGAGAAGCTTGTGCACCTGGACAGAGTGACAGGGGAACACAGTGGGCAGGGAGCCCCATGGGCGGAAGAAGAAAATGAAATGTGGCCTCAATTCTGCCAGATGTAGTGGGAAACAGGGAAAGGGATCACTGTTTAGGCCCAGAGAGAGGAGGAAGCCCTGAAAACCTGTGCTGGGCATAGAATCCAAGCTCTGCCTTTGGAGCCGGGTGCTGGGAATGTGGCCCTTTGGTCACATTTGGTCGCAGAGCCGTCAGCTGCATTTCACCTGGCCACCCCGCGCGTAGTCTGCTCTGAAATGACAGTGCTCTAAAGTGAGGCCAGAAGGGCGGGTGCTGTGGCTCAGCAACAGCGAGGGACCAGGGCTCACAGGCCTGGAGAACGGAACGTGTGTCAGCCAGAGATGCTCATTAGGGAGGCGGACTGTTACTAGAGGAGAGGAGGTCATCAGTGGGTAGAACTCATTATCTGGGTAGAGGCATAAGTGCAGGAAGGGGCCTGGCTTCAGTGAATGAGCAGAGTATCCAGACATAGAAGGGTAACTGGAAACCTGGACCTGTCTTCCTCTACAGGACTGTGAGGTATTTCCGAGTGGTGCTGACCGTGGGTGGATTCAGCATCGCGGAAGAACTACAGTGGAGGGAATGACGCCCCCCAACTCAGGAGTTCACCAGCAAACAGGAGGCACGGAACACAAAGCAGCTAAATCGTGGGGCAGCAAGTGTCACAGGAGGCGGGGGTTACAACGGGAGTGTGTGATCACACCTACGGCCAGGCAGACCCTTCACCCTCCACAGGCACCCATGAGGCTGCCCTGTCCACTGGAATAACTCATGTGTGAGGGGAAATCCCTGGAAATGGTTAATTTATGAAGTGCCTTAAGGAGTCTGACAAAGCAGAAAAAGGAGGAGGGTCAAGGGTACAGATTGAAAAAGAGGCAGAAAAGTGTGGGTGCCTGGGGAGCTGTTAGGAAAGAGACAGTTGGGACCACAGTCTGGGGACTATGCCATTGCCATTTTGCGTGCCAGGCTGAGCAGTATAAAGTCTCCATGTAGAACACTTGGTGTCTAGTCTCTATTCACTAGCTAGGAAACACTGAGCAACTGGGTCCTTAGTTCCTCATCTCTAAAACTACCAAATAACAATAACAATACGTAGCCTGTCTACCTCACAAGACCGTTATGATACCCTACAGCAGTGGGGAGCAATGGAAGCTTCCCAGGCAAGGGAAGGACAGAGCTGGAGCTCTGCTTAGTAAGGCAAGTGAATGTAAGCTGGGCTGCTGGAGAGGAAGATGACCAGGCAGAAGTGTCTGGGAATGTTAGTGGCTCAAACCATGGCACTGGCAATATGAAGGAACAGGCAAACACAGAAGATGTGCAGACAATTCAACAGACGACCAAGTGATGGGAAGGAGGATGGGGGAGAGTCAGAGATGATCCCAAGGCCCTGATCTGGATCGGGAAAGCAGGAGGAAGGAATGGTAAGGGGGCCAGGAAGGGTCTCTTTGGGACACGCTGTAGAGAGAGACATGGGGAGTGGGAGGGGGAGCTGGATATGCAGGCCTGATGCTCGTGAGAGGGGTCAGAGTTAGTGTTATGGGCTAAACTGCATCCCCCTCAAGTTCATGTTAGAGACCTAAACCCCAGTACCTCAGAATGGGACTCTATTTGGACACAGGGCCTTTAAAGAGGTAATTATGGTAAAGTGAGGTCATATGGGTGGACCCTAATCCTACATGACTATTGTCCTTCTAAGACAAAAGCAGGACACAGACACGCACAGACGGAAGACCATGTGAAAACACCAGGAGACGGCCATCGACAAGCAGACGAGAGAGGCCCTCAGAAGAAACCAATCGTGTCACACTTTGCTCTTGGACTTAGAGCCTCCAGAATTGTGATGAAATTAATTTCGGTTGTTTAAGCCGCCAAGTCTGTGGGACCTTGCGGTGGCAGTGCCAGCAGAGTAATGGAGTTAGTAATGTACGGGCTGAAGAGCATCATGCAGGCGAACGCTGAGGCTGGGAAAGCAAACAAGGTCACTCAAGGAGAGAATGAGGGTTTTACTATCGACAGAGAAGCTCTCAGAGTGCTCTGCTGAGGCCCAGGTGGTGAGAAGGAGCAGAGAGAACACTGGAGGGAAGGGGCTGGCCAGTGCACTGTTGGGGAGGGAGCCAGGGGAGACAGGAATGGCCGCCTGAGAGAGGAAGCAGCAGGGCTGGGGGTTTTCTTCCCGGAGACTGAAGCAAACAGGTGATGGGCCAAGGCTAGAAGAGAGAGGAAGGAGTGTGATGGAAAACACAGGTAGTGAAGCTGGTGTTAAGTAAAGACAGGGAGGGTGAAAATGGGCGGAGAGAGACATTCAAGTTTACAAGAGACAAGGTGGCTGCAGGAATGAATGCTAGCTGACCTCCAGCTTTGAATAGGATGAGCCAGCACCGCCCTCCTCACAGCGCTCTGTGCACCAGCAGCACTGGCATCACCCAGGGCCTGTTAGGAACACAGACTCTCTGAATCGGAATCTACAGCTTCATCAGACCCCCAGGTGATTCT
Source organism: Pan paniscus (assembly GCF_029289425.2). Taxonomy (NCBI): domain Eukaryota; kingdom Metazoa; phylum Chordata; class Mammalia; order Primates; family Hominidae; genus Pan; species Pan paniscus. The sequence continues at coordinate 24,962,410 of NC_073268.2, forward strand.
GTAAGCTGGGTGGTGACAGGGGTACGGCAAGGGTGTGTGAGGGCAGAGGGCAGAGGGCTGGTTGCAGGCCTTCTCCCAAACATGCCTTCACTCCCGCCCTCTCTCTCCCTGCGCTCCCTCACCAACAGCCCAAGACCTCTCTTCCAGCTCTCTACGCCTTCCTGCCACTGAGATTTAAATGCCTGAAAGCCTCTCTCATGGTACATGACACATTTTATATATGTTAATTACTAGTATTTTTAGTGGTTTTCAAAAGAAACTTTAGTGTCTCTCATATTGTAGGCAATCTAACATTTTGCTCACGCGCCCTGTGTGTCTGAAAAGCCTTTACTCCTTGTGAAAATCCTACCCATCTTTCAAAGACCAGTTCAATTTTAATGTTTGTTTTTTTTTTGAGACAGAGTCTTGCTTTGTCGCCCAGGCTGCAGTGCAGTGGCACGATCATGGCTCACTGCAGCCTCGACTTCCTGGGCCCAAGTGATCCTTGCACCTCAGCCTCCCAAGTAGCTGGGACTACAGGTGCATGCCATCACGCCCAGCTAGGTTTTTTATTTTTGCAGAGGCGGTGTCTCCATATGTTGCTCAGGTTGGTCTCAAGCAATCCTCTTGCCACAGCCTCCCAAAGTGCTGGGATTACAGGTGTGAGCCCTGTACCTAGCCAACTTTTTCTTTAAGACCCTTTCTCTTTCATTATTTGATCAAAAACAAATCTGACTTTCTCTGAACTTCTGAACAGAAATAAAATGAATCTCCTACTACATTGACCTAATCAACACACGTCTCCCGTTCCCTGTCAAGACACCATGGAGGTGGATGTTGTGTGAAGGTAGGAGCAGAGGTTTGAATTTGGGAAGACTGGGTCTACATCCTGGCTACTGGGCTCTGTGACTTCACATACACCCTCAAGCTTTCTGACACAACATTCTTTATCTCTTTGAAATACTCTAATAATAAGAAATACCTGGCCTGGAGCGGTGGCTCACGCCTGTAATCCCAGGACTTTGGGAGGCTGAGGTGGGTGGATCACTTGAGGTCAGGAGTTCGAGACCAGCCTGGCCAACATGGTGAAACCCCATCTCTACTAAAAATACAAAAAATTAGCTGGGCGTGGTGGCAGGCGCCTGTAATCCCAGTTACTCGGGAGGCTGAGGCAGGAGAATCCCTTGAACCCCAAAGACAGGGGTTGCAGTGAGCCAAGATGGCACCTCTGTCTCCAGCCTGGGAGACAGAGCAAGACTCCGTTTCAAAAAAAAGAACCAAAAAAACAAACAAAAAAATTAGTTGGATGTGGTGGCAGGCGCCTGCCCAGCTACTGAGGAAGCTGAGGCAGGAGAATCACTTGAACTCGGGAGGCGGAGGTTGCAGTGAGAAAAGATCGCGCCATTGCACTCCAGCCTGAGTGACAGAGGGAGACTCTGTCTCAAAAAACAAAAAACAAAAGAAAGAAAAGAAAGAAAGATCACTTATTATCCTCCCTTCCTATCCCTTACAGTGCCTAATACCAAGGTTGATGCTTAAATACTTGCTGACTGACAGCTCTTAAGTGGCCAAGTTTTATGTTTACTTGAGCCACTCAGCCTTGCAGAGATTTTCTGGGTTCCTTGGCCACAGACAATACAGTTTCCAAATGTGAACATGAAGGACTAGATAAAAACCTGGGGTTTGTATCAACACAATCTAGGTCCAAGCCTGGAATGACTGTCAGGAGCGCTGGGGAATCAGGAATATTCTAAACCTATCTGCCAAGAACACTCTGAATATCCACTGCCAGAGGTGCAGGTAGTGTCTGCTTCACTGACACCCACAAATAGATGTGAAGCAACCTTTTGCAGACATGGCAGCTCGCACCTGCAATCTCAGCACTTAGGGAGGCAGAGGCCGAAGGATTGCTTGAGCCCAGGAGTTCTCACCTGAGCAACAGTGATATGCCTGTCTCCACACACAAAAAAAATAATAATAAAAGTTGAAGTCCTTCTGGATAGGAAGGTTAAGGATGCCTTTCCTAGCCCCTAGCATAGAGAAGAGAACTGAAGTGGTAGGGAATGAGTAACAGGCAAAGGGGCCAGGCATGGTGGCTCATACCTGTGATCCCAGCACTTTGGGAAGCTGAGGTGGGAGGACTTCTTGAACCCAGGAGTTCAAGACCAGCCCAGGTAACATAGCAAGACACCATCTTAATTTAAAAAAAAAAAAAAAAAAAAGAGGCAAAGGGATGATGGTAGTTGTGGCTCACCGTCTGTTTGAAGCCGACAGCTGTGTGCTGAGGGGCCTTGCGAAGGGCGTTGGTCATCGTTCTCCGGGCCTCTGAGTACTCCAGCTGGATGGCTTTGATTCGCCCTGGGAATGGAGGAGAGGAGAGTTGGTCAACAGAGTAGGGTCATCCAACTCCCCACCGACAAGCCAGGGTGCCAAATGGGCCTCTTATGCACCACCCCTTGGAAAATTTGCACCAGGCAGGCCTGAGACACCTTCTGATTTATGGGTTGGGCCCCTCTGCTCACCTGTGTAGTAGAGGTACCTGGCCCACTCATTGTTGTTGGCCTGCTCTGGGAACACAGACTTGGACACCAGCTTCTCAGCCTGGTCGTACAAGCTGTAGTGTAGGTAATTCCGCAGCAGGAGGTTCAACAGGGTGGCCTGCCCGTCTGCGTCATGCCGAAGCGTAGCTGTCCGGAGCCGAGCATGCAAGAAGCTTCAAGAAGGAAAGAAAGATGTCAAAGGCTTCAAATCACAACTCTCTGAACTGCCTTTAACTCTTCACTCTTTCTCAATTCCTTAAAAAAGTTATACAAATTGCTTTTCTGGTTATTTGCTGAATACTGTTAACTATCGAGTGCCTAAGGTGTACAGCACTATTCTGGGTGCGAAAAAGGGACAAAACCCTGCCCTTAGGGAATGCAGTGCAGTGGGGGAGGCAATGGTCATGAGAAAGAAGCACAGCCTGCAGTGTGGCAGAAGACGGGAGGCCTGTGAGGCCAGGGGAACTGCAATGGGGAATGCAGGACGTGAGAAAGATGAGTCGAACTTTTCAATAGCTTGGCCAAGGCAGGACTCACTGAGAAGGGATCAGTTAAGGGAAGGCTTGAAGGAGGCGGAGAGAAGAGTGTTTTGGACAGAGGGGCAGCCAGTGCAAAGGCTCTGAAGAAGAGTGTGCCGGGCACACCAGAGGAAAGGCAGGCCAGTGGGGCTGAGGAGCAGGAGGAGGTGAAGTCTGGGAGGTCAAAATGGAGCAGATCATGTCAGGCCTTATGAGGTATTGTAAGGACTTTGTCTTTCCTTGAGACGGGAAGCCACTGCAGGTTTTGAGCAAAGAAGTAAAATGTTTTCTAGCCTGTCCCTCCACCCCTAACCCACCCTCAGTCCTACCTTGATGTGGGGTGAAGGGAAGAATCCGGGGACAGTTCTTTACAGCCCAGCAGTGACCCACTTCTTCATCTAGCACCAGTCTCTCTCCCACACCTCTCATGTGGCGCAGGGCATGGGAACCACTGCCCCTCTTCCCTGCTTACATCTACAGGTTCTTCGCCCTCTGCAGATCCACAGCTGTGTGCTTGTGACTGACCAAGTCTCTGACCCCATGGACCCCAAGTGAGATCCTTGGCTGCCTGTACCTGCGCACCACATCCAGCTTGTCCAGGAACTCATAGACCCGGGCGTGATAATAGTAACACTTTGCGGCTACAAGGTCTAGGGCCCGGCGGTTCTGAGTACTGATCTTCTGCATCAGGTCATCAGAGATCTTCTGTGCCTGGGGAGGAAGCCAAAAGAGAATCAAGTGGCAGCTCCTCAAAAGGATAAACATGGAGTTGTCATTTGAGCCAGCAATTCCTATCCTAGGTATGCAAGCCAAGAGAACTGGAAACTTAGGCTCACATAAAAGCATGTACACGAATGTTCACAGAAGCATTATTCATAACCAAAGAGTAGAAACAACCCAGGTGCCCGTCAGCTGATGAACAGATAAACAAAATGTGGCACATCCACACGAGGGAATATTACTCAGCCTTAAAAAGGAAGGAAGTACTGACACACACTACAACATGGGTCAACCTTGAAAACATGATGCCAAGTGAAAAAAGCCAGAAACCAAGGGCACACGGTGTGTAATTCCATTTACATGAAATGTCCAGAGTAAGTAAATCCTCAATAGAGACAGGGCAGATTAGTAGCTGCCAGGGGCTGGGTAAGGGGAAAATGAAAAGTGACTACTAATACGTATGGTGTTTCTTTGTGGGGTGATGAAAATGTTCTGGAATTAGGGGTGGATATACAACTTTGGGAATATACTAAAACCCACTAAATTGTAGTATACTTTATTTATTTGTTTGACGGAGTCTCGCTCTGTCACCAGGCTGGAGTGCAGTGGCACAATCCTGGCTCACCACAACCTCCGCCTCCCTGGTTCAAGCAATTCCCCTGCCTCAGCCTTCTGAGTAGCTGGGGCTACAGGCACATGCCACCACGCCCGGCTAATTTTTTGTATTTTTAGTAAAGACAGGGTTTCACCATGTTGGCCAGGATGGTCTTGATTGTCTGACTTCATGATCTGCCTGCCTTGGCCTCCCAAAGTGCTGGGATTACAGGCGTGAGCCACCATACGTGGCCTGTAGTACACTTTAAAGGGGTGAATTATATCTCAAAAACAAACAGCCAAGTACAGTGGCACGTGCCTGTAATCCCAGCTACATGAGAGGCTGAGGCGGGAGGATTACCTGAGCCCAGGAGTTCAAGACCAGCTTGGTTAACATAGCAAGACCCCATCTCCAATAAAAACAAAACAGTGGGCCAGGCGCAGTGGCTCATGCCTGTAACCCTAACACTTTGGGAGGCTGAGCCCAGGAAATCACTTGAGCCCAGGGGTTGGAGACTAGCTTGGCAAGAAGGTGAAATCCTGTCTCTACAAAAAAAATGCAAAAATTAGCTGGGCGTGGTGGCACATGCCTGTAGTCCCAGCTACCCAAGAAGCTGAGGTGGAAGGATCACTTAAGCCGGGGAGGTCAAGGCTGCAGTGAACTGTGATCACACCACTGCCCTCCAGCATGGGCAACAAAGCAAGACCCAATCTCAAAAAAACCCCCAACCAAACAACAACCAAAAATAGTGTGGTAAGGAAAGGAAACAAACCAGGGAATTAAGGAGTGCGACTTACTTCCTGAGTGTGCTCCTGTGACAGTGGCTATGATGAACAAAGAAGCTGGCCCTAGCTGGGGGAGTGGTGGAAGTGCAGTTTGCAAAATGGAGCTATTAGTCCATAATAACAGCTACCATTTATGAAAATATCACGAAAGCTTACTATATGCAGATCATTGTGCTAAGTATTTCTAAACAAATTATTTTATGTAACGCTAACCATCTTGTAAGGTAGGCACTATTATCCCCATCTTACATATAGCTGGGAGAAATTAATTTGCCTAGGGTATGGCTGGGATTGGAACCCAGGTCTTTCTGTCTCCAAATGCCCCTACTTTTCCCCAAGAATGTACTACACTGGTATCCCCCACAGACCGGTACAGCATGACCACTGCAAGCCCTGTCCCACAGTGCCCAGAGCAAGAGTGGGTTCTCCCAGGATGTGGGATCAAACGCATACCTCTATGGGGAAAGAGTGTGGGGGACAGTTCTTAAGAATCAATGATTATTTCCATTTCTTCACCAGGGACCATCTCCCCGCCAAACCCTTGCATCACTTGGGGCTTATGAATCGCTCTCACTGCATCCTGGATACCTCTTTGTAGCGCTTGCTGTTCATCATGAAGATGACCATGAGGAGTTGGAGATAGGCTTCCACTTCAGGCAGGAGGGGTGTCGACGCAGCTTTTCCCGTGCGGGGACGGAACTGTAAATCAGCCTCTGTGTCCATGGGCTAGGAGAGGACAGAAGTTACCATGGAAAAGCTCAGTCTGATCAAGTAACCAAGAATTTATTGAGCATCCACTATGTATTTCAACATATTTATTGAGTGTCTACCATGTGCCAAGATTTTGTTAGGTGCTAGGGATAAAAAAATAAAGATGACAGTCTTTCCCAAAGAAATCAAGGAGGAGCTGGGTGTGGTGGCTCACGCCGGTAGTGCCAGCTACCTGGAAGGCTGAGGCAGGAGAATGCTTGAGGCCAGGAATTTGAGACCAGTCTGGGCAACACAGTGAGACCCCATCTCTCAAAAAATAAAAAAGAACTAGGCAGGCATGGTGGCATGCACCTGTATTCCCAGCTACTCGGGAGGCTGAGGCAGGAGGACTGCTTGATACCAGGAGTTTGAGCCTGCACTGGGCCATAAGTGTGCCACTGTGCTTCAGCCTGGGTGACAGAGCAAGACCCCATCTCAAAAAAACAAAACAAGTCAAGGATGCTGGCAATATAATATTAATAAACACAATAAAGTGTTACAGGAGAATAAAAAATTTCTTTACACAACATAATGGAGACAAAGGACGATGTAAGGAACCTTCAAAGAGGCTACAACCTAAGTGGAGACATTAAACCACCACACCTGGATCCACTGCAAATACTACTGGACAGGGCTGAACGAAATAATTCTAGAGATGAAATCAGAATAATGAGACCAAAAAATTGTTTCTTGTGGGAACAAAGAAAATTTAGGGAAAGTCAACATATAAACAAAACATATTTTCATATTTTGTCACTGACACTGGAAAAAATAATGTGTTACAGTTACCCCCCAAAATAATCACGTTTCATGAGTTTAGAGATGTGAAGGTCAGAAAATATTCAAGGTGGAGTTGGGGGAACAGTACGTTTTTCCCCTTTCCCAGACAAGAAACTCTTCACTGCCCTACCTCCAGGGATGTTCTGAGTTTCCCCATCCACGGAACTGACTGAGTATACAGGATTTTAAGGAAATGCAGGTGCTGGAAGGTCAGTGGAATTGGAGAAGGCTGAGAACTGGCCCATGCCATGAATCATGAGGGAGAGTTTACAGCTACAGAGGATAAGGAGAGGTCTCTCCTGGCACGGAGGCGCCACCACCACCACCACCAAACTGACTTCGTCTGCATTCACTACGTGCCAGGCACTGCTCTAGGAGCTTTATACTGCCCGCTTCCCAATCCGTTCATCACATTTAACAAATGAAGAAAATGAGGCACAGCAAAATGAAGTCACTCGCCCAAGTCCCACAGGTACTAACTGTCAGGGTTTGGATTCAAATTCAACTCTACCTCTAAAATCTGTGGGGTTTTTTTTGTTTTGTTTTGAGGTAGGGGGGTCACCCTGTCACCTAGGCTAGAGTGCAGTGGTGCAATCTTGGTTCACTGCAATCTCCACCTCCTGCATTCAAGTGATCCTCCTGCCTCAGCTTCCCGAGTAGCTGGGACTACAGGCAGGTGCCACCATGCCTGGCTAATTTTTGTACTTTTTGCAGAGACAGGGTCTCGCCATGTCGCCCAGGCTGGTCTCAAACTCCTGGGCGGGCAGATTGTTTGAATCCAGGCTGGACTCAAACGATCTGCTCGCCTCAGCCTCCCAAAGTGCTGGGATGACGATGTTAGCCACTGTGCCCGCCTCAGCCTCCCAAAGTGCTGGGAAGACAGGTGTGAGCCACTGTGCCCGGCCCTGACAGCTGTGCTCCTCCTAACCACTGTTCTCTACCTCCTCCATGGTGAAGCTTCAGAGGAAAGAGGCAGCAGCACCTTCTCTCTCCTAGAACAACAGAGAGGTCACCCAACGCAACCTCAACTAGAGTAGGGGGTACAGGTTGCAGGGTAGTGGGAAATGAGTTTGGCTGGGAGGGTCCTGATCCCCTGACTTGGAAGAATGACACTACAGGGCAGTGGACGGTTCCCTTGTCACTGTGCAGATGAGTATTCAAATGGACTGCTTTGGCTTCTCTCCTCATGCTACCACAGGTAATAAGATGGGACTTTAGGATGGAAAACAATGCTGTTCCTGGAGATCTGAGGCCAGGCCTGCACCCTTTAAGTTGGCCTGACTCACTCACCTCTTCCAGGAAGGGGAGCAAGAAGTCTCGAGTGGCATTATTTGAAGTGAAGAAGCCCTGCACAGCCTTATACAGAACATAGTGGTTGAGGCGGCGTGATGTGGAAGGCAGCATCCGCAGGGCCCGCAGCACGAATCTCGGCTCCTTGCCTGAAACCGCTTTCTCTAGCTGTTTCACGTGCTCCTTGATGTCTGAAGAGGAGCAGAGAAGAAAATGATGTCACTTTCACTCCTAGTCCCCCACCACTCCAGGCAAGGAGTTCTTTTTTTTTTTTTTTTTTTTTTGAGACGGAGTCTCACTCTGTCGCCCAGGCTGGAGTGCAGTGGTGTGATCTCGGCTCACTGCAAGCTCCGCCTGCTGGGTTCACACCATTCTCCTGCCTCAGCCTCCCGAGTAGCTGGGACTACAGGCACCCGCCACCACGCCTGGCTAAATTTTTTTATTTTTAGTAGAGACGGGGTTTCACCGTGTTAGCCAGGATGGTCTCGATCTCCTGACCTCCTGATCTGCCCGCCTTGGCCTCCCAAAGTGCTGGGATTATAGGCGTGAGCCACTGTGCCGGCCAGGCAAGGAGTTCTAAGGAGCCTCTCACAGTGGGGCAAAATGCGACCACTCACCTTTTCTGCCCTAATGGGGTCCATAATATTTACAGATTCCACACACTGATTTTAAGACATAACCAAGTGGCAAGAAAAACATACAGTGGGGGTGCAGGATGGGGTAGAGGATGACAGAGGAAGAAAGGAAAAACCAATTAACTACAGAAACCTGGAGTCCAGATTTATCAGATCTTAATGGAAAAGACTTTCTAAATGTGAACAATGGGAGAAATCACATATGCACAAAAGATTAATGGGCTTGACTTCATTTAAAAAACCCTTTTAGATAACTGTGTATACAAAAGAAAAATATTTTCAACAAATGTGATCAAAGATTCATATTTTTATTCTATAAAGAGCTTGTATAAATGGTTAAGAGATATAATGGTATAATGATTATATTGCCACAATTTCAAAACAAAAATGGAGACGAACTAACATACAAAGAGGAAAAATAGCTAACAGACAAAAATTATATTCCATTAGTATTTGAGTAATTGCAAATGGAAACATTTTTAAACTACCAAATTTGTAACATTAAAAAAATTATAGGTGGGGCACAGTGGCTCACGCCTGTAATCCCAGTACTTTGGGAGGCTGAGGAGGACGGATCATTAAGGGTAGCAGTTCGAGACCAGCCTGGCCAACATGGTGAAACCCAGTCTCTACTAAAAATAAAAAAATTAGCCGGGCGTGGTGGTGGGTGACCGTAATCCCAGCTACTCGGGAAGCTGAGGCAGGAGAATCGCTTGAACTTGGGAGGCAGAGGTTGCAGTGAGCCGAGATTGCGCCATTGCACTCCAGCCTGGGCAACAGAGCAAGACTCCGTCTCAAAAAAAAAAAAAAAAATTATAGAGTACAGTGAAAACTACATTTCTCCTGGTATAATGTAAATCAGCACAGTTTTTCTGGACGATAACTATCAAAAACCTTTAAAATGTTCAGCCTTTTAAACTCAGGCATATAGGTTTTGGTGGGAATCTGTACTGAAGAAATAATTATAAAAGTAGATTTTTTAAGTTGGGCACAAAGATGATTGCTTCAAAGCTATTTATGATAGCAAGAAACTAGAAACAGTTTAAATGCAAAGCAATAAGGGAATGCAATCAATGAGTAGTTTCTTAGGCACTTCTGTATATTCAGCGATTAGCACAGGGTATCTGGGCCACACTAATGATATAAATAATAACAGCTGATATTTATGTGCTAGGCACAGTTTTAAGCATTTTAATGTTCACAAAACCCAATAAAGTACTGTACTATTACTCGTATTTATACAGATGAGGGAACTAATTCCAGAACTTGTACTCTTAACCATTATATTGGGTATTCAATAAATGTTTCTGGAATAAATTGAATGCTGATTATGTTTACGAATGTTAATGAAAACACATAAAATTCAAAATTTATATTTAGTTATGCCTTGATACAAACTGTATACATAACTTGCTCTCAATTATAGGAGAACAGCTCAAAAATTCACAAGAAAAAATGTTAACCATGTTTTTTATCCCCTGCTTTTAACTTCTCATACATTCCACAATTTCTGCAATGAATATGAATTACTTTACAAGAAGAAAATGAAGTGCCTGTAATAAACACACCCAGTAGGCAATGCTGAGTGGCACCTTTGACATTGCTGCCACTACTTTAGGTAAAAGGATCTCTATTAAATATCGATCCTGTTGCTCAACTTTACAGTAAGAGCTGATGTAGTCAACACCATCACATCCTCAAAAGCACCACCTAGGAGGATAACTTTGCTTATCTCAATGTTTTTGAGCTAGTTTCTCACGCATTTTAGTGAAAAGAAAACCTAGTAAGTAGTCTGGTCCCACTTGATCCAGAACCAGGAAAATGGCACCAGGATCACAGTGGGAAGCTCTCACTTTGCCCACTTCAAATGGAAACAGGACGCTCTAAGTGGGGAAAGTAAAACATGAACTTGGAGGAACAAGAGGACTACAGACACTCGAAACAGGAACCTCGGAGAAAAGAAATAGGAGACACCGGTATATAGGAGTTTAGGCCAAAGGTGAGTATTACAAAACCAAACAAAGATGACACCCGAAAAGTTTTAGGTGTGTATGTACTTAAACCCTTTAGAAACAGAGGGGCAGTAAGGACCTGAAGGGAGGAGACAGCAAGGGGACTGTTGGGACACTTCAGTTAGAGAAGTAGGAAACAAGATACTAGGTCGAAATGGTTCATTCGGGGGAGTGTGCTAAAGGCAGCTAGGACAACAAAAATCTGCTGTACAGTTTTAAAACTCAGGAGTCAATATTCTAGGTCATCCTGGCCCTGTTTACACACAGACACAAACACTGGTTTCCAGCGGGAACAATCAGTCATATATTGGAGGCGCTAATATCAGTCGGGTGGGATATAAACGGAATAGGTCAGAGGGGAGGACTTAGAAGAGGGAGTCCCCAGGCCCACTGGGACCTAGATATAGATGCAACCCCAGATATGGGGATGGAGGGGATGGGAGGGGAGTGGTTCCCAGCCTGGAGAGAAGGTTCAGTCATTGGGCCTGGAGTCGGGAGTGTCGGGGCAGTGGGAGCAGGTATCTGGGGGTGATTCCAAAGAACTGAGGGTGGTGGAGGCTGCTGTGGCTTCCCAGCAAGAAGCCAAATCACAGGGGTCGCTGTCACCCGCGATCGCGGCACGTTCCCGGCCTGGGCTGCCGTACCCTCCAAGGTGACTGTGTCCAGCTCTCGCTGGGAGTGCTCAGCCGCTGCCGCCGCCGTCTTGCCGTCTGCCTCCCCCGTTGACTCGCCACCCGTCGCTGCCTCCTCTTTCATCTCCACATCCTGGGGGGCCGGCGGCGGTGGGGGTTCTTGTTCTCCTCCGCCGGGCGGCGGTTTCGCCTTGTCGGCGCCGCGGCGCCGCGCCGAGCCCTCCTGCTTCATGGCACCCGGGGTCACGGCCTAGTCCGGGGACCGAGGCCGGGGCCTCGCGTTAACCCTCGCACCGGGGACCAGGAGCCGAGCCGGGCCTGCACACGAGCGCGAGATAGCGTCGGGCCGCACGATGACGGAGCAGCTGCAAACCCCTTCCCGGCGCTGGGCCTTCTGGGAAACGCCAGGCCCGGCAGGCCGATGGCCGAGTCAACAAAGGGGAAATAAATCCACAGCCGAGGTGCAGGATGAAGGAGGAGCTTCGAGGAAGGAGCGGGGAGGAGCCTTTATGGGTTCGTGGGGCTTTCTTTCGAGCGCTTAAGTGTGATGCTTTTATGTTCCTCTCGAGTGCATTTCTGTGGGCGTCCACGAGAGGTCCCCTCAGGCTCCAATCTGGGTTACAAAGGACTTTAAGAGCCCCTCAACCAGGCCGGGCGCGGTGGCTCACGCCTGTAATCCCAGCACTTTGGGAGGCCGAGGCGGGCGGATCACGAGGTCAGGAGATCGAGACCATCCTGGCTAACACGGTGAAACCCCGTCTCTACTAAAAATACAAAAAATTAGCCGGGCGTGGTAGCGGGCGCCTGTAGTCCCAGCTACTCGGGAGGCTGAGGCAGGAGAATGGCGTGAACCCGGGAGGCGGAGCTTGCAGTGAGCCGAGATCGCGCCACTGCACTCCAGCCTGGGCGACAGAGCGAGACTCCGTCTCAAAAAAAAAAAAAGAGCCCCTCAACCAGCGTGGAGTGGGTACAGCCTATCCGAGCGCGGGACGAGATGACGTCACGAGTTGCCGGGCGGGTTTTGCGCCCAAGTTCGCTCAATTTTCCCCGGTCGCGGCGGGGTCTCCTTCCAGATCCGCTGGGCTTGTGCTCAACGGCTGCCGGGCGCATCCGGCAGGAGGGAAGGAAAGAAGGCTGTGAAGGAGGGACGTGAAGCTAGGGCTGTTGGGCTTAAAATAAACCGAACTGGAGAGTAGGAAGACCCCTATGGGATCCGGACTTCCTTGGTTAGATTTGAGTTTAGTGCTGAACATAAGGCATACAATTTCTGCAGGCTGGGAGTGCCGATAGGTAGGAGCGTGCATTTGCGTAGAATCACTCCAGTTTAACAAAATATAGGGGTCCACCCTATGTACGGCCCACGGTTAGCAAATAGGGAGGTGAAAAACAGCTCAAGAATGTAGTATACGGGGGAGTCAGATGGTTAGATAAGCAGACACTGTACTCTGAGCTGCGGTGGATTGGGAGTGTTGAGGAAAGAGGGTGGGAGCCCCTACTGGCAGACGCTTTAGGGAGCCCATTGAGAGGGCTTTTATACATCCAGACAGACATTGTGAAATGGGGAACAGAATAATGGTGTGCCTAAGGACAGAATGATGGTTTACTTAGTGGTGTACCTAAGGGGAAGCAAATTGGACAAGAAACCCTACCCACTTATTTTTCAAAGGACTCCCCCACTGGTTCTGCAGGGAAGGTGAAACAAGGTGAAGGATATAGCTCCCAATTTCTTAGAACACAAAACAAAAACTCTCTCCCTACCTTGAAACTTTTCTCTGTCCCATAAGTGGAAGTCCTGAGTTTTAGACCTTTCACGGACCCTACAAGACAATCTAGCCCTGTTGTAAGGACCTAGAAGGCAGGAAATATGCTTTGACCTCCTCCTTTGCATATATAAAGGGTATCCTGCATATCTTTTGCATCCTCTTTCATAGGATTGCAGGATGTTCCTTGCATTAAACAGCCACTTGCTAACTGGAAAGATATGTGCTCTAGTTTTAGGGAACATGCCTTGACCAGTTCCTCCTCAACTGTCCTCTCACCCTCCAGGGCTGGGGGGTGGATAACAGGACTTTTGAATCATCATTGGAATAAACTCATTAGAACCTCTTCATAACACCATATCTGCAACTGAAGGTGGGCGAGAATGGTAAGGAAGAAAACAGATGAGTTATGTTCATCCTTAACAATCAAAGGAATTACTCTTCTAGATAGTTAGGGTGTTAGCTCATCTCTCTATTAAGTTTACATCACAAGGAGAAAACAACCAAGTCAGCAGATAACAACCCAGTATATCCATGAGCAATAGAGTGAGGCTTTGGAAGGTGCTCAGGATCAGGGAGGCTGGCGGCATAACACAAAGCTTCTGGCAGTTGGTCATGAATTCTTGGTGGATGAGGGAACCAGGCTGGGCAGGGGGCGACTAAGACACTGGGGGAGAGTCTGACTCCATGGACCAAAATCCTTAGAGAAATTCTTCCACTCATAAAACTTTTTTTTTTTTTTTTAAACGGAATCTCGTTCTGTTGGCCAAGCTAGGGAGTACAGTGTCGTGATCTTGGCTCACTGCAACCTCCCCCTCTGGGGTTCAAGCGATTCTCCTGCCTCCTTCTCCTGAGTAGCTGGGACTACAGGTGCGAGCCACCATGTCCAGCTAATTTTTAATTTTTTTTTTTAATTTTTAGTAGAGACAGGGCTTCACTATGTTGGTTAGGCTGGTCTTGAACTCCTGACCTCAGGTGATCCTCCTGCCTCGGCCTTGCAAAGTGCTGGGATTACAGGCATGCACTGCACTCATAGAACTACTTTTTTAAAAATTATTTTTATTTTTTGAGACAGGATCTCGCTCCATCACCCAAGCTGGAGTGCAGTGGTGCTATCTTGGCTAACTGCAGCCTCAGCCTCCCAGGCTCAAGTGATCCTCCAACCTCAGCCTCCCGAGTAGCTGGGACCACAGACACATGCCACCATGCCTGGCTAATTTTTGGTATATTTTGTAGAGATAGGGTTTTGCCATGTTGCCCAGGCTGGTCTTGAACTCCTGGATTCAAGCGATCTGCCCACATTAGCCTCCCAAAGTGCTGGGATTACAGGCGTGAGCTACGGTGTCCGGTCCTGATACTGCTTTAAAAGAGGTTGGTGAAAGATGTTCAAACCCAGCTTTTAGGCAGAGGAGGATGATATAAACCCAGCGGTTTGATGAGATTGTAATATCCATATTAGTAGTAGGTCCATATGCCAAGCCTACCCACACTACTTCCTCTTACAAGAACCCTAAATTTCAGGGCAGAACAGAGAAAGGTGAAATAATATCACAATTTAGTTTTTAAAGTTTTGGGTTAGTCTTATTCTTGGGTCCCCCTTTTTTTTAAAGGCCCATCTGCATTTTCTGTTCAATAAATTTGAAATCTGTCTTATTTTTGTTTCGGGCTTCTACTATATATCTCTCGGTCTTTCCCTCAACCCAGAGCTAGGGGACTCCCAAATGCTCTTCTTTGAAGACAAACTACTTTGATATCTTCTTACTTGAGACTCTAGATTCCATTAAAGAAAACTAATTGAACAGAAAAAAAAATCTGGATTCCGCATTCTATACCCTCTGAGCATTTTCCAGTTTGCCTGAGGACAGTACAGCATCATATTCATGTACATATGATTTATATGCAGTATGATAACAATTTCTTTTTCTGGCACAAATTAAGAATTTCTGTATGATAAATTCTTTAAAGAAAAACACCAAAAGACATATCATTCCTAAGATTGACATAATATTTTCCATTAATTCCAGTAAAGCTTGTTTTTTGGGGAAGTATAAGTAGGAGGGATTAGGATAGGAAATTAATTAATCTTTTTTTTTTCTCAGTTTTGCTGAAACGGCTCATAGTTTTAAAAGTCTGAGTGCTTCTACTCCTAGAATATTTAAGCATAGGCCGGGCACGGTGGCTCACGCCTGTAATCCCAGCACTTTGGGAGGCCGAGGCGGGCAGATCACTTGAGGCCAGGAGTTCGAGACCAACCTGGGCAACATGGTGAAACCCCGTCTCTACTAAAAATACAAAAATTAGCTGGGTGTCGTGGCGCATGCCTGTAATTCCAGCTGCTCGAGAGGCTGAGGCAGGAGAATTGCTTGAACCTGGGAGGCGGAGGTTGCAGTGAGCCAAGATCAAGCCACTGCACTCCAGCCTGGGTGACAGAGTGAGCCTCCATCTCAAAAAAAAAAAAAAAAAGAAAAGTAAAGAAAATTTAAGCATCAGCAGATGGGCTTAGTGGGTTGCGGAGCTGGAGGGGTAGGGGGTGATATATGGTTGGGCAGGTGGAAGTTGGTTATCATGGGTGACCAGCTGAGATTTCAGACATCTTCACAGCTGATGGCTCTGAAATGCCCTTAGGTGGGAAGGACACAGCACCACGAGGTTGGGAAGGCATTAAGGAGTCATGAAGCAGACGTAAAAGGCAAATTAGGAGGCCTTGGTCAGCTGCTGAAGGAGAGAGAGGCCCGCATAAAGAGCACAGAGGCGAGGGAGGGTGTCTGGGTCCCACATATATTGGGGGCCCGATCTCTGCACTTCCAGGCCACTCAGCCCGACTAGAGCCTCCGTGAGGGTCAGCTCCTCGTCCCCAAGGGAGGAGAGCAGCTCAGGTTGCAGGGGGAAAACACCCTCTTTATCCAGCAGGAAGTTCTGTTCCATCGTGCTCTCCACCTGGAGGGAATCAAAACAGCATGAAAAGAAAGAACTGGAAACCTCTCTCCTCTCCTAACTCACAAAAATCACAAGAAGGTTACATTCCCCTTATTAGAATTCCTTACTTTACCTTACATTACAACCCCATCTGGGTCTTTGAACAGCCCTATACAGTGGGCAGCACATTGATTTTTAGCCCCATTTTACAGAGGAATAAATTGAGACAGACTCAGACACATTAAAAAATTTGCTCACAGGCCAGGCGAGGTGGCTCACACCTGTAATCCCAGCACTTTGGGAGGCTGAGGTGGGCAGATCACCTGAGGTCGGGAGTTTGAGACCAGCCTGGCCAACATGGTGAAACCCTGTCTCTACTAAAAATACAAAATTAGCAGGGTGTGGTGGTGGGCGCCTGTAATCCCAGCTACTCGGGAGGCTGAGGCAGGAGAATCGCTTGAACCTGGGAGGCGGAGGTTGTGGTGAGCCAAGATCGCACCATTGCACTCCAGCCTGGGCAAAAAGAGTGAAACTCTATCTCAAAAAAAAAAAAAAAATTTGCTTACAATATTTGGCTAGGAATAAGCAAGGCCACAGTTTCTGTCTCTTCTCCCAAGATCAGGCTAATAAACCCAGATTATTACCCAGAAATTCAGTCTTCTACCTCTTGTGAAATAACAAAAAATGAGAAATAGAGAAAGGAGGAGTGGGCATAAGCCCCTGGGATAAGACAGGGATCCTCCAGAATGGCTCCATCCTTAGGCGAAATCTGCATCTCCACTGGCTGCAGCTACTCCCAGACTCTCCCCAGCATCTGCTGTTTTTCCCTCACCAGCTTTAGCTGCACGGGTAGGATCTTTTTCTCCATGGATTTCACCAGCAGCTTCTGTTGGGCTTCACTTAGCTCTGGAGAAAAAAAGCAGAGAAAGATGTGTGTTGCTGGTGCAGAGGGGACTACAGCCTCCAAATAGCGCACTTCCAGAATTTCAGCCTTCATTCATTGGATGTAATTACAACGCAGGTGTTAAGGGAGCCATAGCTGAGGGGTCCACTTTGGTCTTGGAGTCGGAGGGCAGGCTTCCTAAGGGGACAAACGTTTTGGCTTACACCTGAAGGACCACAGAGTTTTTCTAAGTGGAAAACTAGAAAATGTGGAGGGAAGAAGAGCTTTTAGGGGCAAGATAAGAAAATGTTACTCCCTGAAGTTAAAGCTAACAGGTATCAGGATAGAAGTGATGAGCTTAGCTATATGCAGAAATTTTAAATATGTTGCTGATAAAACTAGGGTTATTCAACCTCTATTAGCAAGACTAGGCTGTCTTCTCAGACTACCCAATGTGACCAAGCAAATCCTTAGGAATGAAACCAATTTTTTTTTTTTTTTTGATGGAGTCTCGCTCTGTTGCCCAGGCTGGAGTGCAATGGAGTGATCTCGGCTCACTGCACCCTCCCCCTCCTGGGTTCAAGCGATTCTCCTGCCTTAGCCTTCCGAGTAGCTGGGATTACAGGCACCTGCCACCACGCCCGGCTAATTTTTCTATTTTTGGAAGAGGCGGGGTTTCACCATGTTGGCCAGGCTGGTCTCGAACTCTTGATCACAGGTGATCCATCCACCTTGGCCTCCCAAAGTGCTGGGATTACAGGCATGAGCCACTGCAGCCAGCCATGAAACCAATTTATAAAAATGTAGATATAAACTACTTAACTGTGGTATAATTGGGCATTCATTCATTTATTCATCCATTTGGGAATTGATTCAAGCGATTCATTCCTATTACTGAAAAGGTCTATAAATGAAGACCTTATTTCCCACTTACCTGTTAGGGCTCCAACGAAATAGAGGATGGCGCCCATGGCCTCCTTTGATAGCAGGACATCTTTTGGGAGTGCCTCCAGGGTCACTTCATGTCCCTTGTCTAGAGCCCCTTCAAGCTGTGGGGGAAGGTGGGCGACTATTGAAGATAACATAGGAAAGGGCCCAACCCAGGGCCCAGCACATAATAACCCCTTGACATGCGGAAACTCTCTCCATTTCCTGATTTCTTTTTCGAGGCCTCATGTCCTGAAGAGTACTGGACTCCTGGGTTCCTTGTTTCCTGAGTTTTGGACTCTGGAAAGAGAAGGTTCCAGCCCCTCCAGCAGAAGGCCCTTCTGGCCATCAGAGGGAGCATGTGCCTTGGGGGAACCCACTGTTTGCCCTTTTCCAGGGGACAAAGGGAGGAGCAGTGGCCTGGCAGCCTTGGGGCACGTGGCCAGCCTTGGGGAAGGTATCTAAGGTGGACTCCCCTGGCCACCCACCTCCTGCCCCCGTCAGATCTCCCTACCTGCTGCAATACCCGCCCCCACCAAATCTTCACCAAAACATGCCTTCTCCCACCCTTCCCCACTTCCACTAGGTCCTCACTGCGAGCTCAAGGTCTTGTAGCTCCTTTTTCTTCCCTAGAAGTTTGCTGAGGGAGCTGAGCAGGGAGCTTTGCCCTACTCGGCTCAGCTTCTCCACTTGTTGGGTCTCTCTCTGAACTTCTTCTTTTAGTGTCCTGAAGCCTTCGTGTACGTCCCCTATGGGGACAATAATGGGACACACAGCCCTCCATCGGGCACCTTCCTCTCCAGTCAGCATTCCCCCTTCAGGGCTCCTACACTCAGCCCCCTTTAGGTACCCATGCTCTACCCCCCAGTTTGAGCCTGGCCCCATTTTTCTTTACCAAGGAACGCGGTGACAGAACTATCCACCAACCCTAACCTGAGGGTTGGGGCGAGAAGGTGGGCCAGGATGCATGTATCATCTAACCCAACAGTTAATCTTCCTGAGATCCCAGGCCTTATCCCATATCAGTACACACTTGACTTTTCTTTGAGACTCCAGCAAAAAGTGGAGAAAGAAGGTCTGTTTTCCCTTCCCATGAGTTAGCTGACGAAGAATGACTTCGCCTTCTCCTCTCTCTACCCCTAATGCTACCTCCATGCCAAAGTCTTGGGAGAAACTCACAAAGTTCCTTACCAACATCAGATGCCTGGATAACTGAGAAAAAAAGGAAAAAAAAAAAAAAAGATAAGAATGCAATCCTTCAGAATGGCAGCCATACCCAGGGGATGAGACACTAAGAGAGATGAGGAAATACATCCTGCCTGTCTCCTGGGAGAGCCCAGCTACCTTGTTCCTGGCATTACTGTGACTCAGTGGCTCTGGCCCCAGTTGCTGGGCGGCCGAGTTGCAGATGTGTGTGTAGCAGGTTATAGCTACTAAGACTCTTAATTTTTTTTTTTCTAGGCCAGGCTCAGTGGCTCACACCTGTGATCCCAGCACTTTGGGAGGCCAAGGTGGGAGGATCACCTGAGGTCAGGAGTTTGAGACCAGCCTGGCCAACATGGTGAAACCCCATCTATACTAAAAATTCGCCGAGTGTGGTGGCCCGCGCCTGTTATCCTAGCTACTCAGGAGGCTGAGGCACAAGAATTGCTTGAATCCGGGAGGCAGAGTTTGCAGTGAGTGGAGATCTCACCATTGCACTCCAGTCTGGGCAACAGAATGAGACTCTGTCTCAAGAAAAAAAAAAAAAAGGCCGGGCGCCGTGGCTCACGCCTGTAATCCCAATACTTTGAGAGGCTGAGGTGGGTGGATCACCTGAAGTCAGGAGTTCAAGACCTGACTGACCAACATGGTGAAACCCCATCTCTACTAAAAATACAAAAAATTAGCAGGGCATGGTGGCGGGTGGCTGTAATCCCAGCTACTCCGGAGGCTGAGGCAGGAGAATCACTTGAACCGGGGAGGTGGAGGTTGCAGTGGACTGAGATTGCGCCACTAACACTCCAGGATGGGCAACAAGAGTGAAACTCCATCTAAAAAAAAAAAATTTTTTTTTAAATAGAGACATTGTCTCACTATGTTGCCCAGGCTGGTCTTGAACTCCTGAGCTCAAGGGATCCTCCTGCCTCAGCCTCCCAATGTGCTGGGATTATAGGCGTGAATCACTGTGCCTGGCTGCTACTAAGGCTGTTGAGGACAAAGGTCTCAGGTGTCAGACCACCTGGGCATCTTGTCCAAAGACTCCCCCTTTCCACTGCTTTTTCCCAAGCTATTGGAATTTCTGCCATGTTTCGGGGACAATTATTTGCTGAGATTCGCTCTGCTATTTCCCTGTCAGTCCTGTCAGAAGGAAAGAAAAAGACTGGAGTTTTAAAATTTGGAGTCAAGAAAGTTTCAGTGGAATGAAAGGAAACACTTACGGATGACCTTCTCCTCTCCTGACTTTTCTGAAGACAGAAAAAATGCACATCTGTCAGCACAAAACCCATTTTTGCCTTTTCATCTAAAACAGTCTTCAAGGCAGTTTCATCAGTGATCATTATAAAAACACAGGGAGATTATGCTAGCTCATCCACCCCCATGATTCGGGAACACACTCTGTCTCCAAGTCTTACTTCTGCTTCTGACTGTGCCTTCCGGTCTCTGTCAGTTTCTATATCTCTCTGGGACAGTATTTATATGCCTCTATCTGTCTTTCCTAAAGTTGAGGCTAGGTATTCTTAGGGACTTGGGAAACAAAAGCAGAGGCTCCTTGGGGGATTATAGTATAAGCTAGGAGAGGGTGGAGGATTTTGGCAGATAATGTCAGGGGTAGGGCGGAAGATGTGGGAAGCCTGTAAGCAATTTCACTTACCTCCAGGAGGGAAGGTTTGCATGTTATCATTGCAGATATGTGGAATATCTGTGAAGGGCAAGGGAGGGAGGGTGGGAGGACACTTAGCAGCTGCCCCCCATTCCCTTCTTCAGTCTCAAGCCAAAGGGCTCTGCTAAGGGCTAGGACCTTGCACCCCAAATGCTTCATTTAATTCCCAGCTTCAACCTCCATTGCTGGAAGCAATCTTTTCTTCCTTGATAAATTCTCTACTATGAGAACACTACTTTCTATCATCCATTCCAGTTTCTGTCTGTTTCCTCCTTTGGCCACAGACTTCTTGAGAGCAGAGGCAGTGCATGTTCATATTTGTACCCCCTCCCCCAATGACCACAGTGCCCAGCACCCAGAAGATGCTCAGAATCCAGGAGCCTCTTCACCCTTCTCTCCAGAGCAGGCTCCATGGCTGCAGTCGGATCACAGTACAATACACCCCCCTACTCATTCTCTGACATTTCCGCAAGAGGGGACCAGGGTGCCTCAGTACTGGTGCAGGTAATTCTCATCTTGTGGGGAGAACATGCGGGTCTCTGCTCACCCCACTCATCTTTGCCTTTGACCATCAGCTGTCTCACTCGAAAGGCCAGGACGCAGCCCTTGGGGATGGTTACAGCCTCCTTGTGATTTATGGATCCCTAGAATTAGACAATGAGAATTTGTGAATCTCTGGACATCTTAAGTATGAGATATTGGGAGCGCGAGTTGGGGGAGGTGCAGGGTCAGGGCTGAGAGCCTTCAGGGAGATAAGAAGCTGGAAGCCTTCAGTGGTGTCCCTGGTCTGGACTCTGAGGAAGGACTTCAAAGTCCTTGTGCTCATTTCTGCTGATTTTCCCTCTAGTGACCTGGTTCAGGTCAGTAGAGTCTAGTCAGGTCAGTTCTAGTTCCTGGTTCAGATGCGTGAAGGGAACTGGGCAGACCTGCTCCATCTCCTGCCTGTACATCACCCTAGAGCTTCCATCCAAACCCTGGCTCCTTCTTCCTCTTCACCATCTGTCCCATGCTTACCTCTTTCAGGACGCCTTCCATGACTAAGCCCTACTCCTGGCTCCAAATCCCAAATCATCCCTTGAATATTCAGATGCAATAGATAGAGGTATGGAGACCATTCCTTATTTCCATTGGCTTTTCCAAGCCTGTGTTCTCTGGGCTTTAGCCTCTGTGTCTCCTCTATGAACCTGATGACTTTCTGAGAGTAAAGATGTCTCATCTTTGGAATGGGAGCAGCACGAAGGAAAACCCAGGAATGTGACTTTCCCCTTCCCCAGTAGTTCCCTGTGGCATCTGGCGCAGGGATCTGCCCTCACTGGGTGCCACTGACCAGGGAGGGGGCATGTGTCTGGGATTTGGATCTTTAAGAGCCGGGGGAAGGAGTGGCCCTTTTCAGCATCCTCGGTGGGCGCTGATCAGGCAAAGCTAATGAAGCCTCCAAGGAGGGGCTGAATGTAAATGTGTATGTGTGAGTGTGAGTGTGAGAGTGTGTGTGTGTGTGTTTGAATCAAACCTGTAGCCCCAATGGGGCAAAGAAGGGGAGGGAGAAGCAGGCCTCTGCCTTGCTGGCTCGCTCCAGTGTGACCTCCTGCACCGTCTCCACCACCTCCATCACCACATACAGGTTCTCCCCTTGACCTTGCATCTCCTTCAGGAATGGGTGGTCTGCTGCCAGCTTCCTGTTGCAGGAGAAACATAAGGGAACCGTTCAGAGCTCCTTCCTGCCTGTACCACACCCTCCTCTTTCCTTCTGTCATTCCCAGGAACTAGACATTGTGGTGGCAGGGAAGGAGTGAGGACTCTGGACTAGGGCTGAGGTTGAAACCCAGATCTCATGCTTACTGGCAGGGCAGCTTCTCTGAGTCTTAATTGCCTCATCTATGAAATGAGTATAATGATGCTGACCTCCTGGGTTGCTCAGAGATAAACTCGGTAATTGTCTGGGCCAGCACCTGGCCGGGAACAGGGCCTCTTGGGTGCTTCTTACCCCCTTTTCCTCCAGTTCGGGGGTAGATGCTCCCCCCCTCTTTCCTCCCCATTCATCTCTCTGGGATCCTTTCTCTCCACATCTTATGCTCTCTCTTGCTGTTAACACCAGTTCCTCCTCTCCACTTGCTTCTTCTGTCTGCTTCCATATATAAACGTGTCCCTAATCCTAACAAATTTGTTTGCTTTGATCATGCCACTCCCTCAAATTACTACCCTATTTTTTTCCTTCATTTCATTGGCAAATATATCAAAAAAATTCTTTTTTTTTTTTTGAGACGGAGTCTCACTCACTCTGTCACCCAGGCTGGAGTGCAGTGGCACGATCTTGGCTCACTACAACCTCTGCCTCCCGGGTTCAAGCGATTCTTCTCCCTCAGCCTCCTGAATAGCTGGGATTACAGATGTGAGCCACCATGCCCGGTCCACCTAAATTCTTTATAATTTGCCTTGTATTTCCACTACTCAGCTGAAATTACAATGATCTCTTACCTATCAGTCTCAATGACCTCGCCTAACTCTGTGCAATACTCGATCCTGCTGTGGAAACCCTCCGTGCAACGCTGGCTTCTCTTGGCTTCCAGTCACACTGTACCACCCTGGCTCAACTCCAGTACTTCTAGTTTCTAAATCTTATCCATTCTGTCTGCACTTCATTTTCCAGTTTCTTTGGTTCTCTAAAATTTTATGTTCTGTAAGATTCTGTTCTCAGTCCTGTTTTCTCAACTCCCTCTAAAAGCTCCCCACACCCAACTCACTCCTACAGTTTTTTCTTTTTTTTTTTTTTTTTTAAGGTCCCACTCTGTTGCCCAGGCTGAAGTGCAGTGGCTCGATCATAACTCACTGCAGACTTGAGCTCTTGGGCTTAAGTGATCCCCTTGCCTCAACCTCCTGAGTAGCTGGGACTCTAGGCGCACCACCATGCCCGGCTAATATTGCATTTTTTGTGGAGATGGGGGTTTCACTCTCTTGCCCAGGCTGGTTTGAACTCCTGGGCTCAAGCAATCCTGCCTTGGCTTCCCAAAGTGCTGGGCTTACGGGAGTGAGACTCCTCCCCTGGCTCCTACAGTTTTAATCTTTATAGTGCTGATTACCTTGTGTGTATCTTCACTTTGACCTCTTTCCTGAGCTCCAGGCCCTTATTTCCAATCACCTGTTCAACATGCTCAGCTGATGTCTCAGCAGAACCAGAAACTCAAAACATCCAAAAGGAACTCACAATCTCCAAATCTACCTCTAACCTGTGTCTTCCTGTTTGTCACCTGTAATGGTACCTTTAATGTCCTATAATGTCACAACCTGGGTAAAATCTCACAGTCACCTTTGACAAAACCCTTTCCCTCATCCTGCAATCAGCTACCAAGCCCAGGCCATTCTATCACCGTTGGCAATGGGCATTGCATCCATTCCTCCCTCTTCACTCCTCTTGCCCTTCCCCAGCTCGGGTCCTCAGTTTTCATTGCTCATGGGATAGAAGAACAGTGTCTTGGCTGGGGGTGGTGGCTCACGCCTGTAATCCCAGCACTTTGGGAGGCCGAGGTAGGTGGATCACCTGAGGTCAGGAGTTCGAGACCAGCCTGGCCAACATGGTAAAACCCCATCTCTTCCAAAAATACGAAAATTAGCTGGATGTGGTGGCGTGCGCCTGCAATCCCAGCTACTCAGGAGGCTGAGGCAGGAGGACTGCTTGAACCTGGGAAGCGGAGGTTGCAGTGACCTGGTATCGTGTCACTGCACTCCAGCCTGTGCAACAGAGAGAGACTCCGTCTCAAAAAAAAAAAAAAAAAAAAAAAAAAGACCGGGCGCAGTGGCTCACGCCTGTAATCCCAGCACTTTTGGGGGCTGAGGCAGGCAGATCACCTCAGGTCAGGAGTACAAGACCAGCCTGACTAACATGGTGAAACCCCATCTCTACTAATAATACAAAAATTAGCCGGGTGTGGTGGCTCACGAGCCACCTTACCTCCTTCTTTCAACCACTACTTAACTGGGATTACTTCCCTGTAATCCCAGAACTTTGGGAGGCCGAGGCGGACAGATCACAAAGTCAGGAGTTCGAGATGAGCCTAGCCAATATGGTGAAACTCCGTCTCTACTAAAAATATAAAAAATTAGCTGGGTGTGGTGACAGACACCTGTAGTCCCAGCTACTTGAGAGGCTGAGGCTGGATAATCGCTTGAACCTGGGAGGCGGAGTTTGCAGTGAGCTGAGATCGTGCCACTGCACTCCAGCCTGGGCGACAGAGCGAGACTCCATCTCAAAATAAATAAATAAATAAAATAAATAAATAAAAAATTATCCGGGCGTAGTGGCGGGCACCTGTAAACCCAGCTACTCATGAGGCTGAGGCAGGAGAATTGCTTGAACCTGGGAGGCGGAGGTTGCGGTGAGCCGAGATTGCACCACTGCACTCCAGCCTGGGCAACAAGAGCGAAAAACTGTTTCAAACAAAAAAAGAAGAAAAGTGTCTTGCCTTGTCTGACTGCTTCAAACCCCTGTTCCTCTTCCCCTATCTGACACACTTCCTCCATCTGGCTGGATTAGTCATGGGACACATCAGAACATTTTCAGGATCTTCCTGGTGCCTACAATTCAGTCTCCTGGAGCTGCCACTTGCCTCTTCCATGGTTTGGGTTCACCTGCATTTCCTGCTCGTTCTACTCGCACCTCTTCCGCCCCTGCTATGCTGGCTGTTCCTGGCCCTTGGTGGTTTTGAGATTGCTCACCTGTGTGCCTTCATAATACCCTTCTCCCAGCCCTGCATGCCCAACTTCTGCTCATCTTTCAAGGCCCAAAACAGAGGCTGCCATGTCTGTGAGATCTTCCCTTATTTCCCCAGCCAGAAGTCCCTTTGACCTGCCACAAGACTCAGTCAAACCATCCCTACAGCACTTAGCACTTCTTGGCTTTGATTATAATTACTGTTGCACAGGTTTTTAAAATTTTCACCTTCCTAAACTGCAAGGTTCTTGGACAAAGATGTTCTAGGCGCACCCCAGCCCGTAGTAGAGTGCTTTACTATACACATGCTTGCTGGATGACTACCCCGGCCTTTCCTTCTGGCCTTCACAGTCCTTACCTCCTTCTTTCAACCACTACTTAACTACTTAAAAGTCAGTTCCCGTGTCAAGCCAAACATCCGTGGTGCCCAGCATCAATGTGGCACCTGCCACACCCTTTGTGCTGTGGGGCAGCATTCCCGAGGGCGTGCTTAGTGTGTATTGGGGTCAGGCAGGAGGCTTCATTTATGGGAGCAGAACACAGTGCTCAGGTCTCAGCTGGGGGCAGTTAAGACACATCCCTCCTTTTTCTAGTGTATTGCATAGTCTTAGAGTTAGAAGGAGCCTTAGAGATGATCATTCAATCCTGTCATTTTGCAGAAAAGAAAACTGAGGTCCCAAGAGAAGTGACTTTTCCAAGATCACACAGCAAGCTAGTGTGGACATCGTCTTCCCTGTGCATGCGTGACAGTGGGGAGGTGGTCCTGGAGACGGTGGCAGCAGCGGGAGGTGTGACTAGGAAATGGCCTGGATGCAGCCATGGGCCAGAAGGGTTGTCTCCAAGAGCTCCCCTGTCATGACCACATTGGCAAAGGTCAGTGCAAGGGTCCTACCTTTCAACTCAAGGCCCCAAGCACCATTTCCATGCACTGCCCCACCCACATCCCGGGAGACCCTCGGTCCCGCCCACTCTCACCTCTCCTGCAAGGTCTCCAGGGCCTTGGGAGCCACACTGAGTGTCTGGACCTCCAGAGTGCTGTTCTGCGAGAGCCCTGCCGTTCCCTTCACCTTCACCGTCTTTGGTACATCCACATCTCCCTCCACTCGGGTGTCCAGCATATTCTTAAAGCCAAAATTCCCAGTGTCTGTTGGGTCTGCAGGAGGGAAAAGACAAAAGGGGCTGGGCTGGCTGGGTGCAGTAACTTATGCCTGTAATCCCAGCATTTTGGGAGGCCAAGGTGGAAGGATTGCTTGAGCCCAGGAGTTTGAAACCAGCCTGGGCAACAAAGCAAGAACCCATCTCTACAAAAACAAACAAGTAAATAAATAAAAGAGGCTGAGCTGAGAGGTATCCCCCCGACCACCAGCCTCCTCAGCTCCTGATGATGACTTTGGGCTAGATGACATCTAATCACCTCTGGCCAGAGGGAGCTTTGAGGTCCTCCTTGCAGGCCAGGTGCCCAGTCCCTGTCCCTCAGTATCCCTCAGTTCCCAGCCCCACTTGAGGCTGACCTGAAGGTGAGCTGCCGGGCTCAAGCACATCCAGCAGTGTGTAGTCGGTGCGGACGTACCGGGCCCCCCAGAAGAGTGTGCTCTTCCTCTTCCTCAGCACCAGGCAGAAGGGATGGAAGCGCTTGAAGTCGATGAGGCTGTCAAGTGGTGTCAGGTCCCCTCGAGGGTTTAGCTGTCTGGCCAGGGCCCGGGTGACATTTTCAAACATGGTCATTGTCTCTGTGGAGGTGGGGAGACAGGAGAGTGTCAAGGTGGCTGCCAAGGCTGCCAAGGAGCCCGGGATATAGGCTGGGCCCCTGCAGAGAGAGTTTACCCGGCTCTGGGGCAGGGAGAGCTCTTAGAGATGCCTGGATTGTCTCATGTCACAGCTGGAAAGAATCAAGGGAGTCTGCATTTTATGATGAGGAACCTAGGGCTGGAGAGTTGAAAGAGTTGCCCCAAAGTCCCATAGATGGCCAGCAAAGCCACACCTCCCTTTTCTTTGTCAAGGGCATTTTTCTCACTCCACGCTCATTTTCTTCACTGCCACGGAGCCCAGCTGGAGCACTTCTTTTCTTTCTTTTCTTTTCTCTTTCTTTCTTTCCTTCCTTCCTTCCTTCCTTCCTTCCTTCCTTCCTTCCTTCCTTCTTTCTTTCCTCTTTCTTTCTTCCCCCCCTCCCTTCCTTCCTTCCTTCCCTTCCTTCCTTCCCTCCACCTCGCCTTTCCTTGCTTTGCTTTCTTCTCTTTTCTTCCGAGACAGGGTCTTACTCTGTTGCCCAGGTTGGAGTGCAGTGGCGTGATCACAGCTCACTGCAGCCTTGACCGCCAAGGCTTGATTGATCCTCCCACTTCAGCCTCCGGAGTAGCTGGGACTGCAGTCATGCACTTGGCTAATTTTTAATTTTTTTTTTGTAGAGACAGAGTCTCACTATGTTTCCCAGGCTGGTCTCAAACTCCTGGCTCAAGTGATCCTCCCACCTCAGCCTCCCGAAGTGCTGGGATTACAGGTGTGAGCCACTGCGCCTGGTCTAGAGCATTTATTTAGCAATGGAAGTAAAGCTTTCTCTCACACCAGAGACTAGCAATAGCCAGAGTCGGAGGACACCAGGGGAGGGAAGGAGATGCTGCTGGCAACAAGAGCCTGGGTGGCCAAGCTGTTCACCTGCCCCAGTTGCCCTTTCCATGTGTGGGTTACACTTCCCTGCACCCTGTCCTTCCCTCATGCGTGCCACAGGTATGAGTAGACCCACTCCCCTCTCACAGCCCCTGGGGGATGCCTGGATCCAGACTTTTTTTTTTCTTTTTGAGATGGAGTCTTACTCTGTTGCCCAGGGTGGAGTGCAGTGGTGCCATCTCGGCTCCCTGCAGTCTCCACCTCTCAGATTCAAGTGATTCTCCTGCCTCAGCCTCCCGAGTAGCTGGGACTGCAGGTGTGTGCCACCACACCTGGCTAATTTTTGTATTTTTAATGGAGACAGGGTTTCACCATGTTGGTCAGGCTGGTCTCGAACTCCTGACCTCAGATGATCCGCCCTCCTTGACCTCCCAAAGCACTATGATTACAGGTGTGAGCCTCTGCGCCCAGCCAGGATCCAGGCATTTTGATGCTCTTCACCTTTGCCCCCTCTGCTTACAATACCCGCTTCCGGATCTGAAGACTCCCTAGTCCTCCGCTAACGCTCAATTCAGGTCACCTCCTGGAACCTCTTCCCTCAGTCCTCCAGGCAGCTGGTGACTGTATCTGTGTTTCCAAAGCGCTCTTCTGATGCACCTTCCTGTTGTTATGATCTGTTCACCTGACCCTATCAGCAACTCGTCTGTGACTTCCCAGAGGGCAGGAAATGGGTCTTAGTCACCTCTGCAGCAGCAAGTACCACACCTGGCACAGAGTTCGAGCTTGGCAAATGTGTGTGGAAAGAACCAATGAATGTGGCCCTGAGAGATGTGCGCTAGGGTGAGAGGGCCCTGGAGAATGTGGGGCCCATGGGAACCTGAGAGGCAACATTTTTTTTTTCTTTTTGAGACGGAGTTTCATTCTTGTTGCCCAGGCTGGAATGCAATGGCATGATCTCGGCTCACTGCAACCTCCATCTCCTGGGTTCAAGTGATTCTCCTGCCTTAGTCTCCCAGGTAGCTGGGATTACAGGCGCCTGCCACCATGCCCAGCTAATTTTTGTGTTTTTAGTAGAGACGGTGTTTCACCATGTTGGCCAGGCTGGTCTTGAACTCCTGACCTCAGGTGATCCGCCCATCTCACCCTCCCAAAGTGCTGGGATTACAGGTGTGAGCCACCGCACCTGACCTGAGGGTCAACATCTTAAGTCTCTGTCTTTGAAGTTTGAGTCCAGGTGCTCTGGCTGGGTGGCCGATCGGCACACCCCAGTTATCCCCGTGGGTGGAAGAGGCCACACCAGCTGGCGTGGAAGCATCCCACATCCACCACAGGCACTTCACAGCAGCAGAGGGGGCAGGAAGCACGGCACAGATGCGTGGGGCTGTTCTGCCAGCTTCAAGGTGCTTTTTTTTTTTTTTTTACCCTCATTCCTGGGAGGGCCAGGATGGGGCAGGACAACCTCCTGGTGCCACCTGGGTGCACCTGGGAAGGGCTTGGGCAACAGCAGCCTCCTCTTCACCGGAGAGATGTCCACAGGCCTGCCTCTCCCTTCCCTCCCCAAGGCCTATCGGGATACTTATCCCACTGGACTCTAGGGGAGTTCCATTCCCTTCTTGGTCCACCCATCTTCCTGTGTCCTCAGAGCACCCCTGCCTTCCCTGCTGTCATCAAGTTCTTACCTGGGAGCGGGGCTGGGTCCTATCCAGCAGCTGGGTCTGGGGTGAGGGCCTAGGGCTCACTGGGTCTGTAGGTTGAGAGGATGACCATCCCTTGCCAGGACAGGCTGTTTTATGCAGGGACAGAGGCTTCCGGGGACCCCGCCTGCCCTAGTGACCCCACCCCCCTCCCACTCCACTTCCTGGAGAACAGCATCAACCTGTTCCACGTGTGCCCTGGCCTCCTGAGGGCTGAGGGGGTGGATAGGGAGCTGCCAGGCAGGTGCCAGCGTGGGTGGGGGTAGCCAAGGCTGATAGAGAGGTGGCAGCTGGAGGTTGGCTTGTGGATTGAGAGGAAGGCAGGTGCCTTTGGGAGGGGTGCAGAGGGAGGCAGTGGGAGTGTGTGTGTGTGTGTGTGTGTGTGTGTGTGTGTGACCAGGGATGGCATCTCTGTTCTGTCATCATCACTGTCATTGGGGAGCATCTCGGATTCATGGTGGGGGTCTGCGGGTGTCCTGGGATAGGGATTCCTGTATGTCCACACATTCCAGTAGAGAGCAGAGCATCTGCAGTGCCGCCCTCCATCCTGGGCTTGTCAGCCTGTGTGTATTGCTGCCTTACTCCATTTGTTTTAGCTACATAGACATAACTCTGATACCGCTAGAAGCAGATGTCTGAGTAGGCAGAGATGGAGTTAGACCAAATGGGTTTGTGTTGTTTAGTGTTCAGTGTCTCTGCTTCTCACAGAATATTGTATACACACATCAGCATATCCGTAGGCAGGGGCACAGCGATATTCATGGAAAAGCCCAGGAGGCTTGTCGTGGGCTTTCAGATGTTGCACCAGAGGTCACTCAGGTCCTCCTCTTAGCTTAAATCTCTGCCTAGAAGGAATTTTAAAGGAATTTCAAATGTTGCCTACATGGTCACATTGCTAGAGGACAGAATAAGGGACTTACAAGCAAGGCCCTTACAGTGCTGGGCCATGTGGCCATGCATATGTGCAGGTATAACCTGACACAGCAGAGCCTTCCTGCTCCCACCTTGAGGCTCTTCTTAGTACCACTCATGGAAAAAGAAACGCAACCCTGAATGCTGTGAAGAGTAAATTCCATCTTTTTTTTTTTTTTTTGAGAAGGAGTCTCGCTCTGTCCTACAGGCTGGAGTGCAGCGGTGCAATCTCAGCTCACTGCAACTTCCACCTCCCGGGTTCAAACAGTTCTCTGCCTCAGCCTCCCGAGTAGCTGGGATTACAGGCATGCACCACCATGCCTGGCTAGTTTTGTATTTTTATTAGAGACGGGGTTTCGCCATGTTGGCCAGGAGGGTCTTGATCTCCTGACCTCATGATCCGCCCGCCTCGGCCTCCCAATGTGCTGGGATTACAGGATGAGCCACCGCGCCCGGCCAATTCCATCTTTACTGAAGGTTTCCTTGAGGGGCTGATGGTGAATGAGACTAGACCATTCCACACTTAGGAAAACTCCCTAAAATAGTCATCACTCCACTTGCGTCCCCAAAGTCTCATTCAATATGACAGATGCTCCCAAATATCTCTTCTCTATGTCTTGAAACAGAACAAAGCCAAGCCTTGCCTCTGCCTCTCTGGTCCCTGCTCACTCTCTTTTTCTTTACATGCTTTCCCATCCACCCTACACCTTTTTGAGACAGGGCCTCGCTCTGTCACCCAGGCTGGAGTGCGGTGGCTTGATCACGGCTCACTGCAGCCACCCAACACTTCATCCTCCTTCCACAGCTCCAGCCATTCCAGCAATCAAATGTCCCTTCTCCTTAGGAGAGGCAGAGGTGGGGGCTTGAGTGTGTGGGAAGGTTGTCGTTAGGCTGGGTGCGGTGGTTCACGGCTGTAATTCCAGCACTTTGGGAGGCAGAAGTGGGTGGATCACCTGAGGTCAGGAGTTCGAGACCAGCCTGGTCAACATGAGGGAAACACCATCTCTACCAAAACTGCAAAAATTAGCTGGGCGTGGTGGCAGGTGCCTGTAATCCCAGCTACTTGGGAGGCTGAGGCAGGAGAATCACTTGAACCCGGGAGGTGGAGGTTGCAGTGAGCTGAGATCGTGCCACTGCATGCCAGGCTGGGCGACAGAGCAAGACTCCGATTCAAAAAAAAAAAAAAAAGAAAAAGAAAAAAAAGGTTGTCGTTAGTCATCTGGTCCCTATCACAAGCACATATTTACATAGAAACCTGTTGTCTGTGTTATAGTCTTTTCATCTCTGTCTGTTTTCCTGGATTTCCACCTCTTCCTCCTTGTATCTCTCAGCCACTACACTGACGTGATGCCTGCATTTCAGCATATCGTCCTGAGGCTGTGCAGTCTCCTTATGCCTTAATCAGCTCCGGGGAAGGTAGTCCCACTCCCACCCTCTCACCAGCTTAGCATTGCCTCGGTCAGACTTTTGGGAGTTTCTTCCCAGTGACTACCCTTCTCCCACTGGCTGCAGGCCAAGGTTCCTAGTCTAGTGGATTCTGCAAAGATCTGGAGAACAGTGGCATCTAAAAGCCACACGTGGCTCTGCTCTCCCCAAGGACCCGCAAAGCCCATCTAGTCAGCTTTCTCTCCTCTGACCGGGAAGTCTTGCTTCTCTCATTTCTCCCGCCTTCAGTCTGATCTCAGAGCACTCTGCCGGGCCTGTCCTCACACTCCTGGTGTCGTCCCGACCCTGCCTGCACCACATTGTCCCATTCCCCCAGACTGCCTACTGGTATTCCAAGCAGGGGGCTTGGTGAGTTCAAGGCAGGGAGGAGATATATGGGCTTGTGGGGTCAGCCAGGTTGAAGTTCTTGTGCTTTTGGAATGAAAATATCCACATTTAGGCTTGTCTTGGTGGTGCTCCTTCCTCCCATCCAGGGTGCCCTGCCTCTTTTTCTTTCTTTCTTTTTTTTTTTTTTTTTTTTGAGATGGAGCCTCACTCTGTCTCCCAGGCTGGAGGGCAGTGGTGTAATCTCGGCTCACTGCAACCTCCGCCTCCTGGGTTCAAGCAATTCTCCTACCTCAGCCTCCCGAGTAGCTGGGATTACAAGCACATGCCACCGCTCCCAACTAATTTTTGTATTTTTAGTAAAGACGGGGTTTCAACCCTGTTGGCCAGGCTGGTCTCGAACTCCTGACCTCAGGTGATCCACCCACCTCGGCCTCTGAAGGTGCTGGGATTACAAGCGTGAGCTAGCGTGCCCAGCTGCGTCTTTTTCTTTTCTTTCTTTCTTTCTGTTTTTTTTTTTTTTTTTTTTGAGACAGGTTCTCACTCTGTTGCCCAGGCTGGAGTGCAGTGGTGCAGTCATGGCTCACTGCAGCCTTGACTTCCTGGGCTAAAGGGATTCTCTCATCTCAGCGCCCGCTCCCTGCTCCCAGTACCTGGAACTATAGGCATGTGTCACCACACCTGGCTTTTTTTTTTTTTTTTTTTTGAGATGGAGTCTTGCTCTTATCGCCCAGGCTGGGGTGCAATGGCACAATATTGGCTCACTGCAACCTCCGCCTCCCGGGTTCAAGCGATTCTCCTACCTCAGCCTC
Source organism: Pan paniscus (assembly GCF_029289425.2). NCBI lineage: Eukaryota > Metazoa > Chordata > Mammalia > Primates > Hominidae > Pan > Pan paniscus. The sequence continues at coordinate 24,995,492 of NC_073268.2, forward strand.
CAAAATAGCTGGGATTACAGGCACGCACCACCACGCTTGGCTAATTTTTTGTATTTTTAGTAAAGACGGGGTTTCACCATGTTAGCCAGGATGGTCTCGATCTCCTGACCTCGTGATCCGTCCGCCTCGGCCTCCCAAAGTGCTAGGATTACAGGCTTGAGCCACTGCGCCTGGCCATGCCTGGCTCACTTTTTAATTTTTTGTAGAGAAGGGAGTCTCCCTATGTTGCTCAGGCTGATCTTGAACTCCTAGGCTCAAGCAGTCCTCCTGCCTCGGTCTCCCAAAGTGCTGGGGTCACAGGCGTGAGCCACTGCGCCCGGCCTGGGGCAGAATTTAAATTGTACTGGCGGATATTTAAGTTAGACTGCCTTGTAAGGACGCTTCAGGTCAATTAAAAGAGACAATAAGGAAGCAGGAGGTCATGGGGTGAGTGCTGCTCAGGCAGGCGGTAAACTTTGCTCTCTACCTCCCTCTGGTGGTCAATTAAGGTAGTGATGGACAATGATCACCTCTGATTTAGAGACCAAGCTTGTGACTATGTAGGGTTGTTAGGAGACAGGGATCAGGAGAGGGAATTGATTTAGGAGAGGAAGCCCCAGGCACCTGCCCCGTGGGACCATTTCTGTCTCTCTGACCCATAGAGTGCACTGCAGACAGACACAGTCATTGGGACAGGGCATTATTTCCTTACTCATTTTCCCTTTTGTTATTGTTTTTGTTGTTGTTTTTTGAGACCGAGCCTCACACTGTTGCTGGCTGGAGTGCAGTGGCACAATCTCGGTTCACTGCAACCTCCACCTCCCAGGTTCAAGTGATTCTCCTGCCTCAGCCTCCCGAGTACCTGGGACTACAGGTGCGCACCACCACACCGGGCTATTTTTTGTGTTTTTAGTAGAGATAAAGTTTCACCACATTGGCCAGGCTGGTCTCGAACTCCTGGCCTCAAGTGATGCGCCCACCTTGGCCTCCCAAATTGCTGGGATTACAAGTGTGATCCACTGTGCCTGGCCTCCTTTTTATTATTGTTGATTTCCCCCTCAGCAAGGGGTCAGAGGAAACAGAGAAAAGTAGATTATGGGCATTCATGGAAGTCACAAACTCTGGCCAGAATGGGAAGAAGCTGGCACTCTGGGAGTTGGGAGGGCAAGGAGAATGTTGTAGGATTTGGAGCCTACTTGAAGGGTGCAGGATAACTGGAGCATTTGCAAGAAGTGATCCCTCACATGAACATATTCCCAGACCTGCCCTGAACAAAAGGAGGTGGAATGGTAATGGTTAGGGATGAAGACAGGCTGGGCTGGGGCATGACTGCCTGGTGGAGGCGCAGGAAGAATGCTTCCTAGGGATGCTGTGTTTTATCTCTCATATGGGAGGTTGGATGTTTGGGGGTGCAGATCATAGATTGTGAGCTAGACTTCCATAAATTCTCCTTTCTGAACAGAGTAAAGCTCCCATACTCTTTCCTTATTCTCTAAAATGCTTTAACGTTTCTTCCCAAATTCCCAAATCAGCTTTGGAGTCCAAGACCTCCCCAGACTCTGGCTGAACAGACATCAGTGTTCAGCTCTAAGTGTGTCAAACTCAGCATCCAGCTTCAAGGTGTCAGCCCTCACTGCCCCCACCCCTCCACTGCCAATCCCCCTACCCATCAGCCCTGTCTGGGCAAGGAGGCCACTGCCAGCCTCCAGCCCAAACCCAGAGAACTCTCTTCTGTCAGGTGATCCTCCCAGCAACCCACCTCTTCCTGAGCCCCTGCTGATGCACGGGAGCACGTGTTGGAGCTTCTCTGTATTTTTTTTTTTCTTTTTCTTTCTTTTTTTTTTTTGAGATTGAGTTTCGCTCTTGTTGTTCAGGCTGGAGTGCCAATCTTGGCTCACTGCAAACTCCGCCCCCCGGGTTCAAGCGATTCTCCTGCCTCAGCCTCCCGAGTAGCTGGGATTGCAGATGCGCGACACCACACCCGAATAATTGTTGCATTTTCAGTATAGATGGGGTTTCACCATGTTGGCCAGGCTGGTCTCGAACTCCTGACCTCAGGTGATCCACCCACCTCGGCCTTCCAAAGTGCTGGGATTATAGGCATGAGCCACCGCGCCCGGCCACTATTCTGTATTTTCACCAGCTCCCCTAGGCTTGTCCTCAAGCCCCACCCTGCCTTCCCTAGCCATGGACGGGCAGGGCTGGGGATCCCTGATGAATAAAATATCTGGAGAGCCAAGTGTTGTTGGCCAGCACCCGAAAGATGGAGAGGCTGGCTTACAGGACACAGAGCAGTGTCAAGGCATTTGGCTCCCAGGTGTAAGGAGGATCTGTCTCCTTGGTCTCCTTATATGTCAAGGCCACAGAGTCCCATCAGGGCCTGACCACTTTCAGCTCCTCACCTCAGAACCCCCAGAGCAGCTCAAAGTAAAGACAGAAGGGCTCCATCTCTCCCTGAAAGAAATTCTAGTCCAGGATGGTTTCCATCTGCACAGTGGAGAAAAAGCATCACAGGATGCTTTGCATTTAGGGAGCCACCAACTTCAGAAGTGGTCTGTAGTAAAATTGTATTTTATTATCTATCTATCTATCTATCTATCTATCTGTCTATTTTTGAGACAGAGTCTTCCTCTATCGCCCAGGCTGGAGTGCAGTGGCACGATCTCGGCTCACTGCAGCCTCTGCCTCCCAGATTCAAGCAAGTCTCCTGACTCAGCCCCACAAGTAGCTGTATGTACAGGAACATACCACCATGCCCAGCTAATTTTTGTATTTTTAGTAGAGATGGGGTTTCACCAGGTTGGCCAGATGGGTCTCGAACTCCTGACCTCAGGTGATCTGTCTGCCTTGGCCTCCCTAAGTGCTGGGATTACAGGTGTGAGCCACCATGCCTGGCCTGCAGTAAAATTTTAAATTTTAATTTTCAGTAAAAATTTAAATTTCAGCCCCTATCGCTGTTCTGCAGTGAGCAGATATCTGCAAACCTACCCCCAAAGGCCAAGGGAATTGAAAGGCCAAAGAAGGAGGCTGACAGGCCAGGCGTGGTGGCTCACGCCTGTAATTCCAGCACTTTGGGAGGCCGAGGCGGGCGGATTATCTGAGGTCAGGAGTTTGAGACCAGCCTGGCCAACATAGTGAACTCCCATCTCTACTAAAAATACAAAAATTAGCTGGGCGTGGTGGCAGACGCCTGTAATCCCAGCTATTTGGGAGGCTGAGGTAGGAGAATCGCTTGAACCCAGGAGGCGGAGTTGCAGTGAGCCGAGATCACGCCATTGTACTCCAGCCTGGGGGACAACAGCGAGACTTCATCTCAGAAAAAGAAAGAAGAAAGAAAGAAAGAAAGGAAAGAAAGGAAAGAAAGGAAAGAAAAGAAAGAAAGAAAGAAAGAAAGAGGCTGACAAATCCAGCTTCTTAGAAAGAAACATTTAATAGGGACTTACGAACAAAAGTGGTTCCCCACACCTGCTGTCCAGAAAATATCTTTTCTATAACAAGCTTTTAGAGTGAAACAGGTGCAGCCAGTCATGGCTCAGACTGTCTTGCAAAAGTCATGGCCACTGGGGAGGTTAGATACACATCTATATGAGGGATTATCTGTGTTACAGGCATTGTTGCTTTATGAGGGGTTGGTATGGTTTCGCTGTGTCCCCCACCCAAAATCTTATCTTGAATTATAATCACCATAATCCCCATGTGTTGGGGGTGGGACCGGGTGGAGGTAATTGGGTGATGGGGGTGGTTACCCCTATGCTGTTTTCATGATCATGAGTGAGTCTCATGAGATCTGATGGTTTTATAAGTGTCTGGCATTTCCCCTGCTTGCATTCACTCTGTCCTGCTGCTCTGTGAAGGTGCCTTCTTCTCTTTTCCTTTCCGCCATAATTTTAAGTTTCCTGAGGCCTCCCCAGCAATGTGGAACTGTGAGTCAATTAAATGTCTTTCCCTTATAAATTACCCAGTCTCAGGTATTTCTTCACAGCAGTGTGAGAATGGACTAATACAGGGGTTATCTATGCTACAGGCATTGTTTAAAGACTTTGCTGCCAGAATCAGGAATCCAATACCAGTCACCATGGCAGTTTTGCTTCAAGATGGCATCACACTGCCATTCTTTTACTTTTTATTTTTTATTATTTCTTATATTAAATAGAGACAGGGTCTGGCTATGTTGCCCAAGCTGGTGTGGAACTCTTGGCCTCAAGCAATCCTCCTGCCTCGGCCTCCCAAAGTTCTGGGATTGTAGGTGTGAGCCACCGCACCCAGCCTCTCTTGCTATTCAACAAGCTATTTTATTACAGTCCCCATCCTTGATCCCCCCTCTGTCTGTTAATGCTAGAGTGAAGCAGAGATGGGCAAGGATTAAGAATCCGGAGACCTAAGTTCTGTAGAGAGTTCTGCTAAGAGCCTGCTGTGTGGCCCTAAAGTCTTGTGTGCTCTCTGGGCCTCAGACTGCCCATCTACAAGTGTGGGGGTGCAGCTGGATGAGCTCAAACTCAATTTTCTCCTCGTTGTCATCCCCCAGGCCCCTCTCCAACTCCATCTATTGGGAAAGGATCCCCTTCTCCCTGGACATGGCCAGCAGCTGCTGTTGCACCTCACTCAGCTCTGCAGAGGGTAAAGGAGAGGAGAGGGCATGAGGGACAGGGCATGCTCTCCCTCCTTCTGTGGGCAGGGCATTGTAAAGTGGCTCTGGGGGCCGGGTGTGGTGGTTCACACCTGTAATCCCAGCACTTTGGGAAGCTGAGGGGAGCGGATCACTTGAGGTCAGGAGTTTGAGACCAACCTGGCCGTGATGGGGAAATCCCATCTACTAAAAATACACAAATTAGCCGGGTGTGGTGGTACATGCCTGTAATCCCAGCTACTCGGGAGGCTGAGGCAGGAGAATTGCTTGAACCTGGGAGGCAGAGGTTGCAGTGAGTGAGATCCCACTGCTGTACTCCAGCCTGGGCAACAGAGAGAGACTCCGTCTCCAAAAAAAAAAAAAAAAAAAAGTGGCTCTGAGAACTGGGGTTAGCTCCCATGTGCGTCCGTGGAGGGGAAGTGGGCGGCAGATTCATTTTTTCTCCTCCAGGAGAGGATGAGAGGAGATTCCTGGAATGGTATGTTCCCTTTTCCCCTTTTGGGAAAAATGAGCTGGCGTAGGGATGGTAGGTGGGCTTGCCCCTCTTGCCTTTTCCTTGGAGGAGGGGACAATAGGGTCTGCACCCTGCCCACTCTGCTTGTAGCTTGGTATCAGGGCTGGCTTCATGGGCATGCAACCTGTGCAGTTGCACACAGCCCCATGCTTCGTTTAATGCTCTGCTGCTACTGTCTTGAATATAATTTTTTTTTTTTTTTGAGTTTTGCTCTTGTTGCCCAGGCTGGAGTGCAATGGTGAGGTCTCAGCTCACTGCAAACTCCGCCTCCCATGTTCAAGCGATTCTCCTGCCTCAGCCTCCCAAGTAGCTGGGATTATAGGCATGTGCCACAACACCTGGCTAATTTTGTATCTTTAGTAGAGACGGGGGTTTCACCATGTTGGCCAGGCTGGTCTCGAACCCCTGACCTCAGGTGATTGGCCCCCACCTTGGCCTCCCAAAGTGCTGGGATTACAGGCGTGAGCCACCACGTCTGGCCAAATATAATTCTTAATAACTTTTGTAGCAAAGAGTCCTGCATTTTCATTTTGCACTGGGACCCTTAACTTTTGTGGTAGGTCTTGCTTGGTACCATTGGGCCTAACCTAGTAGGCCTGGTACATCAGGGATGGCCCTCACCCTCATCCCTGACCCTCACCACACAGAGCACCCAGCAGGTACAGAATGTTCCTCCAACATGGAGCTGAGGTTGCTGGAAGTCTCCTGCAGTCCCGCAGCCATTCAAAGACCCCGTTCCTACCCCCAGTCCTCCCTCTCAGAACTGGCTCCTGTAGATCCAGAACTCGATCAACCTGGCAGAGAGATGGGAAGTGATGATCCCCCTGAAATTTGAGAGACAGGGAGCTTCCTGAAGGGAGGGGGACGCAGGTCTTCACGCTCAGAATGGCCATTCCATCAGGGCCAGGCCCCAGTCTCTCTTGCGGCCGGAAGAAGCCTACTCAGGTGGGCTGAGATCTCCCAGGAGGAGGCCGATCACGCCCCATCCAGCCCATCTCTGGCCCTACCACCTTGTATCCCCGCCCTCAGCCATCTTAAGCCTAGCCTATCATCCCCCACCATCCACCCTCCTACTCGCTAGCCGGGCTTGGGCTTCCGGCGCATGTCTGGTCCTCAGCACTTGAGCCCTGTCCCCGATCCCGCCCCGCCCCTGGGCAATCCGCTCTGCCCCCTGCTACCTTAAGCCCAGCCTCTCGTCCCTTGTAGTCCGGCCGTCCACCCAGCCCCGCCCCCCGGACGCCATCACCATCTCTGCCCCGCAGCCCGCAATTCCGCCCACCCCGCCTCAGCCCCGCCTCTACCCCAGCCCCGCCTCCACCCAGCCCCGCCCTCACCGCACCAGCCCAGCCTCCGCACCAGCCCCGCCCTTACTGCCCAAACTCCGTCTCGGCCCCAGCCCCACCCACAGCTCCCCCGCACCGCCTCCGCACCAGCCCCGCCCTCACCACCCCAGCCCCGCCTTCACTCCGCCAGCCCCGCCTCTGCCCCAGCCCCGCCCTCACCGCCCCAACCCCGCCTCCGCACCAGCCTCGCCCCAGCCCCAGCCACCTCCTCAAAGCCCCAGCCCCGCCCTCAGCGCCCCAACCCCGCCTCTGCCCCAGTCCCGCCCTCACTGCTTAAGCCTACCACACCAGCCACGCCTCCCCCAGCCACGCCCACACCGCCCCAGCCCCGCCTCCACCCCAGCCGGTCATTCTCTCCGCAGGCGATCTGCCGCCCGGGTCAGGCCTTTCCGCACCGCAGCTGGTCCTTCACCTCCACCTGCAGCGCCCGAAACCCCCTGTGCTCCTGTGGGGCCATCTTGGGCCCGGACTGAACTGTGGGTTCAGGACAGTGGTGACTGGGACCCTACCCCTCTCCACCCTCTTCGACCTCACTTTACTCAGCGAGTCCCTCACTCCCAGGCACAGAGGTTTCTTTCTAGGGTATGGCGCCCTGCTCCCCCGTGCAGACTCTCCTCACCAGGAAAAGATGGTCACAGCAGGGTCTTGTGGTGAGGGGGCGTTGGGGGCTCAACGCCTTACAACGTTTTCCGATGGGCATTGAGGATCCTGTTTAGGGGAAAGGGACACACCCTGTCACCATGGATGACTGTCAGATGGAGAGCGAAATCACGAGGACGGAAAGCCCAAACGGAAGAGGTGTCCTGCGCCAAGGTGCCTCCCTGAGTGGGCCTAACCTCAGCCTACCTGAAACAGCGTGGTGGAGGCTTGCGGGCAGGATGCACTGAAAAGGCCCAAGAAACCCGTGGCTGCCATCACAGTCAGCACTACGTCCCGCCAATGTCCAGGGGACCCCTCTGCATCCCACCCACCATCACCCCAAAGTCTTTCCCTTGCGAAGGGGCTCTGGGCTTCAGCTGCTGACTTGACAGGTTTCTTTCCTTTGCTTAGGAAAGGGGTCTCTGTGTCCCTCTCACCTTCTAAGGTTTTGTCCACCCTTGGGATGGGGATGGGGAGAAGAGCGCTCTGCTTCTCTGACCTTCTGAGGGCATTTTCCGCTTCTTGTTCTTGGATGGGGGATGTCTGTGAAGGTCAGAAATGGGGCACTGTGGCCAGGTGTGGTGGCTCACGCCTGTAATCCCAACACTTTGGGAGGCTGAGGCAGGTGGATCGCATGAGAACAGGAGTTTGAGACCAGCCTGGCCAACATGGTGAAACTGTCTCTCCCTATCTCTCCTATTTCATTCCACTGGAAGGGGAGTATGTGTGTGTCCCAGAGGGACAGGGCCCCGTGGATTCTCTCCCATCTCTACTAAAAACACAAAATTAGCTAGGTGTGGTGGTGTGTGCCTGTAGTCCCAGCTACTCAGGAGGCTGAGGCAGGAGAATTGCTTGAACCCAGGAGGCGGAGATTGCAGTGAGCCAAGATCGCACCATTGCACTCCAGTCTGGGCAACAAGGGCGAGACTCTGTCTCAAAAAAAAGAAGAAATGGGGCACTGGGCACTGGCTGTCTCTGACTTCTCTGTCCCTTCCCACCCCCACCCACCCCTGCACCCAATATATATAGTGTTGCCTCCAGGAGGGGACACGTAGGTGCAGGCATTAGGGAGCCACACAGCAGGGGATGTGGAATAGGGATTGGGAGGGACCCAGGAGGGGGTGGAGTCGCCAGCTGGTTTGGGGGGCAGAGCCCAAACAGAAATGGAAGACTCCAAACTTCCAGACTTCAGCTCAGCTCTGAGGGCTTGGCTCGGAGTAGGAACCGTCCCTTGGGAGGCCGCCTCCCCTCCCCTTCCCTCCCTCACACTGTACTCTGTGACTCCAGCTCTCCTCCCCAGTGACCCACTGCTTGGGGAGAAAGGCCATGATGATGCTCCCGTGTGCAAACAGAGAGCCCTGGGAAATGCAGCTGTCCACAGGGCAGGGAGGGGAGGGGAGGGGAGGAGATAGAAGAGAATGAAAGAAGGGAACCCTGGCAGATGGTGGGAGAACCCTGGCTGCAGTGGAGCTGCCTGGCGAAAGAGCCAGCTGGGAATCTCAAAACCTGGGCTTTGCTCACAGATTAACCTTGGGTCAGTCCCTGGACTTTTCCAAAGTCCAGTTTCCTAAACTGTACGAAATGGTGGTTGCAATAGCAATTTTGCCTTCCTCAGGGGATTCCTGTGAGATGATAGATGAAAAAGTCCTTAGAAAAGATAAAAGTGTGAAGGGAAATGGCATAGAATGCAGAGGAGAGTAGGGGCTGCGTGGGGGAAGGAGAGGGGCAAGTGTGCATGGAAGGGATGGGGCAGAGAAGGCATCTCAGAGATTCCCAACCTTGAGCCCCACAGCAGTGAGGTCGGGGATGGAACCGCCCCTCTGGCCTTACCCCCCTTCTTCAGCATCTCCATGGTCTTGATCACCACGTATAGATTCTCCCCATCCTCTGGAAGCTTCTGGAGGAAGGACTGCTCTGCCTCCTTCAGCTTTGTGGAAGGGGTGGGGCTAGACTCAGAGGCTGTCAGAGGTTGCGAGTGGGTAGACCCTCTGCCCATTTCAGCTGCACCCTGGGCTCATGGTTGTCTCTCCCTATGTCTCCCTTATTTCATTCCCCTGGAAGGGGAGTATGTATATGTCCCAGAGGGACAGTGCCCTGTGGATTCTAGTCCTGGTTCTTTCCTTCCCTCCCTATGTGACCTTGGATAACTCGCTGCCCCTCTTTGGGCCCTTTTGTAAAATAGAGATCCCTGCCAACTTGAGCAGTCCGTGCGATTCTGGGTGGGTGCTATTCCTCTGTACCAGCCTCTAGCATCTGGCCTGGAATCCTCAACCTGCCTCCTCACCCCACCCTGCAAGCTCGCCTCTTCCTCAGGTTTTCCAGATCATTCACGATGATGGCTGAGGTTTTGGATGTCCAGGGAGTTTTGACATTTGCCTTCGACAGTGACAGAGGCATTCACCAGGACCCCTATGACTGCAGTCTTGGTGATCTTGAGTCTTTTCTTAGTTCTACAGGACAGACGTGCCCTGTGGTCATTCCCATACACCCTCTGCTGGAAACATTCCCTGATAAATTGCCTTGGCCCCAAAAGTGAATGAGAAGTGAGGGCTGACCTTAGACATTAGTATTAGTGTGGGGGCTTAAGTTTTGTTTGGTATTCTAAAAGAGGAAGATGGCCGTTGTCATAAGTGTAGAAACATATATATATATATATTTTTGAGACGGATTCTCACTCTGTCACTCAGGCTGGAGTGCAACGGTGTGATCTCAGCTCACTGCAACCTCTGCCTCCTGGGTTCAAGTGATTCTTCTGCCTCAGCCTCCTGAGTAGCTGGGATTACAGGCGCCCGCCACCATGCCCAGCTAATTTTTGTATTTTTAGTGGAGACAGGGTTTTGCCAGGTTGGCCAGGCTGGTCTTGAACTCCCAACCTCAGGTGATCCACCAGCCTCGGCCTCCCGAAGTGCTGGGATTACAGGCGTGAGCCACTGTGCCCGGCTGAAATATATATTATGATTGGGGAAGATCAACTGCATTACAGGGGCCCGAGGCAGGTACGTGTGTGTGTGCTCACATATGCGTGTGTGGTGGTAGTGGGACATAAAAGCTGTGATCACGCCACTGCACTCCAGCCTGGGAGAAAGAGTGAGACCCTGTCTCTAAATTAAAAAAAAAGAAAAAAGAAAAAAAAAGACTAGGCTTTTACGCTGGTTTGTTTTGCATGGCCCCAGGGGCAGATCTTCGACCAGTGGGAAGAAGGAACAAGGAAGTAGTTGAGGTTGAAGTAGCATTTTCCAATAGTCATTCTGCCTTATTTACTTCAGTCCTTGATGGAAATTCTTTCTCAAGTGCATCACCAGCTCCCTGCTTCTGAGAATGGACACTCCAAGATTTGAACTTTTCTGCAGGTAACCCAAAGTCAATGTACTGATCTCATGCATTTTGCCAATGCCCATAGGCCCCTGTGAGGCAGGGGGAGTCAGTTTTCCACACAGGGCCATTTAAGAGACACTAAAATGCCCTATGACAATGCCTTTTGAGTTCTTAGACTTTTAATCATGTCCCTCCCCGTCGTTAGGGTGTACTTTCTCACTGCTGTTATTCTGACCCTCTGTAATATAATTTTTGCTACTTCAAAAATACTGTTTCTAACTTGCTATAAGCAGGAAGCCACAGTTCTGAAATTATTAGAACTCTTGTAAACTAAGAATAAATGAGTTCTGAGCGAGGGTTCCTGTGAGCAAAGTACATGACCCTTTGTCGGTGTTTGATTGAGATGCTCCTTATGGGTTCACAGGGCCCCTGTGCACAGCCCTGTCTTCCTGGACTGTCATCACTGATACACTAGCCTGTCAGGTCCCCAGGGTCAGGCACAACTTCCTGATCTTTGTAGTTGCAGCGCCTGCCATGCACAGGAACTCAACGGATGGTGTTTGTTTGTTTGTTTTGAGACAGAGTCTCATTCTGTCACCCAGGCTGGAGTGTAGTGGCACGGTCTTGGCTCACTGCAACCTCTGCCTCCTGGGTTCAAGCGATCCTCCTGCCTCAGCCTCTTGAGTAGCTAGGATTACAGGCCCGTACCACCACACTCGGCTAATTTTTGTATTTTTAGTAGAGACGGGGTTTCACCATCTTGGCCAGGCTGGTCTCGAACTCCTGAGCTCAGGGCCCACCTTGGTCTCCCAAAGTGCTGGGATTACTGGCTGGAGCCACCGCGCCCGACCAACAGATGCTTGTCGAATGAAGGGGTGGGCTTGTGGTGGCATCCATTTGGCAGCTTGGGGGCCTTGTTCTGCTTTCCCTTTGCCTTCCTGGTTTGGGGTGACTGTTCCTTGGAGGTAAGAGAGGTTGATGATGGCAGATTCTCAGAGAGCTAAGGCGAAACCATTTCTAGCAGTTCGAACTCCCTTTAGTCCAATGGGGGAGGCAGTCCCTCCCTTTGGAATAAGCTCCCCGGGTTCCTCTGGCTTTGATGCCCCTCACTCTGTAGGAGACCTCAGTCTTAGGGTTGTGCTCTCAAAGCCACTGTTTGTGAGCCCAATTCAGGAAGGGGTGGAGCTTCACTCTCCCTCAGCTGGGGGCTCCCTCAGGGTACCCTTGGCTTTCTCTGCCACTCCAGGCCTCAGCTCTGTAGGGCAGGAAGAAGCTGGTGGCGGAAGGGCTGTGGGGGCCTGTAATCGCCCAAGGGGTTCACCTTGCGTGCTGCCTAGACAGAGCCGATTTATCAAGACAGGGGAATTGCAATAGAGAAAGAGTAGTTCATGCAGAGCCGGCTGTGTGGGAGACCAGAGCTTTATTATTACTCAAATCAGTCTCTATGAGCACGTCGGGGCAGAGTTTTTAAGGATAACTTGGTGGGTTGCGGGGAAGCCAGTGAACCAGGTGTGCTGATTGGTCAGAGATGAAATCACAGGGAGTCAAAGCTGTCTTCTTGTGCTCAGTCAGTTCCTGGGTGGGGGCCACAAGATCAGAGGAGCCAGTTTATTGATCTGAGTAGGGCCAGCTGATCCATCAAGTGCAGGGTCTGCAGAATATCTCAAGCACTGATTTTAGGAGCAGTTTAGGGAGCCTCCAGTGGCATGACTCCTAAACCATAATTTCTGATCTTGTGGCTAATGTTAGTTCTACAAAGGCAATCTAGTCCCCAGCCAAGAAGGAGGTCTGCTTTGGGAAAGGGCTGTTACTGTCTTTGTTTAAACTATAAACTAAGTTTTTCCCAAAGTTAGTTCAGCCTATGCCTAGGAATGAGCGGGGACAGCTTGGAGTTTAAAAGCAAGATGGAATCAGTTAAGTTAAATCTCTTTCACTGTCTCAGTCATCATTTTGCAAAGGCAGTTTTAGGCCTCTCCCTCTCCTCTCATCACAGCCCACTGGCTCCCTGATGCTGCATGTGGTGACAAGCTGGGACCTGGGCCCAGGCCACGGGAATTCTTGCCTCAGGCCTGGGCTAGCTGTGGGCTGGGCTGTCTTGGTTCCTGAGCCAGGTTCCAGCATTTCCTGGTGGGAGAGTTTGGGACTGACATAGTGTGTCTCCCAGAAGAGCGTGCCTTTTCTCTCCCTCTGTCCCAGGCAGAAGGGCAGATGCGGGCAACATCACTGAGGCTGTCCAGCTGCCTCACCAGGCTTCCGTGGTTTCTCAGAACCCAGGGTCCTGTGATCCCTGGTCCATGGCAGAGGTGAGGATGGGAGTGAAGCCAGTTACGTCACCCCCTCCTGCCTGCCCAGTGGACAAGCACAAGCCCGGGGTCAGGATGCTGAGGGAGCAGTCCGGGATTCTGGGGCAGTCGTTCTGTGCAGGAGCCGCTCTGAGTGTGTCGGCACAGTCCTGGCCAGTCCAGCAGATGGACTCTGGTGGGGAGCAGAAGGGGAGATGGGAAGCTGGCCTCCAGCCCAGCAGGAGCACCCCCCACCAAAGGGGTGGTGGAGGGGCTGAAGACAAGCTCAGCACCCGTTCTCTTCACCAACAGGCCACAGGTGCCCAGGAAAATGAGCAATACGAGATCGGAGCATTGATAAAAGTGACTTTATTGAGTTGTCCAGGGTCTCCTTACTTCCCCCAGCTCTCCAGTCACCCGTCCCCAGCTCAGTCATAGAGGAGACCACCTTCCCCCCACAAGAAGGAGCTCAGGAAACTAATCAGTGTATAAAGGAGAGGACGGAGAGAGATAGGGAGTCTCTGGATAGGGACCTTGAGTCGGAGGAGGGGATCCTCAGTAGAGGGCACAGGAGGAAGAGGAGCCTGGGGACAAGAGAAGCAAGAAGCCAGGGGAGGTTCTCAGTAGAGGCAGAGGGAGAAGACAGGAGGAGCCCACAGTGTCCTTTTAAATCTGGCCACAGCCTGGCTTTTGACCTCGCCTCCAGCTTGGTTCCACCCACCTTCCCCTTGCCCCTCTTTGCACCCTCTCTTCCAGCCCCAGGGTGAGTCTTGCTGCTGCCCAGACATTCTGAGTTGTTGCACATCTTCCTTGCCTTGTCCACACCTTTCATCTAGGGGCCTTCTCTGCTCTTGCTTTTCTGTCCAAAGCTCTCCCTATTTTTTTTTTTTTTTTTTTTTTTTTAGAGAAGGTCTCGATCTGTGGCCCAGGCTGGAGTGCAGTGGTGTGATCTCAGCTCACTGCAACCTCAACCTCCTGGGATCAAGTGATTCTCCTGCCTCAGCCTCATGAGTAGCTGGGATTACAGATGCCTGCCACCACGCCCGGCTGATTTTTTGTATTTTTAGTAGAGATGGGTTCCTTGGAGGTAAGAGAGGTTGATGATGGCAGATTCTCAGAGACCTAAGGCAAAATCATTTCTAGCAGTTTGAACTCCCTTTAGTCCAATGGGGGAGGCAGTCCCTCCCTTTGGAATAAGCTCCCCGGGTTGCCTCTGGCTTTGATGCCCCTCACTCTGTAGGAGACCTCAGTCTTAGAGTTGCGCTCTCGAAGCCTCTGTTTGTGAGCCCAATTCAGGAAAGGGTGGGGCTTCACTCCCCCTCAGCTGGGGGCTCCCTCAGGGTACCCTTGGCTTTCTCTGCCACTCCACGCCTCAGCTCTGTAGGGCAGGAAGAAGCTGGTGGTGGACGGGCTGTGTGGGCCTGTAATCGCCCAAGGGGTTCACGTTGCGTGCTGCCTTGGGTGATCCACCCACCTGAGTCAGTTCAGGTCGGGCGCGCTCACGCCTGTAATCCTAGCACTTTGGGAGGCCAAGGCGGGCAGATCACGAGGTCAAGAGATCAAGACCATCCTGGCCAACATGGTGAAACCCCAACTCTACTAAAAAATACAAAAATTAGCTGGGCGTGGTGGTGCGCGCCTGTAGTCCCAGCTACTCAGGAGGCTGAGGCAGGAGAATCGCTTGAACCTGGGAGGCAGAGGTTGCAGTGAGCGGAGATCCTGCCACTGCACTCCAGTCTGCTGACACAGTGAGACTCCATCTCAAAAAAAAAAAGAATCAGTTCAAACATCCTACAGCGAAGCCTTTGAAATCGCCCTGGGCCAGGTGCAGGCTCCGTCCTCAACCTGCCCCCCCACAGCCCCTCCTCCCTTGCTCCCACCCCACCTGCTGTCATTCTCTGTTATGGGTTTTCTGAGTCTAGCACAATCCAGGCACAGAGTAGGCACCAAAAAACTCCAGGCACCAAAGATGGTGTTGGTTAAGATGACACAGAGAGAGAGAGAGAGAACCAGCACAGGTATTTAGGGGAAATAAAGGAGGGAGGGGTGGGATGGGCTTGGGGGCAGGGGTGAAGCTGCACAGGAGGCAGAGGGGGTCAGAGCAAAGGAGAGGGCATAGGGGCAGGAGTGTGGGGTGTGGCTGGAGGAGCATCCTGGGTCATCAGACCACTGTGCTGAGGATGGAGGAGTCCTCGGAACGCACGGGCAGCACTGGGGCCCGCTTGAGGGAGCGCCTGGTCTCATCTCGGTTCTGCCACACATAATGCACCAGATAAGCCACCACGAGTGTCAGCCAGCCCCCCATGGTGACCAGCAGGGCCACATCGGTGCTCCTCCGGGCCCCACCCCACCCCGACCCACACAGCTCTTCCTCCCCTGCCAGCAGCAGGAACTCCTGCCCCACGAGGTCCGGTCGGGCTCCTGAGCCACACACGATGCCTGTCCCAGTGCCCGGCACCAGCCTCACCTGCCGGAGCACTTCCTGGAGGGCACAGTCACAGTGCCATGGGTTTGCGGATAGGTTCACTTGGATCTGTAGCCCCACAAAGGCCTCCACAGGCACTGAGGCCAGCTGGTTGGCAGAGAGGTCCAGGTGGCGCAACGTGCCCTCCAGGCCCTGGAAAGCCGCCCCTGAGAGGTGGGCAAGGGCATTATGGGACAGATCCAACTCCTCCAGGACAGGCAGGTGCTGGAAGGCACCAGCAGGCACCGATGCCAGCTGGTTGGCATCCAGGTAGAGCTTGCGGGTGTCATTGGGGATGCCAGAGGGCACAGCACTGAGGCCTGCCTGGCTGCAGCGGAAAGTCCGTTCACCTGCTTCCTTTGCCACATAACAGCCCCGGGGAGGCACCTGGGGGCTGGGCACAGTACCCCCTGTGCCTATCACCAGCAGGAGGGACAGGAGGTGACCTGCTGTTGGGAGCATGGCCATAAATTGGCATAGTCCTGGAGTGCAGTAGGATCTGGGGAAGAAAAGGCCACATAAAGGAAGAGTGAGTCGAGAGAATCGCATGCCCCACTGCCGGCTTTCTCCTCCTGAGGTCCCTCTGGGGAGTCTTTTTGGGCTGGGGCCTCTTCTCTGGGGGCTTCTCTCAAGCCTGGGTGACTTTTTCACTTCCTTATTGGGGTCTCTCTTGATTTAAGTCTCCTCAATAGGGTCTTTTGGGTAAAGGGTCTCTTGCACTTGAAACTCTTTTAGGGTCTGTTGATTCTAGAAGGTTAATCTGTGAGGCCTTGTTGGTCATTCTGGGTCTGGGGGTTTCTAAGTTTCTGCCTCTGTCCATGTGTTGATTTCTCTCATTGGAATAAAGTCTTCTTCCCCTACCTACCTGGGTGGCTGCCAAGTGGGCTAGGTAGGTACCAGAGGGCCTGGTTGGCACTCGCGTGATGGAGACAAGGGGACGGATGAGCGATAGGGTGTCAGGGCGTCCAGCTAGGCCAGGTGACTAGGTAAAATAGACCTCTGGCCCCACCTTCTATGCCCATCTACCCCTTTTCTGGGAGCATCCACCCCTCTGCCTGCCCCAGCTCTGTCCTCTCTGCTCTGTACTTCCTCCCTCCTCCTCCCCGTCCTCCTCCATTCCTCTCACCCCTGTTGGTGGCAGAGCCTTCTCCAGTGCAGGTGCCCTGTCCCTGGATGTAGGCTCCCTGCTGCTGGGCTCTGGAGACCCGCTTCCTCCTCCAGAAGCCCTGTTTGCTCGTAGCTGCTGGAAGTTGGGGGCTGGGACCCAAGAGTGTTGGGTTTCCTGGCATGTGACTCTGGGCCCAGGTGTCGGATACCTGAGCCATGGTGTGGCCAGGCAATGCCAAGAGAGGGCAGATCCTGGACCCTGATGAACTCTGTTGTGGGGAGACCAGGACCCAATTCCATTCCCTGCACCAGGCTCCCCTCCCAAGGCCTTGATGCTGCCATCTTCCCTCGCTCCCCAAGGCTGAAACTGCTTCCCAGAACCCCTCTTCCTTACCCAGAACCTGGCTGGGCAGAAGGATCCCTGCTTGGCAGGCCTGGCAGGCAGAACTGGGTGGGCCCCATCTCACATCCAGGGTCTCCAGCAACCTGTATTCCCCCAACTCCATTCCTCTCCCTACTCCCTTCTGCCCTTCTTTCACGCCGTGGCACATTCTTCCACGCTCGGTGGCCCCTTCTTCCACGGTGAGCAAACTTCTCCTAGTCTTTCCTTGGAAAACATGTCTGTCCAGGGTTCCTCATTTCCTGGCTCCTCGCAGTGCCCAGACCTCCTGCCTGCCAGGGGTGCTGTGGTTCAATTTCAGTTTGTTCTCTGCGTGGTAGATTGATTGCTTCTCTAGGAGTTGGAAGGAGTTCTTTAAGGCACCTGAAGCCTGATGTGGTCATCTCTGAGTTTTCCTGCTGATTTTATGATCTGGATGAGAACTGACTCAGGTTCTCTCAGTTTGCTAGAGCCCTGGACTCTCAGGTTGGCACTTTGAACTCTCCCTCAGGCCTGGGCACCAAAGATGGCTTGGATGACTTGTTCCCCCAGGGTGTCCCTATCCCAGGCATCATTTGCAGGCCACGCCACTCCGTGATACCACCCTCTCCTAATGTTCACTGGGTAGTGGGAAGGAAGGATTTCAAGGCAGAAGATGAGATTAGTGTGTGACCTGGGCATGTCACCTGACACTGCTGCAGGGTTGGGAGGACCCGCCAGGGTTGAGTGGATGTGAAGGTACTTTGTGAAGTGCTGTGCAAAGGCTAGTTGTTAGGATTACTGACTTCCAGAACACATCATGGTCTTCCTCCATGATTTCATTACCCACGCCAGGCTTTTCCCCTTCACCTCCTCTCATATGCTGTGCAGGGGTAGGGGTGACAAAGGGTCATAGATGTGATCCATGTGGATGACCCATCTCATTCCTTAGCCCATGGTGGCTTATCCCCTGCAACTCCCTTGACCCTCAAGTCCAACCACATGGTGCCTCCTATGGCACCATCCTACCCACACTATCTCCAGTTCGGTGCTGGGATTCAGAGCCTCAATGATTGATAGAGCTCAAAGGAAGGGACCAGCCAGTTGATCCCTCCTTAGTTTGCAGACGGGTAAACTGAGGCCCAGAATGTGACCAGAGTTACACAATGAGTCAGTGGCCAAAGACCAGAGCCCAGTTTTCTGACTCCTTGTCCAACCACTTTCCATTGCCTGCTAGCAGCTCTTACATCTGTGCCTCTCTGCCACACATACCAATACCCTACATCCTTGCACGTTGAGCCTGATGGTACCCACGGTATTGTATTGTACGGAACCTGGAAGCCCTCCTGCCAGGTCAGAGAGGTGGAAGAGAACAGGAGAGTGGGGTGTCACAGAGACTAGGGGTGGATATACTTACACGAAGGAAGATGAGGTCATACGCATTGGAGACCTTTCTGAGAAGGATTTTTCT
Organism: Pan paniscus; assembly: GCF_029289425.2. Taxonomy (NCBI): domain Eukaryota; kingdom Metazoa; phylum Chordata; class Mammalia; order Primates; family Hominidae; genus Pan; species Pan paniscus. The sequence goes on from NC_073268.2 coordinate 25,013,591, forward strand.
TGCTGGATTTTGGAAGACTATGGGTGACCAGGACTGGACACGGAATTGTAGAGCTGAGTGCAAAATAAAAATGGGGTGTGTGTGGGGGGGGTCCCGTGTTTCAAAAACCTGTTAAGAATTTCTTCCTTTTTTTTTTTTTTTTTTTTTTTTTTTTTAGATAAAGTCTCACTCTGTGGCCCAGGCTGGAGTGCAGTGCCACAACCTTGGCTCACTGCAACCTCTGCCTCCCAGGTTAAAACGACTCTCCTGCCTTAGTCTCCCAAGTAGCTGAGACTACAGGTGCCTGCCGACCACACTCGGCTAATTTTTGTATTTTTAGTAGAGACAGGGTTTCACCATATTGGCCAGGCTGGTCTCGAACTCCCGACCTCTAGTGATCCACCCACCTCGGCCTCCCAAAGTGCTGGGATTACAGATGTGAGCCACCACACCCAGGTGAAAACTTAAGAATTTCAAGGCCTTGCCAGGTATGGTGGCTCACGCCTGTAATCCTAGCTCTTCGGGAGGCCGAGGTGGGTGGATTACTTGAGGCCAGGAATTTGAGACCAGCCTGGCCAATGTGGCGAAACACCATCTCTACTAAAAATACAAAAAATTAACTGGGCTGAGGTGGCGCACACCTGTAATCCCAGCTATTTGGGAGGTTGAGGCACGAGAATCACTTGAACCCAGGAAGCAGAGGTTTCACCGAGCCTGGGTCGTGCCACTTGACTCCAGCCTAGGTGACGCATTAAGACCCTGTCTCAAAAAAAAGAATTTCAAGGCTGAGTGCAGTGGCTCATGCCTATAATCTCAGCACTTTCGGAGGCCAAGGACCAAGGAGCCTCATGAGTTTGAGACTGGCCTGTGCAACATAGTGAAACCTCGTCTCTCCAGGAAAAAAAAAAAAAATTGTCCAAATGCACTTTCTACAAAAAGAAAAATAAATTAGCAGACCATGGTGGTGCATACTTTAGTCCTAGCTACTCGGGAGGCTGAGGTAGGAGGATGGCTTGAGCCTGGGAAGTGGAGGCTGCAGTGAGCTGTGATTGCACCACTGCACTCTAGCCTGGGTGACAGAGTGCGACTCTGTCTCTAAAAAATAAAAATAAAAAAGAATTTTAAGATGACGACAGCAGCAGAGTGTAAAACCAAGTGCAGAGCTCTTGTGAGCACAGGGCATGAGGTCTTGTGGGACCTTGTCGGCCGCATGCCTGTGAGGCTGGCCCTGTAGGTTACCTTTGAACAAGCAGTTTCAGAAGCATGATGGGGACCAGACCAGATGGCAGGATGCCAGATGATATCATCTCTGAGGATGTACTCACCACAGACTTATTCCTGTGATGTCAACAGGGGAATTTTGCAGACTCACATTTGTCTAAGGAATCAGATAACTTTCTACACTTAGGCAGGAGAAGCAACAAGCAAACCTTTTCTCTGAGGGCCGGACACTCTGCTGCTGGCTACTTGGTGTCCATTTCGGGACTGTAGCTGAATGTGGGACAGAAAGCTGAGCAATCCTCCCTTTCCCCCTGTTCCACTCTCACACTGGGCAGGGGCTTTAACTGAGGCACAAGAATTGAGCCTGGCTGTTGATGGAGGGTTATTTCCTTCTAAGACTAGGGCAGCTTCCAGGAAAAGAGTGGAACTAGGGTGTCCAGCACAGCAGCTGTGGGAGAAGCAGGAGCCCAGCTGGAGCTGCAGATGTGGTTAATTAAGGGAGTCTGAGTGCAAACTCAGTGAAGGAGGGAGATCTGGGGGGAAGGAGGAACCACACTTAGGACAGTGCACACTGCCCACTAGGGGCTGCAGAATTGGAGCAGAAATTCTCTGCCATCCATTTATTTGTTTATTCATTCAGTGAGGATTTCCTGTGAGCCTTATGTGCTAGTTGAAGGGGACATAGACAGGGTTCTTAAGGTGCTGGGTCTATGGCAGGGTTCTCAAAACACCCTGCACATTCAAATCACTTGGGGAGCTTTTACAGATTAGTTATGCTGGGGCTTCATCTGGACCAATTATATTAAAATCTCTGTGCATGGGGTCTAGGCACTGGTTTCTTTCGAAAGCTCCTCAGATATGTCTAACGAGCAGCCTGAGTTGAGAATTGTTGGTCTGGAGGGAGGCAAAGACATGTCTCCACAATGCTTTGATGTGATGCCTGCATTAATTGATGTTTGTACAGGGAGCTGTGAAGCACAGAGAGAGAATAAGTATTAATAACATGGCAGAACCATCCCTTCCCTCCTACTACCAGATTAACACACATGGCTTTGGGAGTGGCAATGCACTCAGTCCTTGATGATTCAACCTGATTGATCTCAGCCCATCAGAAATCCTGTTGCCTACTTCTTCAATCTCCTTTGCAGCTGAGGGTGGCCCAATTCTGGTCAATGACATCTAAGCAGAAGTCCGCAGAACAGGTTTGTGGGACAGTCTTTGATTTGCTGGTAAGAGAGGATAGGGCTGGGCTCTGCTCCTCTCCCTGCCTATTTTTTTTTTTTTTTTTTTTTTTTTTTTTGAGATGGAGTCTCTCTCTGGAGTGCAGAGTCTGGAGTCTCTCTCTGAGTGCACCCAGGCTGGAGTGCAATTGCATGATCTCGCTTCACTACAACCTTCACTTCCCAGATTCAAGTGATTCTCCTGCCTCAGCCTCCTGAGTAGCTGGGATTACAGGCCTGCATCACCACACCCAGGTAATTTTTGTATTTTTAGCAGAGATGAGGTTTCGCCATGTTGGCCAGGCTGGTCTTGAACGCCTGGCCTCAGGTGATCCACCTTCCTTGGCCTCTGAAAGTGCTGGGATTACAGGTGTGAGCCACTGCACCAGCCTTTTTTTTTGAGAGAGGGTCTCACTGTGTTGCCCGGGCTGGAATGCAAACACAGCTCACTGCAGCCTTGACCCCCTACCAAACTCAAGCAATCTTCCTGCCTCAGCCTTCTATGTAGCTGGGACCACAGACATGTGCCACCACAACCAGCCAATTTTTTTTTTTTTTTTGTAGAGATGAGGGTCTCACTTTGTTGCCTAGGCTGGTCTCAAACTCCTAAGGCTCCTGCCTCGGCCCCCCCCAAAAAGTGCTGGGGATTACATGCGTGAGCCACCGTGCCTGGCCCCTACTTTGAACATGAAAGGGTCAACTCAGGCCATCTCGTGGCCATGAGACAACAAAGCATAAAGGGAGGGTTGAGTATTACTGAGATGTTGGCCTGGAAATCACTGAGCTACTCAACCAACACCAGCAACTGCCACCTCTAGACTCAATACGTGAGAAAGAAAGCCCCCTAATTTCAGTGCTTCTCAACTTGGCTGCACACTGGTATATAGGCAGTTTTGAAAACTGCTGATGCCTGGATACACCCATGTGGCATGTGTCTGGTAATGGAGATTTTTTTTTCTTGTTGAGACAGAGTCTCACTCTGTCGCCCAGGCTGGAGTGCAGTGGCACCATCTTGGCTCACAGTAGCCTCTGCCTCCTGGGTTCAAGAGATTCTCCTGCCTCAGCCTCCCAAGAAGCTGGGATTACAGGCACACGCCACTATGCCCAGCTAATTTTTGTATTTTTAGTAGAGACGGGTTTTCTCCATGTTGGCCAGGCCAGTCTCGAACTCTTGACCTCAGGTGATCCACTTGCCTCAGCCTCCCAAAGTGCTGGGATCACAGGAGTGAGCCACCGTGCCTGGCCAGGTGATGGGAATTTTCAAAAGCTCCTCAGGTGATTCTAATGGCAACCTAGGGTAAGAATCATTATTTGGGTTTTCTGTTGATTTCTGCTGAGAGCATCCTTAACTGTACAGTAGCTTTTCCAGGGTATAATCAAGGAAGGCTTCACCAAGGAGTGACATTTGAGCTGGGCTTTCAAGGCTGGGTTAATCAGGTGGAGAAGCAGAATGTGCAAGAGCAAGGGAGCATGAAATGGCTTGGCTTCCAGATCACTGCGTGGATGGAGGGGGTGGTGGCAAAGGCCAGGGGTAAAGAAGTAAAAAGGGAGCAGATCCTTGTGGCTTGCACGCCATGGATGCATTGAGACTTGATTCCGTGGCTTATGGATTAAAAAGGTTTTATTTAGTTTTTATTTTATTTATTTATTTATTTTTTTGAGACGGAGTTTCACTCTTGTTGCCCAGGCTGGAGTGCAATGGCATGATCTCAGCTCACTGAAACCTCTGCCTCCCAGGTTCAGGCGATTCTCCTGCCTCAGCCTCCGGAGTAGCTGGGATTACAGGCACCCATCACCACACCCAGCTAATTTTTGTATTTTCAGTAGATACGGGGTTTCATCATGTTGACCAAGCTGGGCTTGAACTTCTGACCTCAGGTTATCTGCCTGCCTTGGCCTCCCAAGGTGCTGGGATTACAGGCGTGAGCCACTGCGCCCGGCCTATTTATTTATTTTTTTTAGACAGAGTCTCACTCTGTCACCCAGGCTGGAGTGCAGTGGCTTGATCTCGGCTCACTGCAATCTCTGCCTCCTGGGTTCAAGCAATTCTCCTACCTCAGCCTCCCGAGTAGCTGGGATTACAGGCGTGCACCACCATGCCCAGCCAATTTTTTAAATTAATGTTATTATTTTTTTTAATAGAGACGGGGTTTTACCATGTTGTCCAGGCTACTCTTGAACTCCTGACCGCAAGTGATCCTCCAACCTCAGCCTCCCAAAGCGCTGGGATTACAGGCGTGAGCCGCTGTGCCAGGCCAAATTTTTATTTTTATTTTTTTCGAGACGGGGTCCCACTCTGTCTCCCAGCCTGGAGTGCAGTGGTGGCATCACAGCTCACTGTAACCTCAACCTCCCCAGGCTCAGGAGATCCTTCCACCTCAGCCTCCCAAGGGATTACAACCAGAGGTGCATGCCACCATGCCCAGATAATTTTTTTTTTTTTTTTGTATTTTTGTGTAGAGATGAGGTTTGGTCATATTGAGCAGGCTGGTTTCAAACTCCTGGGTTCAAGTCATCCACCCTCCTCGACTTCCCAAAGTGTTGGGATTACAAGCGTGAGCCACCGCATCTGGTCGGATTGAAAGGTTTTAAAATTAGATTTGATGTCTGGATCACTCTGTTGGTTGTGTCGGGGATGTATTGGTGGCAGGAAAACCAGTTATGGCAAAGGTCTAGGTGTGAGATGATAAAGACCTGAGGGACACATGGCATGGGTCTGGAAAAGCCATCACCGGGGAGTCTCACGCTCTGTCTTGGCCTGTGAAGTGCCTGGGAAAATTCTCGGGCTAGGCCCAAGACCAGCAGATGTGTAGGCCACGGGGCACATCCTTTCTGTTTTCTGGACCCTCACAGTCTCTGAGATCCCTTCTAGCCTGATGCTCCACGTGTCTAGAATGGCAGGCAGGGAAGAGACTGAGGCATGGCAGGGCCCTGGCTCCCAAGTTCAGGGCTCAGGAAAGTGAGCCTCTTAGCCTCCCACCCTCGGCAGTCTGAGTCACAGCTCCTCCCTCCAAGGGTGGTAACTCTATATCCCCAATATGTGACCACAGGGGAAAGAAGTTCAGCAGGCCTCCATCTCCTTCCCTCCCTGATGTTGGAGACCTCCAGGTCCAGCCTGGATCTGGGGATAACTGAAAGGAAAAAGATAGATAGATAGGTAGGTAGATAGATAGATAGAGAAGATAGATAAGGAAGGGCTACCTTCTTTATCTATCAGGTCAGCCAGGGACCCGTCTAATGCCAGGTTACTGGGCAGTTTCGGGGAGAGGGCAACAAAGGCCTCTGCTATTGTTGTTCCCTGTAGAAAAGAGCAAGGGGTGTATACATACACTTCATGCTGCCATGCTTGGAGATACTGTCTCATTTACTTAACACATATCTGAGCATGTACTGGGTACCAGGGCCTCTTAGGCATTGGGGATTCAGAGTTGTTTTTTCTTTTGTTTGAGACAGGTCTCGTTCTGTCATCCAGGCTGGACCACAGTGGCATGATCACAGCTCACTTGCAGCCTCAACCTCCTGGGTTCAAGCTGTCTTCCCACCTCACCCTCCCAAGTAGCTGGGACTACAGGCGCACACCATCACACCCAGCTAACTTTTGTATTTTTGTGTAGAGCCACCGTGCCTGGCTGAGAACTAAATGTCCCCCAACCAATGAGGGAAGACTGGTGTGTGCACAAATATAGCCCTCTGATCACCTAAGGGAAGGCTTGGGCTGAGGGATCCGCCAGGGTCACAGGAGCCTGGAGGATGAAGCAGTGGACTCTGCTTGGACACTGGGGAAGGCTGCACCGAGAAGGTGACAGGTGAGGTAGGCCTTGAGGGGTGTATAGGAGTCCATCAGATGGAAAAGGGTACGAGGCTGAGGCAAGAACAAGGGAGAGCTGTGTGGCTGTGGTCTGGGACGTGCAGTTCTGTCAGAGGCGTGTGAACCAGAGCAACTCCGTCTTAAATAGAAGCTGGGTAAAATGAGGCTGAACCCTACAGTTAAGGCATTCTAAGTCACAGGATGAGATAGGAGGTCAGCATAAAATACAGGTCATAAAGACCTTGCTGATAAACCAGGTTGCAGTAAAGGAGCTGGCCAAAACCCATCAAAACCAAAATGGCAATGAGAGTGACCTCTGGTGGTCCTCACTGCTACACTTTCAGCCGCGCCATGACAGTTTACAAATGCCATGGCAACGTCAGGAAGTTACCTTCAATGGTCTAAAAAGGGGAGCATGAATAACCCACCCCTTGTTTAGCACATCATCAAGAAATAACCATAAAAATGGGCAACCAGCAGCCCTCGGGGCTGCTCTGTCTGTTGAGTAGCCATTATTTTATTCCTTTACTTAATAAACTTGCTTTTACTTTGCACTGTGGACTCACCCTGAATTCTTTCTTGCGTGAGATCCAAGAACCCTCTCTTGGGGTCTGGATTGGGACCCCTTTCTGGTAACAGTTCCGTTACATAGTTCAGTTAACATTTATTGAGAATTCACTCTCTTCGGGAAATGCAAATGTGAGACAGGGAGCAAGTCTAGTAGCCCAGGGGGAGGTGGTTCTGTAACAGACAAATAAAGCCCTTTGCCCAGTGCCTGGAACAAAGCAAACAATAATGCTTGCTGTGATTGTTACTGAGGGAGGAGCTGGCCTTAGGCAGAAGAAGGTGATCTGGGAACGGTGGCCACCCAGATTTCTAGACAGGTGAGGCTAGGAGTAGGAACTCAGTTGGTAGGGAGCTAGGGGGTCTTGTCTTGAACTTAACTGTTTTTATATCCATTGCCCTTTTGATCTGAAATATTTTCAGTTTTCTAACTGCTTTTGTTCATGGGAGAGTGTCAATTGTCCATATCAAAGAATATGCAGGTTGAAGGGTTCCTAAGGTACCTCCCTGCACTTGGTTCCCCAGGGAGGTTCTTGTTCCCAGGCACAGGCTGGGGGATGGGGGCCCAGTGGCCCTGACCGGTTCAGCCCTTTCTCTCCACAGCCCAAGACAGCCAACTACAGGACTGGGCGAGGGAGGCAGAACAGAGTGCCCGCTGGCGATGCTGCCAGTCCCGCACCCACTCCTGGCTTCTGACTGGCACAGTAGTTCTCAGGAGGGTCATTCGCTGCTCCTTTGTCTGCTTAACATCTGCCTTCCCCTCCCCCTCCTTCTTCCCACCACATGCCTGGGGTATCCCCCACCCAAACAAAAATAAAAACACAACTGTCAATGAAATAAGCAGTTCTTTCCTTCCTTGCACTTGCTCTGGACATGACCTCACCACCCTCCCTTCAGGAAGCAGGTGGGGGAGGAGGGGAGGAGTAGGAGTGGAGAGGTGGTATTCTTTCCCCCAGGGGAAGGGGCTCTGTTTCTTTTTTCTTTTCTTTTTTTTTTGAGACGGAGTCTCGCTCTGTCGCCCAGGCTGGAGTGCAGTGGCGCCATCTCGGCTCACTGCAAGCTCCGCCTCCCGGGTTCACGCCATTCTCCTGCCTCAGCCTCCTGAGTAGCTGGGATTACAGGCGCCCGCCACCACGCCCGGCTAATTTTTGTATTTTTAGTGGAGATGGGGTTTCACTGTGTTAGCCAGGATGGTCTCAATCTCCTGACCTCGTGATCTGCCCGCCTCGGCCTCCCAAAGTGCTGGGATTACAGGCGTGAGCCACCGCACCCAGCCCGAGGCACTGTTTCTTGACATCCCTTCTCCCAGCTTCCGAACACGGCCAGCAGCATCCCAGGAACATGTTCCTTGTTTACCAACCTATCTCAGCCCACAAGACGGTGTATGTCTCACAAGCAGAGGCCCCATGACCACTCCCAGATCACCAGATGAAAGCACACTGGGGCTGGGGAATGTGTCTACCTCAGCAGCCTAAGGAACTCCCAGAGGGCAGAAAGAGCCTGTGGCAGACTCATTTTGTTTTTAAACAATTTTAATAAAAAATTTAAAAGTAATATCACATTACGTGAAGTTTGAAACTAGAGAATGAAAAAGATCACCCTAAATCCCTTCATCCTGATTCAAGGTTTTTTTGTTGTTGTCTTCCTTCCTTCCTTCCTTCCTTCCTTCCTTCCTTCCTTCCTTCCTTTCTTTATTTTTTGAGACAAAGTTCCACTCTTGTTGCCCAGGCTGGAGTGCAATGGCGCCATCTCTGCTCTCTGCAGCCTCCGCCTCCCGGGTTCAAGCAATTCTCCCACCTCAGTCATCCTAGTAACTGGGATTACAGGGGCGCGCCACCATGCCTGACTAATTTTTGCATTTTTAGTAGAGACGGGGTTTCACCATGTTGGCCAGGCTGGTCTCGAACTCCTGACCTCAGATGATCCACCTGCCTCGGCCTCCCAAAGTGCTGGGATTACAGGCGCTAGCCACCACGCCCGGCTGTTGTTTTAAGAGACAGGGCTTGCTTTATTGCCCAGGCTGGAGTGAAATAGTGAGATCATAACTCACTGCAGCCTCGAATTCCTAGCGAGATCATAACTCACTGCAGCCTCGAATTCCTTGGGCTCAAGCGATCCTCCCGCCTTAGCCTCCTGAGTAGCTGGGACTACAGGAACATGCCACCATGCCCGGCTAATTTATTTTTATTTTTTATAGAGATGGTGGTTGGGGCGGGGGGGGGGGGTCTCATTGCGTTGCCAGGCTGGTCTTGAACTCCTGGCCTCAAGCAATCCTCCCACCTCAGCTTCCCAAAGTGCTGGGATTACAGGCTTGAGCCACAGTGCCCGGCCCAAGGTCTGTTTTTATTTTGTTGAATTTCCATAGCCTAGTAAAGTAGATGCTCAAATATCATTCAAATGTGGAATGAATTAATAAAAGGCAACACATACTGAGCACTTAATTATGTGCCAGGAATTGTTTTGAGTGTTTCATTTCACATTTACTGACCCATTTAATATCCACAACATGAGGAGGGTATTATCATGATCATCGCCATCTTCATTTACTTTATTTTTTCCGAACACCAGTGTCACTTGCCAATTCTTTTAGCAACGAGGTAACTGAAGCACAGAGAGGTTCAGTAACTTGCTTAAGGTTACACAGCTGGTAACTAGAGGAGCTGCAAGTTGAACCCTGGCAGTCTGGTGCCAGAGGATGTTACCAGTGCTGCTCTATTTTGGCTTATCTTAATCATTAATGTATATGCAGGTTTAGACTTTTTATTATGAACAGTTTTAAACATTAAAAAAGTAGAGAAAATAGCCCAGGCGTGGTGGCTCATGCCTGTAATCCCAGCACTTTGGGAGGCCAAGGTGGGCAGATCACTTGAAGTCAGGAGTTCAAAACCAGCCTGGCCAACATGGTGAAACCCTGTCTCAACTAAAAATACAAAAATTACCTGGATGTGGTGGCGTGCACCTGTAATCCCAGCTACTCGGGAGGCTGAGGCAGGAAAATCTCTTGAACTAGGGAGGCGGAGGTTGCAGTGAGCCGAAACTGCACCACTGTGCTCCAGCCTGGGTGACAGAGTGAGACTCTGTCTCAAAAAAAAAAAAAAAAAAAAAAGTATAGAAAATAATATAAGGAACTTCATGTCCTCATCACACAGCTTCCATAATTATCACCTCATGGCTCATCTTATTATTTCCCTATGGTTCCCAGTCCAGATTATTTCGAAGCAAATGCAATCACTGTATCATTTCATCCACAGATATTTTAGTATGTATGTCTGAAAGGAGGACTTTTTTTTTTTTTTTTTTTTTTTTTTGAGACGAAGTCTCTCTCTGTCACCCGGGGTGGAGTACAGTGGTATGATCTCGGCTCACTGCAACCTCTGCCTCCCAGTTTCAAGTAATTCTCCTGCCTCAGCCTCCCGAGTAGCTGGGATTACAGGCACGTGCCACCATGCCTGGCTAATTTTTTTCTATTTTTAGTAGAGACGGGATTTCACCATGCTGGCCAGGCTGGTCTCAAACTCCTGACCTTGTGATCTGCCTGCCTCACCTCCCAAAGTGCTGGGATTACAGGTGTGATCCACCGCACCCAGCCAAGGAAGACTTTTTTTTTTTTTTGAGATGAAGTCTCACTCTTGTCTCCCAGGCTGGAGTGCAATGGCACGATCTCGGCTCACTGCATCCTCCACCTCCTGGGTTCAAGCGATTCTCCTGCCTCAGCCTCTCAAGTAGCTGGGATTATAGGCGCCTGTCACCACGCCTGGCTAATTTTTGTATTTTTAGTAGAGGCGGGGTTTCACCATGTTGGCCAGGCTGGTCTTGAACTCCTGACCTCAGGTGATCTGTCTGCCTCAGCCTCCCAAAGTGCTGGGATTACAGGCATGAGCTACCACGCCCAGCCATGGAGGACTTTTTAAATTAAAAAAACAACCTTACCACAATTCCATATCACGCCTAAACATTTAGAATTCCTTAATATCGTTGAATACCTTGTCAGTATTCAAATTTGCCTGATAACTTAATAAAATCTTTTTTTTTTTTTTTTGAGACAGAGCCTTGCTCAGTCACCCAGGCTGGAGTGCCAATGGTGCAATCTTGGCTCACTACAACCTCTGCCTCCTGGGTTCAAGCAATTCTCTTGCTTCAGCCTCCCGAGTAGCTGGGATTACAGGCGCCCATCACCACACCCAGCTAGTTTTTGTAGTTTTAGTAGAGAAGGAGTTTCACCACGTTGGCCAGGCTGGTCTCAAACTCCTGACCTCAGGTGATCCGCCTACCTTGGCCTCCCAAAGTACTGGGGTTACAGGCATGCGTGACCATGCCCGGCCTTTTTTTTTTTTTTTTTTTTTTTTTAAAGTCAGTTTGCTTGAATCAGGATCCAAATAAGACTTTTAGTTGATATATCATTTAATTTATTTTAATCTGTAAGTCTCTCCCCCTCTTTTTTTTCCTTTTTTTTTTTTTTTTTTGAGACAGGGTCTCACTCTGCTGCCCAGACTGGAATGCACTGGCACGATCATAGCTCACTGCAGCCTTGACCTCCCGGGCTCAATTGATCCTTCCACCTCAGCCTCCTGAGTAGCTGGGACTATAGACACACCACCATGCCCAACTAATTTTTGTATTTTTTGTAGACCACGGGGTTTTACCATGTTGTCCAGGTTGGTCTCGAACTCCTGGACACAAGCCTTGGCCCCTCAAAGTGCTGGGATTACAGGCGTGAGTCACCATACCTGGCCCCAGTTTTATTTGTTAAGGGAATTGGGTGTTTGTCCTAATTTTCTTCATTCTAGACTTTGCTGACTATATCCCTGGGGAATGTATGTTATGCTATTTTGTGTCCTTATCTTTTCATATAACTTAGCAAACATTCCCCATACTGCCACAGGGTTTTCACAATCTGTCCTAAATGGCTTCATACTATTCCATCCAGTGGATATACTGTAATTTTTTTCTTGGGCATTTGGTTGCTTTCAGTTTTTCACTACTATAAATATTGCTGGAATGAACATCCTGACACATTGCAGCTTTTCCTGTACATGGGATGACTTCCTTAGAATATGCTACCAAAAGTGTAATTATGGCTCTGAGGCATGAAGAATTTTTCAGCTTCTTGGCACACAGTGACAAGTGTTTGTCCAAGGGTTTGTATGTCCCCCAGCACGAAATAAGAGAGCTGTCACTCACTCTGAATAGTGCTTGGGGCTATTCACAGCTGAAGAACGTTTGGGGAAGATATGGTAATTATGAGGGCCAAGAGAGAAGAAGAAAGATGATGACAGGGACTCCCGCTAAATAAAGCAGAAAGTGATCTGCAATTTACCACAAATGAACTCTGTTCATTCCTATTGTGAAAAAAAAATCCTCGATAACAGGAGTTATTAATAGTGCATGACATGTCCAGTAATCTTTCTGTTAGACTCTGCATTAGTCAGAACCTTATTTGAGACGTGGACTCAGTCTGGGTCACTGAACTTCACAGAGTTGTCAGGAAACTGACCAAGATCCAGAGGGATCGATCAACTTGATGGAGGATGAAGAATCCCAGAGAAAAATCAAAGGAGTCAAGCAGGCACACTTCGGAAAAAACAGAGACACCTTTCTTGCCTTAATGCTGGGGAGGTTTCTGTGAAAAGAACAACACTGGGTTTGCTTATGTCTGCAGAAAGATGACTATAAGGAAAGGCACCTCCACAAACCAGGAGAAACTTCCACAGGACATAGGCAGAGCTATTTCAGACTCAGATGATTATTTCGATCTTGGGATGAGCCTTTTTGGGGCCATTGGCCCTGGAAATATTGAAGAAGCTGCCTGTTCTGCTCTGGGTGGTTCAAATACCCACCTGCCTGGTGACCACTAAGTGCCTCTGGGGGTCCCACTCCAGCTGTGTGACAACTGTTTCCTGGCAGCCCCCTGGGGAAGGAAGGGTAGGTGTAGTCCGAGTAAAGTGCTCCCCAGTTTCCCTGGGCTAGCCTTTTCCTTCCTGTTCCTTCACTTTCAGTTCAGGGTGCCATGAACTGCCATTCAGAGTCAGGTTGGCATGCCATGACATCATCTGATCTTGCTATTCCAGCCCTGCCCTGCATAGAGTGGACTTAGAAAGAAGCTGGGTAAGGAGTTGAAACTACCCAGACAATACCTCTTGGTGACATGGAGAATGGGAGTGACCGAGGAGACCTCAAGAGCCATTTAGTTCAACCTCCTACAGTAATATTAAGTAGATTCCTACAATACAACAGGTGCTTTACATACATTCTTTTGGGTTCCCACAACCTTGGAGGTGGGGTTTCACAGGTGTGGAATTGGAGATTAAGACAAGTAATTTGCCCAGGGTCACACTGCCAATAAAGGAGGGCCTACCCCATGTCTACCAGGCAGTAAAGTCTGTGCCCTTGCCTTTAGACGATGCAGATGTGAAAACTGCAGACCAGAGCCTCTCATTCAAAGCCACACAAGCTGACCTGAGACAGAAACTCAGGCTCCTTACTACTGATGGAGGAATCTATGATACGTAGCCTCTTCTCACGTCAGGTGCGGGGCGGCCAAGGATGTGGCCCGGTCCGGGGCAGCCTGGGCCAAGCGTGACTGAGAAGGAGAAGGCAGGCTCCGTTCTGGGCCCTCCAGACCCTCATCCCAGCCAATGTTGTGAAAAGCGCTCTCCCAGGAGGGCCCAGCAGGGCAAAGGGCCGGGCTAGTCTGTTTCTGGAGGAGCCAATCTGGGGCCAGGGCGGAGGCAGCCAGGTGCAGTGGAAAAATCCTGCAGTTGGGGTCAGAATATTTGGGTTTCGATCCAGTCTAGGACCCAGCAAAGACCTACAGAAAGTTACTTACAAGTCCGAGTCTCCTCATCTGCAAAACTGGGGCACGGATAAAATACACTTGAAGGGCACAGAAGCAAAAGTTGGAATTGTTACGCACCAAAATTCTATCATCCGATCTGACCATCACGTCACGGTACAACTTCCAACCGTGCGTCCCCGAAGAGGCCGGGAACGGAGCCCAGTAAAAACTACAACTCCCAGGAGGCGTCGGGAGGGCCGGCCCGGAGCCAGCGGAAGAAACTACAACTCCCAGAAGGCGTCGGGCGTGCCGGCGCGGGGCGGTGACGTACGGGGACCGGCGCGGAGCGCTGATTCGGCCGGAGCTGCCAGCGGGGAGGCTGCAGCCGCGGGTTGTTACAGCTGCTGGAGCAGCAGCGGCCCCCGCTCCCGGGAACCGTTCCCGGGCCGTTGATCTGCGGCCCCACACGGTGAGCCCGGACGGAACCAAGAGGCCCCAGGGCTAGGGGAGGGGCGGGAGAGAAGGTGGGGGCTGCTGGGGAGGCGCCCCGGGCTGGAGAGACGGGGGCAGAGGGAGTGGGGGGTGGAGGGAGTGCATCAGCCGAGGGGGTGCATCGGCTGGGGAGGTGGCCAAGGAATAAAGTGCGAGCGGGAGGCCGGGGGTGGAACGTCGGGAGGAGCGCCTCGGCTAGGGGTGGGAGGCGGGGAGCGGCTCGGCTTCGGGGATAAACGTTTGGCTGCCTCCAGGGCTGGGTGAACGCGTGGAGATGGCTGTGGGGTCCCGGACCGGACCGGGTTCCGAGTGCGAAGACCCAGGCTGGGGAACAGAGCGGGACCCCTCCCCCCGGCCCCGCACCCGAGGTCTCACTCAGAAAACCCCAACAACAGTGAGGACTCCGCCTCTTCGCTCCTCCTCTCCTGTGCTTCGTGCGGGTTCGCCTGGGCACTCGCTTTCCGCTCCTACCGCCCTCCCTCAGTCGGGGTGGCTGGGCCAAAGTTGAGAGGTTATCAGCTGTGGTCCTGCAGCTTGGGGGGTGGGCGGAATGGACATGGCATTGTGACGTGCTGCCCCGGACTCCCCGCTGGGGTCCCCATCCAGGCCTGGATGTTTTGTGCTCCTCTTCCAGAAGACAGGAGGTTTGCTGTTGTGAGGGCTGCTCTTTCCTGGGGGAGGGAATGGGAAGGGCTCACCTGGTGGCTGCCCTGGTGGTGCTCAGCCTTGGCTTGAGTGTCTGGCATACTGGCTGGGCCCGGATATTTGTATGTGGAGCCAAGAGGGTGGGGCGGGAAGGAGGGGGAAAGAGCTACCAGCAAAAAAGTGGTTAACACAACAGAGTTGCTGCAGGCTCTGGTTTGAGGCAGGTTATGAAACCACATCAGGGCCCAGCACTAAGCAGCCTCCTGCCAGCTATGGCAGCAGAAGTTTTCGGCTCAACTCCTGTAGACCTAGTCGACCTCTGCCAGCCTCTTCTCTCTGTTTCTCCCCATCTAGGGTAGGGGCCAGTTGGTTGTTTTACTAATGGAAGTGATATGTATCCATAGTCACACGAAAGTCTCAAGAGTGTTTCCTCATTGCCAGTCTTTTTGTTAGTTTATTGATCTCTTCTTTTTCAGGGGTCTCTGGTGGTTTCCTGCTCTCAGGGCACCTAGTGTTTAGGCTTCAGGAAGAAGCTTCTGAGGGTGTCGGCTAGGACCTAGGTCTAGGCTTTTCCTAGGCCCATCAAGTTTTGTTGGCTGCCCTGTGAAAGCCAGAAAGGCGTATGGGGTCCTGTGATCTGGGATTCCCCAAGGCTTTTGGCACTCCTGGACAAATACTAGGAAGGGTTAGTGGGCTTTCTATACCAGCACCCCTGTAGGTGCGGGTTACAGAGAGGTGATGGGGTGGCAGTTTCAGGTCAGACTTGGGAAGCTCTTTCCCTCTCCTTAGTCAGAGTTAAGTGCTTCAGAGCCCTCACTTGTCAGCCACATGCCGCCCTCCTCTCTCAGGTGGAGGCTTTTGCGTAGCAGCTGTCCCAGGGGCTGCTAGAGTAACTGAAGCCCCAAGGCCCTGGGAAGATAAACAATCTGAGCCAGCTCTGGCTTTCTAGATACTTGAATTTCTGTTAGGCTCAATTATCCAGCCTAATGGGCTGCGCTGATGGGTCCCAGGAGCATCTCTTCAATCAGAATGCGCCCCAGGCTGGCGCACGGGTGTTTGCTTGTTGGGATGGCGTGTTGTGGGTCACATTTTCTCTGAGGTCTCTAAGCTTGGAGCTGTCTGAGAAGAGGAAACTTGCTCCTGTTATCCTGGAAGTAAAGAACTGGCCCCTGAGGACTCAGTCTCCTGTGCAGGTTTGGCTAGGATCCTAGTCAGAGATAGATAGCATCTGGGTCTGACGGGGTTGCTGCAGGGGCGTGAGGGAGGTGGCCTTCTGGGTACTTCTAGAATATCTCCATCTGGGACTCTTTTCTGCATTCCCAGGAAAGATGGGGCTGTTACCATGGTGATGACCTTACGGTCTTTAGCAAGCAGGACCCTATGTCAGATAGGGAGGTGAGCCAGTACACAGGTGCCATCTGTCTCCACTTTCTCCTGGTCACAGGGCCCTCAGGGATCTGGGGACGGCCAAACTCTGGATAAGGGGCAGATCATTCCACCCCTTCCTTCTCTACTTCCCTCTGCTCACTGTGGGTTGCGGCCACCTCCTGGTTCCTCCTGCTGCAGGACTCCTACCGTTGGTGCTGGGCAGGGGAAGGCATGGTGCTAATATACACCTGGAAACAGGTGCTGAGAGGGGAGACTGAGGTGAGGATGGGCAGGACAGAGAAGAACGGGGGCAGGAGGGAGGCCACAGGTTCGAGTCTGTGCCCTTAGGAGACATATGTTGAGGTGGATTCCAGCTCTCTATGGGAGTTACAGGTGTTGGCCATGTTCTCTCTTGTGGGGAAAAGGGCCCTGGTGGTTTGGCAGTGGAGTGGGTAGCATCACAAGGGTTGGCCTGAGTGGCTGCCAAATGGAGAAAACATCCGGATGGGTTGTTTTGTGTCACCCAGGAGGGGTGCCTTCTAGGTCTGGGCAAAGGTTGTCCCTAGTCTGTTGTTTTCTCCTTTCTTCCTCCCTCCCCACTTTCCTCTTTCTACCTGATCAGTCCTCCTAAGTTGGGGTTTGGGGAGATCCAGAATTGAAAAAATTAGAGGAGGTGAGTGGATGCAGTGACCTCAAAATAGTTCATCCACTGCTGCCTGTACCCACAGGCCTCACTTCCTTTCCCTCCTGATGGGAAGAGCGTAAGAGTAGATGTGTCCCACATTAGGCCTTCAGTGAGACACAGTCCAGCAGGGGTTGTGCTGAGTGAGAATTCTCTCCCTGGGGCTTTGTCGGCAGAGGGTCCTCATGGGAGTGCCATAGGGGGTGAGGCTGGGGGATGGGCCTTGACTTCTCTGCCCTGGGGCTGCGTGCCTCTTGATGACCTGTCCTCCGATGCCCTGCCAGGGCCCTGTCCCAATGGGATGATGCATGGGGCAGCCTGTTGTTTATCGCAGCCCAGCAGCAGGAAATGAGTAGAGCTAAGTCCACATGGACTTTCTCCACTTTCCATGCTTCAGAATCAAAAGAGTGGAACTGCCTGGAGTTCTCAGGGAAACAAGGGCCTGCCTCCCAGCGGGATCCGAGGGTGAGAGGGGGCAGGGAAAGCAGTGTGACCTGTCTGACCTGTGCTGCTTGTTTGCAGAACAGCGGAGAGGGGCAGCAGGATGAATGTGGGCACAGCACACAGCGAGGTGAACCCCAACACGCGGGTGATGAACAGCCGTGGCATCTGGCTCTCCTACGTGCTGGCCATCGGTCTCCTCCACATCGTGCTGCTGAGCATCCCGTTTGTGAGTGTCCCTGTCGTCTGGACCCTCACCAACCTCATTCACAACATGGTGAGAGCCTGTCTGCTGCCTGCCCCTGCCCCTGCCCCTGCCCTGTGGGCTGTCCTTTGGCAGGGCTGAGGGATAGGAGGAGCCTGTCGGGCCTGGCCCAGGTGTCAGGGTGATGTACTGACAACATCTGCCTCCAGAGCCCAGGCCTAGCCCTTACCTCTCTGCCTTGCTCCCCCTTCTGGGTTCCTGCCCTGTGTACCATGACAGGAATCAAATCTGCAGATTTTTCCACATCTCTAGGGTGGGGTGGCTGTTGGCCTGGAAGATGTGCTCCTGAGAGCTGAACAAAGGGCTCCAGAGAGTTCCCAGGACCCGAGAGTCCTGGTGCCTAGGCTGATACAGAAATGCCCCTTTCTCAAGTTAGCTTCTCGAACCGTCTTCCACTTTTGCCCTTCTCTGCTCCCTCACCACTTGCTACCTTGCACTCTTTGTCGGGTAAGCAGGGCTTAGTCCCATCGCTTGCCTCCTCCCAACAGGCACAGGGGGCTATGAGTGGCCTGGAGGGGGGCAGCATCTCGGTGCCTATCTTGTGGCCAACTCCCACCGTGCGTTCTCATGCCAGGCCTAGCCCGTCCCCCAGGGAGTCCCCTTGTTCTTCTCCTGCCATACTCCCAGCTGCTCCATCCTGACCTCCAGCCCATATCCCCCTGCCCAGCAGAGGGAGGCTCCAGATCACTGGGAGTTACTTGTGTCTGTGACTGGGTGGAGGAGCTGGGCAGGGGGGCCTTTCCCTTTTGTATCCTCTAACAAAGACTTCTTCCTCCAGGGCATGTATATCTTCCTGCACACGGTGAAGGGGACACCCTTTGAGACCCCGGACCAGGGCAAGGCGAGGCTGCTAACCCACTGGGAGCAGATGGATTATGGGGTCCAGTTCACGGCCTCTCGGAAGTTCTTGACCATCACACCCATCGTGCTGTGAGTGCCTGGGCTACAGGAAGACACCAGCAGGCAGGGCAAGGCCTGGAGGACCCCAGGGCCCAGCCATGCTTATTAACCCTGCCGTGGCTCCTGGTGTAGGGATGAACAGAGGAAGTTGGAATATTCCTGGGTCTTACACTGGACTCAGGCTTTGGGCCTCCCTGGCCCCATCTTTCCTCCATTGGAGCTTCCTTCCTGCTAGTGAGATAGGCCTACAGGCTTGGGGTGAAGCTGGGAGGTGGGGGCGGCGCTGGGCCAGGAGGGGCCCCTTTAGCCTGAGAGCTCTTGCTTCTTACGCTGGTCTGGGAACCTCTTCTGTAACTCCTTAGCTGTTGGGATTCTGCCTTTCCCCTCCCAGGAAGTGAGGGAGGAAGGGGTCCTCCCAACAGTCTTTTATATCTCTCCCCACCCTTCCCCTCCCAGGTACTTCCTCACCAGCTTCTACACTAAGTACGACCAGATCCATTTTGTGCTCAACACCGTGTCCCTGATGAGCGTGCTTATCCCCAAGCTGCCCCAGCTCCACGGAGTCCGGATTTTTGGAATCAATAAGTACTGAGAGTGCAGCCCCTTCCCCTGCCCAGGGTGGCAGGGGAGGGGTAGGGTAAAAGGCATGTGCTGCAACACTGAAGACAGAAAGAAGAAGCCTCTGGACACTGCCAGAGATGGGGGTTGAGCCTCTGGCCTAATTTCCCCCCTCGCTTCCCCCAGTAGCCAACTTGGAGTAGCTTGTAGTGGGGTTGGGGTAGGCCCCCTGGGCTCTGACCTTTTCTGAATTTTTTGATCTTTTCCTTTTGCTTTTTGAATAGAGACTCCATGGAGTTGGTCATGGAATGGGCTGGGCTCCTGGGCTGAACATGGACCACGCAGTTGCGACAGGAGGCCAGGGGAAAAACCCCTGCTCACTTGTTTGCCCTCAGGCAGCCAAAGCACTTTAACCCCTGCATAGGGAGCAGAGGGCGGTACGGCTTCTGGATTGTTTCACTGTGATTCCTAGGTTTTTTCGATGCCACGCAGTGTGTGCTTTTGTGTATGGAAGCAAGTGTGGGATGGGGCTTTGCCTTTCTGGGTAGAAAGCTGTCTAATCCAAGTCCCAGGCTTTTGGCAGCTTCCCTGCAACCCACCGTGGGTCCTGGTTGGAAGTGGGGAGGGTCAGGTTGGGGAAAGATGGGGTAGAGTGTAGATGGCTTGGTCCCAGAGGTGAGGGGGCCAGGGCTGCTGCCATCCTGGCCTGGTGGAGGTTGGGGAGCTGTAGGAGAGCTAGTGAGTCGAGACTTAGAAGAATGGGGCCACATAGCAGCAGAGGACTGGTGTAAGGGAGGGAGGGGTAGGGACAGAAGCTAGACCCAATCTCCTCTGGGATGTGGGCAGGGAGGGAAGCAGGCTTGGAGGGTTAATTTACCCACAGAATGTGATAGTAATAGGGGAGGGAGGCTGCTGTGGGTTTAACTCCTGGGTTGGCTGTTGGGTAGACAGGTGGGGAAAAGGCCCGTGAGTCATTGTAAGCACAGGTCCAACTTGGCCCTGACTCCTGCGGGGGTATGGGGAAGCTGTGACAGAAACGATGGGTGCTGTGGTCCTCTGCAGGCCCTCACCCCTTAACTTCCTCATGCAGACTGGCACTGGGCAGGGCCTCTCATGTGGCAGGCACATGTGGCGTTGTGAGGCCACCCCATGTGGGGTCTGTGGTGAGAGTCCTGTAGGATCCCTGCTCAAGCAGCACAGAGGAAGGGGCAAGGCGTGGCCTGTAGGCACTGTCTCAGCCTGCAGAGAAGAAAGTGAGGCCGGGAGCCTGAGCCTGGGCTGGAGCCTTCTCCCCTCCCCAGTCGGACTAGGGGCAGTGTTAATTTTGAAAAGGTGTGGGTCCCTGTGTCCTCTTCCCGGGGTCCAAGGGAACAGGAGAGGTCACTGGGCCTGTTTTCTCCCTCCTGACCCTGCATCTCCCACCCCGTGTATCATAGGGAACTTTCACCTTAAAATCTTTCTAAGCAAAGTGTGAATAGGATTTTTACTCCCTTTGTACAGTATTCTGAGAAACGCAAATAAAAGGGCAACATGTTTCTGTTTCCCTGTGTCTGGCCTTCGCTTCCTGGAAGGCTGAGGGGAGGGGACAGGGGTGTGGGCAGCGGCTCCCGCTGAGGTGCTGGTGGGGCATCAGTGCAGCTCTGACGGTGGCGGGAGGGGCGCTGGGACTGCTGGGCTTTCTGCTGGCTTCAGCAGGGAAATCCCCCAAGGGGGCTGTGAGGGAACTGGCGGCGGCAGCGGTAGGCAGAGAGCAAAATTCTCTGTGCTTTTGCCTGGCTGTTCTCCGACAGGTCTTGCGCCTTGGCCCCAGAGGCTGGGGTGACCTGTGCCATGGCCAAGGAGGGGGACACTCCAGCAATGGTTTACACGTGGAGCCAGGGTCCCAAGTGGTGCTCAGTCCTTCCCAGTGAATCCCCAGCCCTTCTCCGGTTTCTCACTTCTCTCCCCAAGGCCTTTCCCCAGTCACCTCTCCCTTGGGAGCGCTGCGTTTCCTTCTGGCCTTTCAGTGGAGGGGACTCTTCATGTTTCCTCCTCCCACCATAAGCCTGAGTGGCAGGGGAAGAGGTTCTGGGGACTTTCTGAGGCCAACATGGCTAGGAGAGAGAGGAGTCCTATAGCAAGGAATCCTTATCTCACGAGGGCACTGACCTTCCAGCGTGTTCTGGGGAGTATCAGCTGCTATTCCCAGGAGAGGCACAAGGTCCCAGGTAGAAGGGAGGAGCTGTTCCCAGCAGCCTGGGGTCTCTAGCCCCGGTCCACCATCACAGCACCCTTGGAGTGAGTGTCAGGGAGTGTGGGATATTTGCCCAAGTCCAGCCACCACCCCTGTCCGAGTAGAGCCCACACAGTATTGGAAAGAGAAATATAGCCACTGCTTTCACTCCTGGGAGTAGGGGTGCCCTGGTTGCTTTCACCAGCCTGCAAGAGTATAGTCAGGGTGAGGTGCTGGAGAACATCAACAACGATCTGGGTTCAAATCCCAGCTTTGCCACTTATTAGCCATGTTGCTGTGTCAACTTCTCTGAGCTTCAGTTTATTCCACTGTTGTGTAAGGATAATGCCTCTTAGGGCTGTTGTGAGCATTAGCACAGTGCCTGGCATATAGTAAATACTCAATATATGGTAGCCGTATTATTGTAATTGTTACTACCACCACTGTCGTCTATTTATTTATTTATTTATTTATTTTTTTTGAGACTGAGTCTTGCTCTGTTGCCCAGGCTGGAGTGCAGTGGTGCCATCTTGGCTCACTGCAACCTCCGCCTCCCAGGTTCAAGCAATTCTCATGCCTCAGCCTCCTGAGTAGCTGGGATTACAGGTGTGTGCCAAAACATCTGGCTAATTTTTTTTTTTTTTTTGGTAGAGACGGGGTTTCGCCATGTTGGCCAGGCTGGTCTTGAACTCCTGGCCTCAAGTGATCTGCCTGCTTCGACCTCTGAAAGTGTTGGGATTACAGGCATGAACCACCACGCCTGGCCTGTCATCCCTTCAAATGTTCTTTCAGAACTGAGGCATGCAGAGGCTGGAAGACAGGCTGGGCTCACCCGGGTGGTTATCTCTGAGAGAGGACACGGGTGAGGTCAGAGGCCTCTCCCTGGAGAAGGAGGTAGGTGGAGAAGCCAGGTGGCATCCAGATAAGGAAGACCAGCATCTCCTTGAGAGTGTACACGGGAGCACGGGATGGGGAGGGAGGCTGAGTGCTCCTTACAGGCCCACCCTGTTCCCTCCAGGTGTTAGCTGCTGTTGTCCTGGGTCTTCAGTGTTGACCATCGCATGGCATTTGGGCAGCTGGTTCTGCTGGGTTACGGTCCTCATGTCCCTGGCACAGACACAGCCATTGCCTGCTGGCACTTGATACCTACTCATATTCCATTTCTCTATTCCAAACACACTGGATTGCATGGCCCAGGGCGCCACGGTGTGCACCATTGTCTGGCCCACACTCACCTAGAATACATATCAGGATCTCCTACCCACTCCTTAGGTACAAGAAGAAGAAGGGGTTCTGGCCGGGCATGGTGGCTCACACCTGTAATCCCAGCACTTTGAGAGGCCGAGGTGGGTGGGTCACAAGGTCAGGAGATCGAGACCATCCTGGCTAACACGGTGAAACCCCGTCTCTACTAAAAAACACACACAAAAAAATTAGCTGGGCGTGGTGGCAGGCACCTGTAGTCCCAGCTACTCGGGAGGCTGAGGCAGGAGAATGGCGTGAACCTGGGAGGCGGAGCTTGCAGTGAGCCGAGATCGCGCCATTGCACTCCAGCCTGGGCGATAGAGCAAGACTATGTCTCAAAAAAAAAAAAAAAAAAGGGTGGGGTTCTGGCCTTAATCTGCCTCCAGCTCAGTTATAAGGTGGCTTATCTAAAGGCTTGGGAGGTGGGGCACCCAGCCCTACCCACCCATCCAGGAAGTTCCACACCTGGACAACTTTCAATTTCATTATTTTAGCTTCCTGAGATTCAGAGGCCAGGAACTGTGCAGAGATCTGTGGGGATTCTCACAACTTCCATTTCTGGTGAACAGCTGAGGTCAGAGAGGAGGTGGGTACCACTTGAGATGGGCCTGTGGTTCCCGGGTACTGTCTTTCCAGACACCTAGAATTCCCAGGTTGGTAGTGAACTGAGAGTCAACCACCATGATGGGGGCAGAGACAGAGGAGGAAGCAGTGAGTGGACAAGTGCCTGTGCCGGGCAGAAGGGATATAGGGGAAGGTGGCCAAAGGTAGGATGGGGAAGTGGATCCCAGGAAGCTTTTGTTTCTTCTGAGGCCAATTTACCACCACCTCATTGGGAAATTGTTGGTAGGGAGGCACCCATCCAATTGCCTTGCAGAATACAGCAAGGCAGGGAGCCCAAGAATCAGAGCCAAGGGAAGAAACGACCAGTTAAAGTTAGTAATGTGAAGTCTGGCAACCGTGCCCGTCATTCCTCCCTGGTTCCTCTGTTCATCAACGTTGGGGCTAGTCTGGCTGGGGCATGGTGGGCCTGCC
This sequence comes from Pan paniscus, assembly GCF_029289425.2. Classification (NCBI taxonomy): domain Eukaryota; kingdom Metazoa; phylum Chordata; class Mammalia; order Primates; family Hominidae; genus Pan; species Pan paniscus. The sequence continues at coordinate 25,037,001 of NC_073268.2, forward strand.
TTTCCATCCCTTGGGCCCCTTGGAACAAGGGGGCAACTCTGCTGTGGGAGATGTAGAAAATGGGTCTCACTTTCTCTATTTGGGGCAATAGCTGCTACTTTTTTCCTCCAGATGGGTACCATGAGGGGCAGAGGAGAATCTGGGATCTGTGATGTTTAGCCCTCTTTACTGAGTCATGGCTGCCTCACGTTCTAGAAGTAAGGCAGGCAAATCATTCCAGGTACTGATTGTCCTGGAACCTTTGGCTCTTCCTTGACCTCATGTCACGTGCGTCCATGTGAAGAGAGTCCACGAAACGGGCTTTATGTGAACAACAAGGCTGGGTACAGGCAAGCTGAGTCCAAAAAAGGGGTCAGCAAAGGGTGGTGGGATTATCATTAGTTCTTATATGTTTGGGATAGGCTTACAAAGTACATTGTCAAGGGTGGAGAAATATTACAAAGTACCTTCTTAAGGGCAGGGGAGAATATTACAAAGTACCTTCTTAAGGGCGGGGGGAGACTATATCGTATCAGTTAGGGTGGGGCAGGAACAAATCACAATGGTGGAATGTCATCAGTTAAGGCTATTTTCATTTCTTTTATGGATCTTCAGTTGCTTCAGGCCATCTGGATATATACATGCAGGTCACAGGGAATATGATGGCTTAGCTTGGGTTCAGAGGCCTGACACCTCAGGCTGCCAAATGTGGAAGATTTAAATACTTGAACCAATACCCTCCTCCCAAAAACTGAAATTGGCTTCTGTTTCTGAGTTGGTCCAGGCGCAATGTTCAGCGTATTTGAGGAAATCACAAGAATTGTAGTTAAGGAGATGGATGCTGGAGGGGATATGATTGCCGTTAGAAGCCTTGTTGATGCTGATAGATTCCGCTGCTTCCATCTGGTGGGGGAGAAGAGAACTTTCTTTGGATGCCGGCACTACACAACAGGCCTCACCCTGATGGACATTCTGGACACAGATGGGGACAAGTGGTTAGATGAACTGGATTCTGGGCTCCAAGGTCAGTATAATGTAGATGACAGGTGGCCAGCCAGGAGGCCTTGACCGTTTGTACTCCATCTCCTTCTCAATTCCCCATTGTTATCAACCAATCAACAACGAAACTGTGGGATTTGTACACATCCACACACCTTAATTTAAGAAATGCACGGAAGAGCTGCATGGTGGGAGGAGAGTGGGAGAAGTGGAGATTTATTTCCATTGGAAACCGTTCCTAAATGGTCTTCCTTTTCCATTTTTTCCCTTGTAAAATAATCTGCTTTTAATTTAGCGAGCTCTTCTCATGTGTTTATCATTTAAATGAATAAGTAAATGAGGGCAGTTTGCTTACTGGTTAAGAAAGGATGCAGGCTTTAGGGCTGGAAGCACCTGGTTTCAAAGCCTGGCTCTGCCTCTTATCAGCTGGGTAACCTTTGGACAAGTTGTTTTATTGCTCTAAGTTTCAGTTTCCTCCTGTGTCAACTCTAGAGGACTGTTGTAAGAATCAAGTGAGGGATGGGTGCGGTGGCTCACTCCTGTAATCCCAGCACTTTGGGAGGCCGAGGTGGGCGGATCACGAGGTCAGGAGATCGAGACCATCCTGGCTAACACAGTGAAACCCCGTCTCTACTTAAAAAAAAAAAAATACAAAAAATTAGCCAGGCGTGGTGGCATGCGCCTGTAGTCCTGGCTACTCAGGAGGCTGAGGCAGGAGAATTGCTTGAACCTGGGAGGTGCAGGTTGCCGTGAGCTGAGATCACGCCACTGCACTCCAGCCTGGGAGACAAAGCAAGCCTCTGTCTCAAAAAAAAAAAAAAAAAAAAAAAAAAATCAAATGAGAACAAATTACGTGAATCATTTATCACAGTGCCTGCCACAAAAGGAGTACCCAATAAAAGTTATCTCCCAGGTCGGTGGTGATTCTTATTATCCTTTCATGTTCCTTGGCTATCAAGACTGAAAGGGAAGTTGCTGATGAGCAGAAATCCCTAAGGTATTGAGGGAATTTATGGAAGAGTCAATTATTCCAACCCCCTGCCTCTGATCTCAGTTATTCCTGGGGTACTTGGGTTTCAGAAGCCCCAGGGTTAAGTGTTGAACTCTCACTTGGAGCCCACACTGGAATATGGTGAGGAGTTCATTATATTTCATAATGTGAAAAAATATTTCATAATATGAACAATAGCAAGGAGTTCATAGCTCAGACCTCTCTGATACAGTCCATTTCTTTTCATGAGGTCTCATGCCAAGAGACGGAAAAGAGCTCTAACAGCCCTGAGCAGTTTTAGAGTATTACAGTGTGCCAGGAACTGCTTTAAGTGACCAAGAGCAGTACCCAGATTACTTGGAGGTGGTGGACCTTTCCACAAGCAGAGTTTCGTTAAGCAAGCAAGGGGCTTTTGGAGAAATTTCAGATTCGCATCTTTCAAAGACTGAGTCAATTCTCTGAAAAGTAAATTGCTAAGAGCCAATTTGCTAAAAGTCAGCTCTCAAAAAAAAAAAAAAAATCAGTTTGCCAAATGATCAATTCACTGAAAATGGAAAAATACTTTAACCCAGAACTAGGATGTTTTGCCACAATAATATTACTCCCCAGGGACAGGGCAAAGTGTAAGTCTGGGAAAAAAAAATTGACTAAGTCAGTCAACTTCCTTTAAGGAAAAGCTCATCCGTGTGCATACAAAATTCGGAGGCAGAGGTGAAACCAAACTTAAAAAGAAAATCCTTACAATGATGGGAATTGGTAATTTGAATAGATTTTTAGCTTGGTCTGCTCCCTATTTAAATGGGTTATTTTGTAACTGTATAATGCTGTTGGTGCAGTTAAAGTGTGCATAGGGCTGGGCACAGTGGCTCGCGCCTGTAATCCCAGCACTTTGGGAGACTGAGGCGGGTGGATCACTTGAGGTCAGGAGTTCAAGTCTGGCCTGGCCAACATGGCGAAACCCTGTCTCTACTAAAAATACAAAAATTAGCTGGGCATGATGGCGCATGCCTGTAATCCCAGCACTTTGGGAGGCTGAGGCGGGTGGATCACTTGAGGCCAGGAGTTCAAGACCAGCCTGGCCAACATGGCAAAACCCTGTCTTTACTAAAAATACAAAAATTAGCTGGGCGTGGTGTCGCATGCCTGTAATCCCAGCTACTCGGGAGGCTGAGGCAGGAGAATTGCTTGAACCTGGGAGGTGGAGGTTGCACAGTGAGCCATGATTATACCACTGCACTCCAGCCTGGCTACAAAGCAAGACTCCGTCTCAAAAAAAAAAAAAAAAAAAAGTGTGCATAGGATTTTGTGTTTGTTATTAAAGTCCATACTTTATTCATATTAACTTTTGTTTTTTTTTTTTTGAGATGGAGTGTCGCTCTGTTGCCCAGGCTGGAGAGCAGTGGCGCGATCTCGGCTCACTGCAACCTTCACCTCTAGGTTCAAGTGGTTCTCCTGCCTCAGCCTCCCGAGTAGCCGGGATTATAGGTGCCTGCCACCACACCTGGCAAATTTTTTGTATTTTTAATAGGGACAAGGTTTCACCATGTTGGCCAGGCTGGTCTTGAACTCCTGACCTCAGGTGATCCGCCCGCCTTGGCCTCCCAAAGTGCTGGGATTACAGGTGTGAGCCACTGCACCCAGCCCATGTTATCTTAGTTTTGACCTAGTGTCCTTTTTCTATTCCAGAATCCCATCCAGGATCCTACATTACATTTAGTCGTCCTGTCTCCTTAGGCTCCTCTTGGCTGTGACAGTTTCTCAGACTTTACCTGTTTGGGATAATCTTAGCAGTTTTGAGCAGTACTGGTCAGGGATACTGTAGAACGTCCCTCTGTTGGAATTTGGCTGATGTTTTTTCTCATGGTTAGACTGGGTTCTGGGTCTCGGGGAGGAAGACCACAGAGGTAAAGGACCATTCCTATGACATCACATCAGGGGTACGTACTGTCAACATGACCTATCATTGTTGATGTTGACCTTGATCACTTGGCTGAGGTAATGTTTGTCAGGTTTCTCTACCAGAAGTTACTCTTTTTCCTCTTCTTCATATAGTACTCTTTGTGCACATAGTTTTTATTTTTCTTTTTCTCTCTGATATTTTTCTTTTCTTTTACACTGCTCAAGAAGCAAATGGTCCCTAAGACATTAGTGTCTCATGTACACACAAATAGTGATTTCAGTCACTGTTTCTAATTCTGTCACATTTCCACCAGTTCCAAAATGGATTTGTCTTTGGAAATCCAGCCCTGCCTCCAAAACCTAGCAGTGGGAGCTCTCCCTCCCCTGTAGGTTCCCATCTGGGAGGTTGGAGACAAAGGCACGCAGCCCCTTCAGCATGCCCACACATCCTCCACGAACCCTGGGGTGGCAACTGACTCAGAACCAAGGCCCTTATTAGTGCCTGATCAATCAGGGCCGAGTCCATGCATGTTTGTGACTTTCCAGGGTTGCCTCACTTCATACTTGTGTGGTTCATACAAACAACAGCGACAGAACTGCTTTTTTTGGAGATGGAGTCTCGCTGTCGCCCAGGCTGGAGTGCAGTGGCTTGATCTTGGCTCACTGCAATCTTTGCTTCTGCCTCCCAGGTTCAAGCGATTCTCCTGCCTCGGCCTCCCAAGTAGCTGGAATTACAGGCACGTGCCACCACCCCCGACTAATTTGGTAGAGATGGGGTTTCACCATGTTGGCCAGGTTGGTCTCCAACTCCTGACCTCAAGTGATCTACCCACCTCAGCCTCCCAAAGTGCTGGGATTACAGGCGTGAGCCACCCCACCGTGCCCACCCAGAACTGCTTAATTTTTATTTCCCAATTGGCTGGGGCTCCTACTTCTTTAGCTTTACTTTTCTTTGTCTTGTTTCAGCCTACAAGACTGGCTTACAATTATTAAGCAGTTAGAATGTATGCCAGGCACTTGGTTAAGTGCTTAACTACATCATTATATTTAATTTCTTCATTTCTTTTCTTTTCCTTTCCTTTTCTTTTTCTTGTTTTGTTTTGTTTTGAGGCAGAGAGGCAGAGTCTCACTCTCCTCCAGGCTGGAGTGCAGTGGTGTGATCTCAGCTCACTGCAACCTCCGCCTCCTGGGTTCAAGCGATTCTCATGCCTCAGCCTCTCAAGTAGCTGTGATTACAGGCACACACCACCAGGCCTGGCTACTTTTTGTATTTTTTAGTAGAGACGGGGTTTCACCATATTGGCCAGGCTGGTCTCGAACTCCTAACCTCAAGTGATCTGCCTGCCACAGCCTCCCAAAGTTCTGGGATTACAGGCGTGAGCCACTGTGCCCAGCCTTAATTTCCCTAAATATAGGAAGTAGACATTAGTAATATTCTCCTACTATAGATGAAGAAACAGACTCAAAGAGGTTAAGTGACTTACCCAAGGTCATGTGGTAAGAAGGTGGAGGAGTGGGCTCAAATCTGGGATCCTGTGACCCCAAGGTAACTGTGCTTCTGGTGAGAACAGCGTTTCCTGGACAGCCACAGCTGTGGCGCTCCCTCAGAAGGGAGGGGGATGGTGGCACGGAGCCCAGGATGGGGCTGCCCCAGGGAGGGTGTTTTGGAGAGAGATCTTTTGGGGGTCCGCTCCAGAGTGACCTTTACCATTCTCTTTCCAGGTCAAAAGGCTGAGTTTCAAATTCTGGATAATGTAGACTCAACGGGAGAGTTGATAGTGAGATTACCCAAAGAAATAACAATTTCAGGCAGTTTCCAGGGCTTCCACCATCAGAAGATCAAGATATCGGAGAACCGGATATCCCAGCAGTATCTGGCTACCCTTGAAAACAGGTGAGGTTGGAGTTGGGCAGCAGGGAAGGAGGGGAAGAAGCCCATCTTGGGCACCAAGGGATTCAAGGGTGGCAGACCGGCTCTTTTTAAAATTTATTTATTTTTATTTTTCTTTTCCCTGCTTTTCATGAGCTTTGTGGGGGACTGGCTCTCTAGGGCAGCCTCTCGCTCTCTACTTCCAGGATTCCCTCAGCCCGCCCCTTTACGCAAGCACGCCTTCCTCTTCTCTGCCTCCAGAAAGCCTTCTCATTCACCCAGGAGCAGTCTCCAGGAAGCCTTCTGATGCCCCCAATTCACTTATATCCCTGCTGTCCCCCAGGATGGTTAATTCCTCTGACTTGGACAAACCTGGTTGTTTTTTTTTTGTTTGGTTTTTGTTTTGTTTTTTTTTTGAAACGGAGTCTCGCTCTGTCGGCCAGGCTAGAGTGCAATGGCATGATCTCGGCTCACTGCAACCTCCACCTCCAAACCTGGTGGTTTAAGAGGCACTCTCCTTTGCTCTCCTCTGCTCTCCTGCACTGAGCTGCCCACATCAGTATTTTGTGCTTGTTTCCCTCTGCCTTGTGGGCAAGCCAGTGGCTTCCATGTTCGTCTTTCCCACTGGACTGGAAGCAACTTGTGACAAGGGACTGACTTTACTAACCTCTTTGTATTGACCCCAAGCACACAGTAGGTACTGAGTGAAAGAGAGCTGAAGTGAAGCACGAGGAAAGCAAAGAACCCCTTGGAGGACGTTTCCTGCACGGAGTACGGCCACCCCACCCCAGCAGGGTGGCACCGATCCAGTGCCACAGAGGTTCTGGTAGCTGGTGGGCAGGTGCTTCCAATTCAAAAGGACATCACTAGCCATCCCCTCAGCAATAGTTCTGTTGTTGTTTTCTTCAGCTGGGATTGTTGGAGATTGAGGAGTAGCTCAGGGGAAGGTGACCCACAGTTTTCCTGGCCTTGCTCTCCTTGAGTGGAGCGGGTACCTTTTTTCTTTTCCTTTTCCTTTTTTTTTTTTTTTTTTTTTGAGATGGAGTTTCACTTTTGTTGCCCAGGCTGGAGTGCAATGGCACATTCTTGGCTCACTGCAACCTCTGCCTCCTGGATTCAAGAGATTCTTCTGCCTCAACCTCCCGAGGAGCTGGGACTACAGGTGCCCGCCACCACGCCTAGCTAATTTTTGTATTTTTAGTAGAGACAGGGTTTCATTCACCCTATTGGCCAGGGTTTTTTGGAGAGAGATCTGGTCTCAAACTCCTGACCTCAGGTGATCCACCTGCCTTGGCCTCCCAAAGTGCTGGGATTACAGGTGTGAGCCACCATGCCCATGCCACCCTTTTTTATTAATAAATTAAAAACAAAGGCTTACAATAAAATTTTACTGGTCCTTTGAATTACCCCTCCCTACCACAGTATTGCTGGGGAGAGGTCTTCAGAATTGTTCTAAGAGAGCTCGGTGTTTTCTATTATAGAATGCTTGTTTGTCAGGTGAGGGTATTGGTATCTATATGTGGGGTGGGGCACTGGATAGGTAGGGGAAAGTCATCGGAGGCAGGGACCCATGTCTTGAGGGCCTTTTGATTGCAAATAGAAACTCCATCAGACTGTTTTAGGTCTCAACATGAGTTTCTCCCAGCGGGAATGGAATCTGATGCTTCATGAGCCTAAGGGCAGATGATGCAGCTGGCTCCAGGGACCAGCGCAAGGAGCTGGAGCCCCTTGTCAGAGAAGAGGGTGTCTTGGGCTTCACAGATGCCTATCTCAGTGTCACGGGAAGGGCACTCTCTTTGGACTTACACTGACCAGGGTTTGAATCCCAGCTCTACACTTACTAGCTGTGTGACCTTGGACCACTCACAACCTGTCACTAAGCCTCAGTATCTTTACATGGAAAGTGGACGTAATTCTGCCTACCATCGTAGGATTGTGAAGGTTAAGTGGAAAAGCGTGGCTCACAGCTGGCACATTGTAATCTTCCATAAATGCTGGCGAATTCTTGCCCCACTTTGTTTTTATTTATTTATTTTGAGGTGGAGTCTTGCTCTGTTGCCCAGGCTGGAGTGCAATGGTGCAGTCTTGGCTCACTGCAACCTCCGCCTCCCGGGTTCAAGTGATTCTCCTGTCTCAGCCTCCTGAGTAGCTGGGATTACAGATGTGTGCCTGGTGATCCACTCACCTCAGCCTCCCAAAATGCTGGGATTACAGGCGATAGCCACCGTACCTGGCCTCTCGCCCTACTTTGTACCCCACCCCTACCTCGACCCCGAGGTGGGTAAAGTGAACTGCGATGGGGTGCTGTGTTCCTTGGTTTTCCAGTCTCAGAAGCGATTAATCTTAAATAGGAGCTGGCTCACAGAGAGGGAGAAGAGTCAGTGGGAGGTAAGGCCCTGAGATCCTCAACTCTCATCTCTCTCCACTCTCTCCAGGAAGCTGAAGAGGGAACTACCCTTTTCATTCCGATCAATTAATACGAGAGAAAACCTGTATCTGGTGACAGAAACTCTGGAGACGGTAAAGGAGGAAACCCTGAAAAGCGACCGGCAATATAAATTTTGGAGCCAGATCTCTCAGGGCCATCTCAGCTATAAACACAAGGTTAGGATCATGGGAGGCAGGGACTGTGGAGGCCAGTGTTGGCCCACACCCCGCAGGTCAAGGCGATGCCAGCCTTAGACTCTTCCTTCACTCCTCTCCGAGCAGCCCTGCTGGTCTTGGCCACCTTGCCCCAAGAAAGGGTGGGTGGCATTGCCCAGTCCTTCGCTTGTTACTCTCTAGCGGTGCCCTCTTTTCATTTGCATTTTCTTTCTTTCTTTTTTAAATAGAGATGAGGTCTTGCATGTCGTCCAGGCTGGTCTCAAACTCCTGGGCTCAAGCAATCCACCCACCTCGGCCTCCCAAAGTGCTGGGATTACAGGTGTGAGCCATGCACCCAGCCTTCATTTTCTTTGTACATTTCCCTTGTACATTTTCCATGGTTCATCATTACACAGGTGTATTTTTGCTTGTTTATTGTCTGTCTCCTTTCTAGGAGGTAGGAGGACAGGAGCCATGGTGCCTAGAACAAAGCAGCTCCTCAGTAAACATTTGTTGAATGAACAGTGGCAACAAGATGAGTTTTGGCATCAGACGTGGGTTCAAATTTCAGCTCTGCCACTGTTTTTAGCTGTGAGACTGTCTCACCTGCTGACCTCTCAGAGCCTCAGTTTTCTCGTCTATAAAATGGGGATGCAAATGACTGCCTCACAGGATTGTTTGGGAGATCAGGCAAGATAATGATGTAGAAACACCTGGGGATCCGTCAATGTGAGCTCCTTTTTCTAGGGCCAAAGGGAAGTGACCATCCCCCCAAATCGGGTCCTGAGCTATCGAGTAAAGCAGCTTGTCTTCCCCAACAAGGAGACGATGAGTAAGCAAAGGCTGATGGAGAACAGGATGGGGGGCCCTAAACACACCAGTGAGGTGGGGGGTGGGATTCAACCAGGCTCTGTCAGCCTAGGGTGGGTGGCTGGTGAGCTTGGAGGTTGGGGAGGGGTCCAGGGAAAAGGGTGGGTTCAGCACTAGGAAGGACTGAGGCTCCATGCTCTGACCTGGGGACCTGGACCCGCTGACCCAGGATTTGCCTGAACATGACATAAGAGTCATTAACTCCTCTCCCAGTCTCCAAATAGAATAATTGTCTTTTTTGGCTGGACGTGGTGGCTCACGCCTGTAATCCCAGCACTTTGGGAGGCCAAGGTGGGCGGATCACCTGAGATCAGGAGTTCGAGACCAGCCTAGCCAACATGGTGAAACCCTGTCTCTACTAAAAATATAAATATTAGCTGGGTGTGGTGGTATGCGACTGTAATCCCAGCTACTTGGGAGGCTGAGGCAGGAGAATTGCTTGAACCTGGGAAGTGGAGGTTGCAGTGAGCCGAGATCTCACCATTGCACTCCAGCCTAGGCAACAAGAGCAAAACTCCATCTCAAAAAACAAAAAACAAAAAACAAAAAACAAAAACAAAAACAAAAAACAGTTGTCTTTTTTTTTTTTTTTTTTTTGATTGGAGGCTGGTATAGGGATTGAGAGGGACTGGAGAGAGGGAACTTACAGAGTGAGAACTGGTCTCTCCAATAACTTGTTTTTTCCTCCCTTTTTGGTGCTGGTTTAGATATTCATTTCAGGGGCAAAACAAAATCCTTTCCAGAAGGTGAGTGAGCTGCTGGGCTTCCTGTTCGTCATTTCCGAATGGGCAAAGACACTATTTTTAAAAATGGAATTATAGAGTGGTTAGGTCCAAGGATGTGGTAAGACACACCCACAGGTGGGAACCATGGCAAGTGCAGGAGAAAAATTAGCCTGTTGAAGAGTCTGGATTGTACATTGGACTAGGGTTTCCAGGCTGCTCCTAGGACAACTTTGTGCTGGCAGTCAGCTGGATCCTGAGCTTACAGCCCTCCCTGAAGTCTTGTTGGCCTAGGAAGCACAATTAAATGACTTGGCCAGTTCCAGCATGACAGCACTGGCTGTGAAAAGGGTCCTGGACTGGAGTCAGGCAGTCTCAGGGTCTAGTCCCACCCTGCCACTCACTAGCTCTACAGCCTCCCAAGTCACAGTTTTCCTGACTTTATTTTAATTTAATTTAATTTAATTTTTTGAGACGGAGTCTTGCTCTGTCGCCCAGGCTGGAGTGCAGTGGTGTGATCTTGGCTCACTGCAACCTCTACCTCCTGGGTTCAAGCGATTCTCCTGCCTCAGCCTCCCAAGTAGCTGGGAATACAGGTGCCCACCACCACGCCAAGTTAAGTTTGTTTGTTTGTTTGTTTGTTTTTGTATTTTTAGTAGAGACAGGGTTTCACTATATGTTGGCAGGCTGCTCTCAAACTCCTGAACTCAAGTGATCCACCCACTGCAGCCTCCCAAAGTGCTGGGATTACAGGCGTGAGCCACCATGCCCAGCCTTTCCTGACTTTAAACTAAAGGAGTGAGACTAGAAGGTCCCTGTGATTCTGAATTATGTGGCTTCCTCTGGAATTTCTAGGTTTTCCCCTTGATCCCAGCAGGGTTGTACTGCCTAAGAGAGCTTGGAAAGGGATAGAGAAGTCTGACCCAAATTTGCGGAGCGACTGAGTGTATGCTGCCCCCTTTCTGGGCCTTGGCTTCTTCCTCAATCATCTAGGCACAGTCCTATGACTGCCTGTTTTTGAGGATGTGGGAAGGGTCTGCAAATACAGTGCTTTCCCATTGACACACACTGATGAGGATGCAGGCTCCCTGGCACCAGCAGTGAGGGCTCAGATTGCAAGAGTAAAAACTTCCATCACTGGGAAGAGAAGTCTGCAGGGGACTGGAGGTGATCTGAAGATTCTGAAATAACTCTTCCTCTCTCTGCAGAGAAGGATGGTGCTTCATCCTGTTTAGGTAAGGGTGATAGCCAAGTGTGTTCAGGGTGGCTGCACCAACCCACCCTGAGTCCCTGTGGCTCAAGACTGCTGCTCAGGTGGGGTCAGCTGAGTGGGTAGGAAGTCGGGAGGCACTGCCTAGCAGGTTTCAACTTTAGTCTGGAGGCTGCATCTGTCTCCTCTAAACACAGTGGTTCTCATTGGTTATACCCCGAAATCACACCAGGAAACTTAAAAACTAGTGACGACTGAGTCCTGTCTCCAGAAACTCTGACTTAATTGTGGGGGTGTGGCCTGGACATCAGGATTTGTAATAACTCCTCAGGTGATTCTCATGTAGTCAAGGTTGAGAACCACTGCTTTAACTTTCTCCAAATCCTAATTACTTCTAGTGTGGCCTGAGGACTGCACTTTGAATGGCAAGGGCCAAATAACCAAGTTTTTGTTTTTTTCCAGGAGGTGGAGAAGAATTTGGGGTTGGGACTAGACTGGGGGTGAGCTGGGGAGATGGAAGATGGAAGTGGGGTCAGTGGGAGGCAATGATGGTAGGTATCTTGGAAGAAGGATGCTTAATTTTAACACGGAAAGACTGGAAGAAGGGAAGATACAAAGAGGTGGTCTCCAGAAGACAGTCAGACAAATAACAGAGCCTTAGAAATAAAACCTTTTGGGCTGGGCGGCCCAGGTTCTCAATTGCTGCCTCTACAGGAAAGTCTTTGGGTTCGGAGGATTCCAGAAACATGAAGGAGAAGTTGGAGGACATGGAGAGTGTCCTCAAGGACCTGACAGAGGAGAAGAGAAAAGATGTGCTAAACTCCCTCGCTAAGTGCCTCGGCAAGGAGGAGATTCGGCAGGATCTAGAGCAAAGAGTAAGGGACCCTAAGAAAGCCTTGGGGCAGAGAGAGATAGGAGCCAGAGGGGATGGCAGTTGGCACAGTGAGGATAATCTGCTATGGTGAGACTGCTGCTCATCTCCCACACCTCCTGGCCCTAGGTATCTGAGGTCCTGATTTCCAGGGAGCTACACATGGAGGACCCAGACAAGCCTCTCCTAAGCAGCCTTTTTAATGCTGCTGGGGTCTTGGTAGAAGCGCGTGCAAAAGCCATTCTGGACTTCCTGGATGCCCTGCTAGGTGAGGAAGGGTCTCGCTGTAGGCTGGGGTGGAGGAAGTGTGAGCAGAGAGGCCTGTGGGGAGTCACATCTTGGGAGGAGGGGCTGCATGTTGCTCTTCACAGTTTATGGGGGCCACTCCTTCATGTCTTCGTCAGGCCAGGCATTGAGGGGCTGGTTCCTCGTCTGTGACTCCTGCAGGCCAAGAGGGAAGCAGGAGTCACAGCAGAGGCCTGTTTGGAGTAACTCTCATCTAGCACTCCCAGGGGCTCTCTGGAACCTTTTGATGATGCATGTTCTGGGTGTGATCAGCCACTGAGGCCCTGTCCCACCATATATCTCTCCTTTTTACCACTCTTTCTTTGCCCCCAGAGCTGTCTGAAGAGCAGCAGTTTGTGGCTGAGGCCCTGGAGAAGGGGACCCTTCCTCTGTTGAAGGACCAGGTGAGACAGCCTGGGCTGAGGGCCATGGTCATAGTGGAAGGGAATGCCCATATTCTCAAGGGACCCAGAAGTCCCAGGGTACAGCCCCTTCTTATTCCATAGTTTTCTGCCGGCTCACATCCATGCAGCTGGTTTGTGACAATTCCCTGGACAGAGAGTTGCCAGAACAATTTGTGGTGGGTTCTTTAGGCTCTGTTTTTTATCTGTGGGCAAGAGAGGGCTGCAAATTGGTTAGTCCCAGGACAGCAGCTGGTATGATCTTGAGTTCCCATGCAGATTGACTAGCAGAGCCTGCCACTATGTTGAGAGAGTATGAAGCTCTCCGGGCTCTGCAGGAAAGAGTGCCATGATGGATTATTACGTCTGCCTATCGGCTCAGCAGCAAGGAGTGTGGCCAAATATTTGCCATTTCTGGTATATCGTTGTTCCTAGCTATTACAATCTGGTGGGTTTCCTTCCAGGTGAAATCTGTCATGGAGCAGAACTGGGATGAGCTGGCCAGCAGTCCTCCTGACATGGACTATGACCCTGAGGCACGAATTCTCTGTGCGCTGTATGTTGTTGTCTCTATCCTGCTGGAGCTGGCTGAGGGGCCTACCTCTGTCTCTTCCTAACTACAAAAGCCCTTTCTCCCCACAAGCCTCTGGGTTTTCCCTTTACCAGTCTGTCCTCACTGCCATCGCCACTACCATCCTGTCACCAGTGGGACCTCTTTAAAACAAGCAGCCAACCATTCTTTGATGTATCCCATTCGCTCCATGTTAACATCCAAAACCAGCCTGGATTTCATACATGGACTTCTGATTAAAAGTGGCAGGTTGTGCATGTTAATTTTGTCTTTTGAAGCCTCACTAAATGACAGTAAAGCAATAGAAAAGCTTTGTATAAACCTACAAGGATAAAAAGAATGCAGCAGCAGATAAGAAACTTTAACACATCTTTGGAAGCTAGAAAGCAATGAAAGGAGTGCAGGCTGGGAGGTGTGGGACTGAGGGGTAGACAGGAGATTGCTGTTTTTATCATAAGCCTTTTATTTATTTATTTATTTATTTATTTATTTATTTTTGAGACAGAGTTTTGCTCTTGTTGCCTAGGCTGGAGTGCAATGGCGTGATCTCGGCTCACTGCAACCTCTGCCTCCTGGGTTCAAGCGATTCTCCTGCCTCAGTCTCCAGAATACCTGGGATTACAGGTGCCCACAATGATGCCCACAATGATACAAAAATTAGCTAATTTTTGTATTTTTAGTAGAGATGGGGTTTAACCCTTGTTGGCCAGGCTGGTCTCGAACTCCTGAGCTCCAGTGATCCACCCCCCTCGGCCTCCCAAAGTACTGGGATTACAGCGGTGAGCCACCGCGCCTGGCCAGCTTTTTAGTTCTATTTGATATTTTTAAAGAAACTGTAATTAAAAGTTAAAGAAATGTATGCTTGTTATAAACCATTCAAACATTTCCCAAATATAAATTAGCAGGTGAAGTTACTCTGTGACCTACCCTTTCTTTCTAGAGACCCAGAGAGGTAAGTGAAATATCAGAACATTAAAGTAATTTTGCCTCAGGTGAGGGGGATTGATATTTGCAAATCCAGGCAAACTAAGTTTGGGTTTGGCTAGCCTCCTGGACTGATGGCTCCAGAAGCCAAGGCCAAGGGCCTATCCAAGTTTGGGAGTCTAGTAAAAGGAAACCTGCCCTACCATATTAGACTAATCTCAAAGGCTACACTGTAAGTGTTAGGGTGAATCAGCAGTAAACTTACTGTTCTTACTCCACCCCCAGGGGACTGCAGGGAAGACTCTCTTGGTACTGAGTGAGGAAGAGGTTAGCGAAAGGAAAGGAAAAAAAATGCTGAGAAAACCACAGCCCAGTCTTTTCTCAGAACTTAGCCTGCATTTGTATCCTCTTGAGAATTCCAGAGAATCTGAAATTGTGAACTTGGTTTTTGGGGGTCTTGGACTGAATGTACCCCCAGATGCCTGTCAGAACCAAACACAAATTATCTCTGGAGGAAGTAATCTTCCACAAATATATATATTTGAGACAGAGTCATGCTCTGTCACCCAGGTTGGAGTGCAGTGGAGCAATCACAGCTCACTACAGCCTCCACTTCCCAGGCTCAAGCGATCCTCCCACCTCAGCCTCTTGAGTAGCTGGGACTACAGGTGTGCACCACCATGCCTGGCTAATTAAAAAAAATTTTTTTGTAGAGATGGCGTCTCCCTGTATTGCCCAGGCTGGTCTTGAATTTCTGGGTTCAAGCGATCCTTCTGCCTTGGCCTCCCAAAGTGTTGGGATTACAGGTGTGAGTCACTGTGCTTGGCTGGCTAAGGCACATATGTTTTCCTTTTGAGAGATGTGGTATTGCTCTGTTGCCCAGGCTAGAGTGCAGTGGTGCAATCATGGCTCACTGCAGCCTCTACCTCCTGGGCTCAAGTGATCCTCCCATTTCAGCCCCCTGAGTAGCTGGGACCACAGGTACGCACCACCATGCCCCATCTAATTTTTTATTTTTATTTTTTGTAGAGATGGGGTCTCACTATGTTGCCAGGGCCTCACTATGTTGCCAGGGCTGGTGTTGAACTCTTAGGCTCAAGTGATCCTCCCTCCTCAGCCTCCTGAAGTGTTGGAATTATAGGAGTGAGCCACTATGCCGGCCTAAGGCACATACTGTCAAGTAACTCAAAAGTCAAGGGAGAAATCCTAATGGAAGTTATAAGATTTTTTTTTCTACTTAATGATAATAAAAATATACATATCAAACTTGTGGAATTAAGCTAAAGTCTTTTGTTTTTAGAGAAAATATATGTTTCACCTTGTTTGTTTTAGAAAAGAAAAAAAGCTAAAAAAATCAAAAAGCTAAGTATTCATGTCAAAAAGCTAACAAAGAAAACTCCAAAACAAACCCAACAACAAGCCGCTCCCTTCCCCTCCAAAAAAGCCCAGCAAAATAAATCCAGGAAAAAGAGGAGAAAAAGCACACAAATTGACAAAATAAGAAACAAAAACGTTAAGAGGATCAATAAAGACAGACATTGGACCTTTAAAATGACTCACAGATCTCTGACAAGAGTGATATTTAATTTAATTTATTTATTTGTTTTTGTTTTTGAGATGGAGTCTCACTCTGTCTCCCAGGCTGGAGTGCAGTAGTGCGATCTTGGCGCACTGCAACCTTCACTGCCTGGATTCAAACAATTCTCTTGCCTCAGCCTCTTGAGTAGCTGGGACTACAGGTGCACACCACCACACCTGTTTAATTTTTGTATTTTTTAGTAAAGACAAGAGTTTTGCCATGTTGGCCAGGCTGATCTTGAACTCCTGACTTCAGGTAATCCACCCACCTCAGCCTCCCAAAGTGCTGGGATTATAGGTGTGAGCCACCGTGCCCAGCTTGACAAGAGTGATAAAAAGAGAGAGGGAGCAAATATCATCAGTTTTAAGAGTGAAAAGGGAACAGTTCTAAAGATGTTACAGGCATTTAAAAGACAGGAGGATATTAGAAATGACTTTATGCCAATAAATTTGAAATTTTAGGTGAAATGGGTGTTATCCTAAAAAAATATAATTTCCCAAAGTTGTCCCAGAAAAAAATAGAAAACATGGGCCTGGCGCGGTGGCTCACGTCTGTAATCCCAGCACTTCGGGAGGCCAAGGTGGGCAGATCACGAGGTCAGGAGATCGAGTCCATCCTGGCTGACACGGTGAAACCCCATCTCTACTAAAAATACAAAAAATTAGCCGGGCATGGTGGCAGGCACCTGTAGTCCCAGCTACTCAGGAGGCTGAGGCAGGAGAATGGTGTGAACCAGGGAAGCGGAGCTTGCAGTGAGCAGAGATTGTGCCACTGCACTCCACCCTGAGCGACAAAGCGAGACTCTGTCTCAAAAAACAACAACAACAACAACAACAACAAAACCAGAAAACATGAATAATCCTCTAAGAACAAAGGATACTCTATCAAGAACAAAATATTGGCCAAGCATGGTGGCTCACACCTGTAATCCTAGCACTTTGGGAGACTGTGGTGGGTGGATCACTTGAGGTCAAGAATTCGAGACCAATCTGGGCAACATGGTGAAGCCCGTGTCTACTAAAAATACAAAAATTAGCTGGGCATGATGGCGCATGCCTGTAATCCCAGCTACTTAGGAGGCTGAGGCATGAAAATTGCTTGAATCTGGGAGACAGAGGTTGTGGTGGGCCGAGATCACGACACTGCACTCCAGCCTGGGTGACAGAGTGAGACTCTTTCTCAAAAACAAACAAAATATTCCCACAAAGAAAATTCCAAGCCCAGATGGTTTCTTCAGTTATACAATTAAGCATTTAAGAATAAGTAACTCTAATTTCACACAAACTTTTTCAGAGACACTTTCCAATTCATCCACAACACTAGCAAAACTTAACAAGAACAATAAGAGAAAGGAAAATGCAGGCCAGTCTCATTCGTGAGCTTAGATGAAAAAACAGAAAAACAAATCAGCAAACCAAATCACCGTAGAAAAAGAATAATATAAACTGGATTTATCTGGGATTTCAAGGCTGGCTTAACATTGAAAAATTAATGTAATTTACCACACTAGCAATTTAAGAAGAAAAATGATGGGATCATTTCAATAAAGACAAAAATGCATCTGATAAAATTCAATGTCCATTCACGATTAAAATTCCAAGAAAACTAGGAACAGGGCCAGGTGTGGTGGCTTACACCTGTAATCCCAGCACTTTGGGAGGCCGAGGTGGGCGCATCACTTGACGTCAGGGGTTCAAGACCAGCCTGGCCAACATGGTGAAACCCCATCTCTACAAAAATACAAAAATTAGCCAGGCTTGGTAGCAGGTTCCTGTAACCCCAGCTACTTGGGAGGCTGAGGTGGGAGAGTCGTTGGAACCCGGGAGGTGTAGGTTGCAATGAACCAAGATCACGCCATTGCACTCCAGCCTGGGGGACAGAGCCAGACTCCATCTCAAAAAAAAAAAAGAAAAAAAAAGAAAAGAAAACTAGGAACAGGAGGAAACTTCTTTAATCTGATAAGAGTATGTACAAAATATGTATAGTAAATATCATATTTATGGTAAAATGTTGTAAGCTTTCTCTCTGAAATCAGTAATAAGACAAGGATATTCACTATCACTGTCTATTTGACATTGTACAGAAGATCTAGCAAATGCAGTTAAACAAGAAAAAGCAACAAAATATGTAAGAATTATAAAATATTGCATTACTTACAGATGATCTAATGTGTACATTGAAAATCCAGAAGATTTACAGATAAATTATGAAATTAATAATTTAACAATTTTGTAAAATCAATATATGGACCAGTTGTAATCCTATATATACCACTAACAAGTACAAAATGAAATTTGAAAAATACAATGATAATGGCACCAAAAATATGAAATATTTAGGAAAATGTTGAACTGAGGGTCTGAAAGAGCTGAAATACATTGTTATAAAATCTTACTGAGGCCAGGTGTGGTGGCTTACACCTGCAATCCCAACACTTTGGGAGGCTGAGGTGGGCGGATCACCTGAGGCTGGGAGTTCAAGTCCAGCCTGACCAACATGGAGAAACCCCGTCTCTACTAAAAATACAGAATTAGCTGGGCGTGGTGGCGCACACCTGTAATCTCAGCTACTTGGGAGGCTGAGGCAGGAGAATCGCTTGAACCCGAGAGGCAGAGGTTGTGGTGAGCCGAGATCGCACCATTGCACTCCAGCCTGGTGACAGATCGAGACTCTGTTCGGAAAAAAAAAAAATCTTACTGAGAGACCTTAGAAAAGACTTAAACAAAAGAAGAGATACTACATTGAAGGATTAGGAGACACAATATTGTAAAAATGTTAATTCCTCTCAGATTGATTTATGGATTCAGTACAATCCCAATAAAAATCCTAACAGTTGAGTGAGTGAGTGTGTGTGTTTGTGTGTGTGTGTTTATGTAGGTGTGTAATTAGCTGATTCTAAAATGCAAAGGGCAAAAACAGCTATGAAGCTCTTGAAGAAGAACAAGGTGGAAAGACTTGTTCTACCAGATCCAAGACTGATTTTGAAAGCTATGTTATTTCAGTGTGGCACTGAACAGGGATAGACAGAAAAACAATGAAAGAGAGATCTCAGAAATGGATCCCCATGTAAAAATGGACATTTGATATATGAGAAAAGTGTCACTGAAGATTAGTTAAGAAAGGCTAGACTTTTCAATAAACGGTGCCAAGACAACTGGATAAGCATGTAGATAAAAAATGAAATTTGGCTGGGCATGGTGGCTCACACCTGTAATTCCAGCGTTTTGGGAGGCTGAAGTAGGAGGTTAATTTGAGCCAGAAGTTTGAGGTTACAGTGAGCTATGACTGCTACTGCACTCCAGTCTGGGTGACAGAGTGAAACCCTGTCTCTAAAAAGAAAAAAAAAAATTGAGCCAGGTGTGGTGGCTCATGCCTGTAATCCCAGCACTTTGGGAGGCCGAGGTGGGCAGATCACCTGAGGTCAGGAGTTTGAGACCAGCCTGGCCAACATGGTGAAACCCCATCTCTACTAAAAATACAAAAATTAGCTGGGTGTGGTGGCAGGCGCATGTAATCCCAGCTATTCAGGAGGCTGAGGCAGGAGAATCGCTTGAACCTGGGAGGTGAAGGTTGCAGTGAGCTGAGATCACGCCATTGCACTCCAGCCTGGGCAACAGGTTGAGACTCCGTCTCAGAAAAAAAAAAAAAAAAAAGGATCCCTGTCACACAGTATACATAAAATTTAAATTCCAGATGGGTTATAGATCTAAATGTGAAAGGTAAAATGATAATTATATTAACATTAAAAACTTCTGTTCACAAGATATATGATAAAGAGGGTAAAAAGCCCACGGAGTGGGAGAAGATATTTAAAACACATGCAACTTACAAAGGGCTAGTATCCAGAATGTATAAGGAACTAATACAAATCAATAACAAAAAGATGACCCATTAGAAAAACAGACAAAATATTTGAACGGCACTTTCCATAAAGGAAAAACCAAATGGCTAACAAATGTATAAACTGATGCTTGACTCCATTACTAATCAGGGAAATACAAATTAAAACCACTATGAAATAACATTATTCCCTCACCGTAAAAGCTAAAAGTCTGACAATATCAAGTGTTGGTGAGCACCTGGACAAATGGGAACTTTCATACACTACTGCTAGGAAGGTAAACTAGTACAGCCACTTTGAATAACAGTTTGGCATTACAAATCAAAGATTTGCCTACCCTGTGTTCCAGAAATTCAACGTTGAGGTACAGACCCTAGAGAAACATATGCACATGTCGATCAGTGGGATACACTCTTAAGAAAGTTCTTTAGTAGAATGTCATTAACAGCCAAAAACTGGAAACAACTTGAATATTCACCAACAGTTGAATATGGATAAACAAACTAAGGTATATTCATACAATGGAATACTATACAGCAATTGATATAAATGAACTAAAACTACAGGAGATTAATCTTTGGAAAGAAAGTACAAAAGAATATATTCAATATTATTATCTCCACACAACATTCAAAAACAGTAACTATATTGTTTAGGGATCTACACTTTGGCGGTAAAATTCCAAGAAAGGTAAGGAAATAACTATTATGAAATCATCCTTTTTGGTGGAAAAGTGATATGATTAGGAGAATCATATCTGAAAGGGGTTGAGCATCTGAAAGGGGTGGGTTTCAAGAATGCTAACAATATTTTATTTCTTCACCTGGGTGGCAGGTAGCTCAGGAGTTTATTTGGTAATTATTCATTAAGCTACGGTTTTATATTAAATACACTTTTCTGTATCCATGATGTACTTCACAATATAAAAGGCGAAAAAGAGAATGGTAATGCTTACTGTTCTATTTGAAGTTTTTTTGTGTGTTGTGGCAGTGTAAACCCCTCCTCCATCTGCTTTCTGAAATCTTTTCTCAAGTCTACCACCCATATCTCCAAGGGACAGAGTCCTAAGCTGCCATCTAGGTTACAGTGGCATCTAATGAAACAGTACAGTACTGTGCTGTACTGACAAAAGGGATGAGAAAATGGTCTTTGCTAAAGATGTACTGTACTAGAAAATGATAAGAGCCAGGGCCAGGCATGGTGGCTCACGTCTGTAATCCCAGCACTTTGGGAAGCTCAGGCAGGTGGATTACTTCAGGCCAGGAGTTCAAGACCAGCCTGGGCAAAATGATGAAACCCCATCTCTACTAAAAATACTAAAAATACAAGACTTAGCCAGGCATGGTGGCATATGCCTGTAGTCCCGGCTTCTTGGAGGCAGGAGGCTAAGGCAGGAGAATAGCTTGAACCAGGGGGGCAGAGGCTGCAGTGAGCCAAGATCATGCCACTGTACTCTGCCTGAGTGACAGAGTGAGACCCTGTCTCAAAAAGAAAAAAAGAAAAAGAAAATGATGGAGCCAGGACCAGAATCAGAAAGCCAGAGGCCTTCCCCTTCGATTGTGTGTTGCAGATGTCTTCCTCACTTGCTTTCTGTCACTCAGGGTAGACAAGCTTTGGGAGATGCTTTAGAAACCATTGGGGCCAGGCGCGGTGGCTCATGCCTGTAATCCCAGCACTTTGGGAGGCCGAGGCAGGCAGATCTTGAGGTCAGGAGATCAAGGCCAGCCTGGCCAACATGGTGAAACCCTGTCTCTACTACAAATACAAAAATTAACTGGGTGTGGTGGTGCGCGCCTGTAATCCCAGCTGTTTGGGAGGCTGAGGCAGGAGAATCGCTTGAACTAGGGAGTTGGAGGTTGCAGTGATCTGAGATCGCACCACAGCACTCCAGCCTGGTGACAGAGCGAGACTGTATCTCAAAAACAAAACAAGAAAACAAAACGAAACAAAAACATTTGATAGTAGGCTCAAACAAAGCTGGGCCATAAGGAAAGAAAAGGGAGGCACATGCACATATCTCCAGATTCAATTTAGTCTTTCCTCTCCATTTGAAATTTGGTTGACTTCCTTCCAAGTGAGCCACACTCCAGGAAACCCCAGAAATGAGGTAGGGTCCAGGAATCTAAATTGGAGCTGTTCAGTCAAAGCTGTGCGAACTACATCTGCAGAAAAAGGACTTCAAGCTCATTTGGACTGAAGTGTGCTTCCTCTGCTGTCTGCACTGCATGCAAAACCTGAATGATTGGTGTTACAAAGCTACTTTTGGCTGGCCGCGGTGGCTCACGCCTGTAATCCCAGCACTTTGGGAAGCCGAGGCGGGCAGATCAGGAGGTCAGGAGATTGAGACCATCCTGGCTAACATGGTGAAAATCCGTCTCTACTAAAAATACAAAAAAAAAAAAAAATAGCTGGGTGTGGTGGCTACTGCCTGTAATCCCAGCTACTCGGGAGGCTGAGGCAGGAGGTTGCAGTGAGCCGAGATCGCATCACTGCACTCCATCCAGCCTGGTGACAAAGCGAGACTCCATCTCAAAAAAAAAAAAAAAAAAGCTACTTTAAAAATTTTTTTTATTTTTGCTTCCTGTTTCCTTATTTTCTAAACAGCTTCATTGCGCTTTATTTGATTCTAGATTCTGATACCAGATATCAATGTGTTGTTACCCTGGGATGATCCAAAGTGATAGCATAGCATCTGTTTATCAAACTCCACCTCATAGCTGAGTCCATTGCAAGCAGTCTTTGTAACATGAGATCACTCTGGAACTGTACTTTCTTTTTTATTATTTTATTTTTTTTTTTTGAGATGGAGTCTTGCTCTGTCACCCAGGCTGGAGTGCAGTGGCGCAATCTCGGCTCACCGCAACCTTCGCCTCCTGGGTGCAAGCGATTCTCCTGCCTCAGCCTTCTGAGTAGCTGGAATTACAAGCTCCTGCCACCACGCCTGGCTATTTTATTTATTTATTATTATTTTTAAATTTTATTTTATTTTATTTTTAGTAGAGGTGGGGTTTCACCTTGTTGGCCAGGCTGGTCTCGAACTCCTAACAACAAATAGTCCATCCACCTCAGCCTCCCAAAGTTCTGGGATTATAGGCATGAGCCACCACGCCCAGCCTGGAACTTTACTTTTACACCAACCATGTTTCTACAACTGCAGGGGCCTTCAGACCTGCAAAACTCCTTATTGTGCCATAGCTGTCTAAAGCTATATTACCTCCTGGCAGCTACAATTCTCTGACTTAGGGAGAAACATAAAAGTTCTTTTTTTGACTAATTAATGTTCAATTCTGAGTAACGGATGACTGGTGAAATAAGCAGCTTGCTACAGTGAGACCCAGAATTTCCACTCTAGGCCACTGACATCTGCACAAACCTGGCAGTGATATAAACGTTTTTCCCCATTTATAACGTTACAAATATTTTTTCTTGAGATCAGGTTTTTGTTTTGACTGTCAAGCTTTCCACTCACAGAGCTAAAGGTAATCACACTAATCTGTCAGTTTATCTGTGCTCTTCTTTCTGAGGGACTGAAGAAGCTTATGAAACAAAAGGAGGAAGAAGGCAGGAAGGACCTTGAGACACATTTATCAGATGCATGGGTTGTGGGGTAAGGAAAGCTTGCCAAAGGGGAACACAGCTCAGGTGCAAATAAAGCAGCAATTTAAAGAGTAAAAGGAAACTGGAGGATGAAAAACAAAAGATAGAAGGAGAAAACAGCTTCCTGGCTTAGGAAAAAGAGAAATTCACAAACTCAACAGCAGTGCCTACATTCTGTAGGATTTTCTAAGGAGAGGGGAAGAAAAGTCAAAGCAGAATAACATCAGACAGAGGCCAGGCGCGGTGGCTCATGCCTGTAATCCCAGCACTTTGGGAGCCCAAGGTGGGCAGATCACCTAAGGTCAGGAGTTTGAGACCAGCCTGGCCAACATGGTGAAACTCCATGTCTATTAAAAACACAAAAATTAGCCATGTGGTGGCAGGCGCCTGTAATCCCAGCTACTCAGGAGGCTGAGGCAGGAGAATCACTTGAACCCGGGAGGTGGAGGTTGCAGTGAGCCAAGATTGTGCCACTGCACTCCAGCCTGGATGACAGAGTGAGACTCCATCTAAAAAAAAAAAAAAAAGAAAAGAAAAAAGAATAGCATCAGACAGGAGCAGGTGGCAATCTTTTGGAATGCAACGCCATCAGTAGTTTACCCTTTGACCTACACTGTAAGTTTTCCCTCAAGGGGTGGTTAAATTTTGTATTTGGTTGTATCTTATTTGCCTAACAGCCACTTCCCATTAAACTGCTTTGTTTGAGGAGCTCATGTGAAATGTTAGAAATAATTACTGGTGTTTAAGATAAAACTTACTATGAAAGACAGAATAGTTGGTAATGAAGAGAGCGTAGATACTGGAATATTCAATGTCAAGTCTGCCACATACCAGCTATGTGACTTTTTGGGCAAATTACTTCCCTATTATGCCTCCGTTTTGATGTGTATCAAATGTGAATAATAAGAGTATCTGCCTCCTATGATGAATATGAGAACTACTGAATACATCGGAAACACTCTGTGCAGTTCCTGGCGTGTAGTTCTATATGTACACGTGTTCATTATAACGTGGGAGTACATGCAGCGTTTCTTTTTGAACTCCATAGGCATGTCTCTCTTTTTTTTTTTTTTTTTTTTGAGACGGAGTTTCGCTCTTGTTGCCCAAGCTGAGTGCAATGAGTGATCTCAGCTCACTGCAATCTCCACCTCCCGGGTTCAAGTGATTCTCTTGCCTCAGCCTCCTGAGTAGCTGGGATTACAGGTGCCTGCCACCAGGCCCAGCTAATTTTTTTTTTTTGTATTTTTAGTAGAAACAGGGTTTCACCATGTTAGCCAGGCTGGTCTTGAACTCCTGACCTCAGATGATCCACCCGCCTCAGCCTCCCAAAGTGCTGGGATTACAGGCGTGAGCCACTGTGTCCGACCAGGCATCTGTCTCTTTAGGATGGTTGGGGTGGTAGTTCTACCTTCAAGAAGGAAACATTTCCTTCTTAGGGGGACATAATCACTTTAGAATCCTACCATTAAAATGTTCATACTCTCTTTCTCACTTTTATGAAGTTCTACTGTTTCAAAATGAGATGTGCTATTATGGAAAAGAATAATGCATTAGCCTATTTCAGGATAACCTAGTCATTAACCTGTGTGCCCAGTTTTTTTTATGCCGACAGAATAAAACTATCCAAACAACAGAGATTCATCCTCACTGGAATAGACATATATTCTGGATGTGGGTTTGCCTTCCCTGCTCATAATGCTTCAGCCAGCGCTGCCACCTGTGAACTCACAGAATGCCTTATCGACCATCATGGCATTCCACACTGCATTGTGTCTGATCAGGGAACTCACTTCACTGCAAAGGAAGTGAAGCAGTGGGCTCATGGCCGTAGAATTCGCTGCTCTTACTCCACTCCCCATCACCTAGAAGCAATTAGCTTAACGGAAAGGTGAAATGGCTCACTAAAATCTGTTACAGTGTCGACTGGGAGACAACACCCTGAAAGAAATGGGTTCTGCTTTACAGGATGCAGTTTAGGTTTTGAATCAGAGGCCACTATCTAGTGCTGTCTCCCTCATAGCCAGGATAGTCCAGGAATCAAAGAGTGGGTGTGGGAGTGGCTCCTGTCACTATTCCACCCAATAACCCACTAGAAGAATGTTCGCTCTCTATCCTGGTAACTTTGAGCTTTGATGGTTTGGAGATCTTTGTTCCCAAGAGGGGGATGCTTCCACAAGGAGACACCACAATGGTTCTTCCCTGGTTTGGAAGATGAGACCGTCACCTGGACATTTTGGGCTCCATATGTTGTTGAACTAAGCAGGGGAAAAAGGGGATGAGGTGAGAAAGGAGAGTTAATCTACTGGCTGGAGAGAATGATCCTGATGACCAATGGGAAACTGAGTTGCTACACAAGGGTAGAAAGGAGGACTATGTCTGGAACCCAGATTCTCTGAGGTACCTCTAGTTCTTCCATCTTCAATAGTAAAGGTTGATGGAAAACTATGTAGCAACCAAAAAACAGGTGTGGGGAGGAGAAGGGGTAAGAACAATAAAGATTCAGACACTTTGGCAATAAAATTTCAGTCATTCCACCACATAAAGAACCCAGCAACTGAAGTTCTGACTGAGGGCAACAATAATACGGAATTGGCTTCCCGCAGAAGGAAGCCATAGGTATAAACTACAACCTTAATGACCAATCACAGAAACAAAGTAGCTTTGCATATTTTCTCTTTGCTTCTTGTATTCACACCTTTATTTATTTATTTTGAGACAAAGTCTTGCTCTGTCGCCCAGGCTGGAGCACAGTGGCACAATCTCAGCACACTGCAACCTCTGCCTCCTGGGCTCAAGCGATTCTTCTGCCTCAGCCTCCTGAGTAGCTGGGATTACAGGTGTGTGCCACCACACCTGGCTAATTTTTGTATTATTAGTAGAGACGGGATTTCACCATGTTGGCCGGGCTGGTCTCTAACTCCTGACCTCAGGTGATCCACCCACCTTAGCCTCCTGAAGTGCTGGGATTACAGGTGTGAGCCACTGTGCCCAGCCAATACCTTTATTTTAATATGCTATCCTTCTTCTCTCTCCTTTCCATTTTTTAATATACAGATTGTTGGTAGATAATTTTACAGTTTAGTCTTTAGGTAAGAATATTCAGTGGAACTGTGACTGAATTTGAGAAGTATTTAAAATAGCAATAGAAACAATGACTGTTGGGACTACGTATCTTTACATTTTGGGGAAACAGCAAGTACTTTTAAGATGGATAGATGTATCTTCTTAGAATATAAAATTGTGGCCAGGTGAGGTGGCTCACGCCTGTAATCCCAGCACTTTCAGAGGCTGAGGCGGGAGGATCACTTGAGCCCAGGAGTTTGAGATCAGCCTGAGTTCTAGAGAGAGAACTTGTCTCCACAAAAAAATTTTAAAAATTAACTGGGTGTGGTGGCACGTGCCTGTAGTCCCAGATACTTGTGAGGCTGAGGCAGGAGGATCGCTTGAGCCCAGGAGTTCAAAGCCTGCAGTAAGCTATGATTGTGCCACTGCACTTTAGCTGGAGCAACAGAGACCTTGTCTCAAAAAATAAAAATTGTTTTGTCCATGAACAAGGGTTCAAATGTGTATAGAAAGGTGCATGTGGACGTCAAATAGCCAAAAGGTTAGACTGTGACAGTTAGCAACTTATTGTCTCTCAGCTCCAAATTCATCCTTTTTGCCTGCTCTGTGAAAATGAATCTGGGCTCTGAAAATATTTTTCCTTTGCCAGCTGGCACAACAATGAACTGTCAGAAAGGGGTGCTGGAGAGACACTGTAGGTTCTGAGTTCTTGCTTTGGCAGGCTCTGGTAGCATGTTCAACTTCTCCATTGTCCATACCCTGCAGTGCCTGGTGGCCAGCAGCATCACTGACAACTCCTCCTCCTTCTGTGGATTTATTTATTTATTTAGAGATGATGTATCACTGTTGCCCTGGAGTGCAGAGGCACAATCTGGCTCACTGCCATCTCTGTCTCCTGTCAGCTACTTGGGAGGCTGAGCGATTCTCCTGCCTCAGCCTCCCAAGTAGCTGGGATTACAGGCACCCACCACCACACCCAGCTAATTTTTGTATTTTTAGTAGAGACAGGGTTTCACTATGTTGGCCAGGCTGGTCTCGAACTCCTGACCTCAAGTGATCTGCCCACTTTGGCCTCCCAAAGTGCTAGGATTACAGGCATGAGCCACCACGCCTGGCCTCCTTCTGTGGTTTTATGGCAGAGTGTCTCTAGTGAGAAACTTCCCTATGTACAGCTTTTCCTGGCACCGCAGAGGGTGGGTCTCTGACAAGTTCTAGAGAGTGTATTTTTAGCACGACAATGACTTTTCTTCCATCTGGTGACCCATGGTTATGCTCATTTTAACAAGCTGGACCTCAGCCCTAGGGGATGGTGGATTTTCTTAGACACTCTCAGTCCTAGTGGTATTGCCTTAAAAATATATGTATATCTGTTATTCCTCTATTCTTGAGAGTTCTCCTTACATCTTACTAGGCAATTCCTTATTATTCCAATCCCTTGTTACATTTAATAATTCCTCATATTAAACTTCCTCTAATCAAATTACTGTGTATTTTCTGTCTCGAGATTGGACCCTGACTGATGCACATACAGTTAATAGATGGAAAATAATACATATTGCCATATTAATGTAGTGGAATAGAGGAGGAATGGAATCAAATCTTCATGTGTTAACAGAATTTTTAAAAATATGGGTAAAGAAAGTTGCAAAGCATACGCATTACACCTTTGATGTAAAAATTAAAAGATTAAAAAACTTAAGGCCGGGCGTGGTGGCTCACGTCTATAATCCCCAGCACTTTGAGAGGCCGAGGTGGCAGATCACCTGAGGTCAGGAGTTCGAGACCAGCCTGGGCAATACAAAAATTAGCTGGGCATGGTGGTGCGCCCCCTGTAATCCCAGCTACTCAGGAGGCTGAGGCAGGAGAATCGCTTGAACTTGGGAGGCGGAGGCTGCAGTGAACTGAAATCATACCACTGTACTCCAACCTGGGCAACAAGAGCAAAACTCAGTCTCAGAAAAAACAAAAACAAAAACAAAGACAACCCCCACCCAACAACAACAAAAAAACTTACATGGGAGGGATACCTACCAATTTCAGAGTGGTGATTAATCCTTGGGGGGGGGATAAGAGAATAGTGGTAGAAGAAAAGTATAAAGAGGCTTTAAATGAACCTGTAATGTTTTGTTTTTAAAGATCTGAAGTAAACAAAAAACTGTAAGAATATAATGAAAATGAAAGGCAAGAGTCCATAATCTGCAACTGAAACAATTTGGCAGAAAAAGGTCAGCCTAGATTACATTTGGACATCTTCTCTTCTGGATATTCTGAGCAGGTTAATACACAGGTAACCTAAGAACACATATCTTGGTAAGAATTTCAGGATAGTCTGCTTTGCAGCTGATAAGAAAGCCTAAGGTAAGATAAAAATGTCCAGTGACAACACACAGGCTCTTACAAGAGATTTTATTAATCATTGATTAGAAAGGTACATAAACTGTTAGCCTTTTATTCCCCAATAATACCTCTGATAGGCTAGCTAATATGTCCATAGAGGCTAAATGTTTGTGCTCTTGAAAGTTTGTAATCAGTGATTTTCTTATACTTCAATAAACTAATGCTTTCACATACGACCAGAAAATTTTACTAAATCTGAACTAAGTAGATCCATTAGTTTTTCTAACTGCTTCAGACAGAAACATTTACAATACATGAAGATATGGCACCTGCAGTTCAAAGCATTAAGCTATTAACACCACATACATGCCAAAATGGTTGCTGAAACAAGCAAATGAAAACCAAATGTTCATTAGTTTATTGTTAATAATACACTAGTGTTGGAAAATACTCTTGCAGAAGTACAAAATACAAAATTCTCAATACTGACTCTTTTGGTAGGTACAATCCTGTGAAATGTGACTTCTAAGTACTACAAATGAACACATACAGAATCAAGATGAAAAAGAGGGAGGCCAGGTGCGGTGGCTCATGCCTGTAATCCCAGCAATTTGGGAGGCCAACGTGGGTGGATTGCCTGAGCTCAGGAGTTTGAGACCAGCCTGGGCAACACGGTGAAACCCCAACTCTACTAAAATACAAAAAATTAGCCAGGCATGGCGGCGTGCGCCTGTAATCCCAGCTACTCGGGAGTCTGAGACAGGAGAATCGCTTGAACCCGGGAGGTGGAGGTTGCAGTGAGCCGAGATTGTGCCACTGCACTTCAGCCTGGGCAACAGAGGGAGACTCCATCTCAAAAAAAAAAAAAAAAAAAAGGGAAAGGGTGGGATTTTTTTCAGCAGCAAATTGTAGGAATGCTGTTACACCTTCTGTTTCCATTGAATAAGTCAGAAGATATAATAACTTTGTTGCCATTTTAGGGCTTTGTGTCTCTGCTAATGAGATAAAGAATATTACATTCATTTAATTTTGTTGTTAATGGGTTAACATTTGCAAAATATTAATTCAACACAAGCTTTTAATTCTACTGTGTTATAATATTTAAATAGTTTACTATGGATCGGGGTTAGGGGATGGAAAAAGTGTGAATCAATGTATCAAGGGGCAAATATTCTCTCTCTCTCTCTCTCTTTTTTGAGACAGAGTTTCATTTTGTCACCCAGGCTGGAGTGCAGCGGTGCCACGATGTCAGTTCACTGCAACCTCAGCCTCCCAGGTTCAAGCAATTCTCATGACTTAGCCTCCCAAGTAGCTGGGATTACAGGTGTGTGCCACCACATCTAGCTAAATTTTTTTTTTTTTTTTTTTTTTAGTAGAGATGGGGCTTCGCCATGTTGGCCAGGCTAGCCTCAAACTCCTGGCCTCATGTGATCCGCCCACCTTGGCCTCCCAAAGTGCTAAGATTACAAGCGTGAGCCACCATGTCTGGCTTTTTTTTTTTTTTTTTTTTTGAGACAGGGTCTCACTCTGTCGCCCAGGCTGGAGTGCAGTGGTGTGATCTTGGCTTGGCTCATCGCAACATCTGCCTCCTGGGCTCAAGTGATCCTCCTACCTTAGCCTCCCAAGTAGCTGGGACTACAGGTGTGTGCTATCACACCCAGCTAATTTTTGAATTTTTTTGTAGAGACAGGGTTTCATCATGTTGCCCAGGCTGGTCCTGAACTCCTGGGTTCAAACAATCTGCCTGCCTCAGCCTCCAAAAGTGCTGGGAGTACAAGCATGAGCCACCATGCCTGGCTGCAAATATTCTCAAGATTCAAAATAAGTAGCAAGTAGGATATAACCACAAGTTTACCTCTGAATGCAGACTCAATTTAATCAGTTCAATTACTTATTACAGCTATAATGCATAGAAATGTGGGGGGCATTCAAAGGTTAGTATGAGGAAGTTCCTGCTCACAGGAGTTTATTCTAGTAGGGGATGGTGGGGAAAGGATACAGAAGATAGAAAAGACATTAAACCTAGATTCAGTGCTGGAAGAGATATTATGGATTTAATATAATCCTTTCATTTTACAAATAATGAAAGAGGCTTAAAAATGTTAAATGACCAGTCTGGGCAACAGAGTGAGGCCTCATCTCTACAAAAAAAATTTTTTTAATTAGCCAGGTGTAGTGGCACATGCCTATAGTCCCAGCTACTCCAGAAGCTGAGGCAGGTGGATTGCTTGAGCCCAGGAGGTCAAGGCTGCAGTGGGCTGTGATCACACCACTGCACTCCAGCCTGGGCAAGGCAGCAAGATCCTGTCTCAAAAAAAAAAAAAAAAGAAAAAGAAAAAGAAAGAAAAAGAAAAAAGAAAAAAAGTAAATTGTAACAAAAATGTGGTTGCATGTTAAAATTAGCAGTAGCAGACAATACATTTATGGAAGAAATTGATCAGTGTGGGTAGAAGTGTTGTGAATAACGTGGAAACAAAGATGGAAGGGCATTCTACATATGAGGAATAAGTGTAGTCTGTCTAGGAGAAAGCAAGATGAGTCTTGTTACAGAAGAGGGTTCAAACTGAAAAGACCTTTACACTCTTAGAGCTGGAAGAGAACTTAAGAGATTTAGTGCAATCTGTCCCCCAGTGTAGAATGATAGGAATCGAGGTGGAAAGGTCAATGGAAACCAGACCGTAGAAGGCTTTGGATGCCCATTTTGGGTTTAATCTTTTATGCCAGGGGTTGCCAGCCTCTTTTCCCCTCCTTTAGGAAGCTTTTTTCTAGACTTCCCCCCACAATTGCCTTCCCATGAAATTTTAATACCACAGATAAACTGTGTATCTGCTTATGTAACGTGTGATCCTTTTTGTGTGTGTGTGACAGAGTCTCCCTGTTGACCAGGCTGGAGTGCAGTGGCACAATCTTGGCTCACTGCAACCTCCACCTGCCGAGTTCAAGTGACTCTCTTGCCTCAGCCTCCCAAGTAGCTGGGATTACAGGTGTGCGCCACCACGCCCAGCTAGTTTTTGTATTTTTAGTAGAGACAGGGTTTCACCACGTTGGCCAGGCTAGTCTCAAACTCCTGATCTCAGGTGATCTGCCCGCCTTGGCCTCCCAAAGTGCTCTGATTACAGGCATGAGCCATTGTGTCCAGACTCGTGTGACCCTTTGAAGAGCCACAAACATATGAAAAAATGCTCAACGTCACTAATCATCAGGGAAATGCAAATTAAAACCACAATGAGATAACACCTTACCCCAGCCAGAATGGTCATTATTAGAAAGTCAAAAGACAATAGATGTCAGTGTGGATGTGTTGAAAAGGGAACACTTATACACCGCTGGTGGGAATGTAAATTAGTACAACCTCTATGGAAAACAATAGCAGATTTCTCAAAGAACTAGAAGTAGACCAACCATTCAATCCAGCAATCCCACTACTGGGTATCTACCCAAAGGAAAAGAAGTCATCATATGAAAAAGACACCTGCATGCATATGTTGTTTGTTTGTTTGTTTGTTTGGAGATGGGGTCTCACTCTGTCATCCAGACTGGAGTGCAGTGGCATGATCATGGCTCACTTCAGCCTCTGCCTCCCAGACTCAAGTGATCCTCCCACCTCAGCCCCCTAGAAGGAGCTGGGACTACAGGTGTAAGCCACCAAGCCTGGATAATTTTTTGTATTTTTGGTAGAGACGGGGGTTTGCCACATTGCCCAGGCTGGTCTTGAACTCCTGAGCTCAAGCAATCCACCAGCCTTGGTCTCCCAAAGTGCTGGGATTACAGGGTGAGCCACTGCATCCAGCCAGCATGCATATATTTATTGCAGCACAATTCACAGTTGCAAAGATATGGAACCAACCTAAGTGCCCCTCAACTGACAAGTAGATAAATAAAATGTGGCATGTATACACCATAGAATACTACTCAGCTATAGGAAAGAACAAAATAATGTATTTTGCAGTAACTTGGATGGAATTGGAGGTCACTATTCTAAGTGAAGTAACTCAGAAGTAAAAAACCAGGCTGGACACAGTGGATCATGGTTGTAATCCCAGCACTTTGGGAGGCGAAGGCAGGCAGATCACTTGAGGTCAGGAGTTTGAGACCAGCCTGGCCAACATGGCAGAACACTGTCTCTACTAAAACTACAAAAATTAACTGGGCATGGTGGCGCATGCCTGTAATCCCAGCTACTCGGGAGGCTGAGGCACGAGAATCACTTGAACCAGAGAGGCAGAGGTTGCAGTGAGCCGATATTGCACTACTGCACTCCAGCCTGGGCAAGTGAGACTCTCTCTTAAAAAACAAAAACAAAACAAAACAAAAAAACCCCAAATACTGGCTGAGTGTGGTGGCTCACACCTGTGATCCCAGAAATCTGGGAGCCCAATGTAGGTGGATCACTAGAGCTCAGAAGTTCGAGACCAGCCTGGGCAACATGGCAAAACCTGGCTTTACCAAAGAAAAAAAAAATTAGCTGGGTGTGATGGTGCATGCCTGTGGTCTCAGCTACTCAGGAGGCTGAGGTAAGACGATTGCTTGAGCCCAGGAGGTGAAGGCTGCAGTGAGCCGAGATCGTACCACTGCACTCTGGCCTGGGTAACAGAGCAAGACCCTGTCTCGAAACAAAAAAAACAAAGCAAAACAAAACAAAATACCATATGTTCTCATAAGTATGAGCTAAGTAATGAGTATGCAAAGGCATACAGAGTGGTATAATGCGTATGAGTATTGGAGACTCAGAAGAGGGGAAAGTGGAAGGGGGATGAGGGATAAAAAACTACATATTGGGTACAATGTACACTACTTGGGTGAGGGGTGCCCTAAAATTTCAGACTTCACCAGTATACAATTCAACCATGAAACCAAAACCACTTGTACCCCTAAACCTATTGAAATAAAATTAAAATAAAATGCCTAAAAGTAGCATCAACATGTCATTAGAAGTAATAAATAGCTCTATGCCAGAGTAAAATTGTCTATTTCAAGAGACAAAACTGTAAATATATAACACACTTAGAAAACCACGGCAGGATACATAAGCAGTACTGGTAAAATTTAGCCCCCAATATGCGGTGGAATTAGAACTGCTTTATTTTGGAAAGATACAGTTTGAGTATTCCTAATCTGAAAATCTAAGATTTGAAACTTTTCTAAGTGTCAACACGATGTTCAAAGGAAATACTCATTGGAGCACTTTTGATTTCGGATTAGGGATGCATTTTTGATTTTTGCATTAGGGATGCTCAACCATTAAGTATAATGCAAATATTCCAAAATCTGAAATCTGAAACACTGCTGGCCCCAAGGTTTTTTGTCTTTTTTTTTTTTTAAAGAGGGTCTTGCTCTGTCACTGAGGCTGAAGTGAAGTGGCATAATCATAGCTCAGCCTCCTGAGTAGCTGAGACTACAGGTACATGCCACCATACCTAGCTATTTAATTTTTTTTTTTTTTTTGTAGAGATGGGGTCTCACTATGTTGCTCAGGCAGGTCTCAAACTCCTGGCCTCAAGTGATCCTCCTGCTTCAGCCTCCTGAAGTGCTGGGACTACAGATGTTAGCCACCATGCTTGGCCCCAAGTATTTTGAATAAGGGATACTCAACCTGTATGGTGATTGGAAAAAGTAATGAGATATATTTATCAATATTAATTAGCAATCTGTTATAGTTATGCAGGAAACAAAGCCAGCTCACAGTGAAAATAAAACATCACTATCTTGACAGAAAGTCCTCATTTCAGAATAGCTACCTATCAGCAACTGGTTATCATTAGGTTAAAGGAAGAAAAAAAAGTATACCATGCTAACACTGATCAAAGGAAATCTCGAGTAGCTATATTAATTTCGGACAAAGTAGATTTCTGAACAAGGAAAATTATCAGGGATGAAGAATGGTATTACATAATGATAAAGGGGTCAATTCTCCAGGAAGACATAACAGTCGTTTATAGGTGCCTAACAACAGAGCATCAAAATAGGTGGGTTAAAAACTAACAGAACTGCAAAGAGAAATAGACAAACCCATTATTATCCTTAGAAACATCAACACTCTTCTATCAGGGACGGACAAATGCAGCAGGCAGAAAATCGGTAAAGATATAGTTGAATTATGGCATCATCAATCAACTGGATCTAATTGACATTTACAGAATCTCCATCCACCAATAGCAGAATACATATATTCTCCTAAAGCTCACATGAAACATTCACCAAGATAAACAACATTCTGGACATAACAGAGTACCTGAGCAAAAAAATTTTAAGAGATGCTTATGTTGCCCAGGCTGGTCTCAAACTCCTGGCCTTAAGCGATCCTCCTACCTCAGCCTCCTGAGTACTGATCACATTTAAAACAATAAAAGCAAGCCGGGCCTGGTGGCTCATGCCTGTAATCCCAGCATTTTGGGAGGCCGAGGCGGGCGGATCGCAAGGTCAGGAGTTCAAGACCAGCCTGGCCAGGATGGTGAAACCCTGTCTCTACTAAAAATACATAAAAATATTAGCCAGGCATGATGGCGGGCGCCTGTAGTCCTAGCTACTCGGGAGGCTGAGGCAGGAGACTCACTTGAACCCGGGAGGCAGAGGTTGCAGTGAGCTGAGATTGCACCACTGCACTCCCTGTGGGCGACAGAGTGAGACTCCGTCTCAAAAAAAAAAAAAAAAAAAGCCATACACAGTAAGCCTGCAGACCACAATGGAATTAGACTAAAAATCAATAATGGAAAGATAGCTGGAAAATTAAAAGAT
Source organism: Pan paniscus (assembly GCF_029289425.2). Classification (NCBI taxonomy): domain Eukaryota; kingdom Metazoa; phylum Chordata; class Mammalia; order Primates; family Hominidae; genus Pan; species Pan paniscus. Next base: position 25,072,328 of record NC_073268.2, read on the forward strand.
ATTTGGAGATTAAACAATAGGCATCTAAATAACACATGGGTCAAAGAAATCTCAAAAGAAATTTTAAAATATTTTAAACTAAACAAAAATGAAAATACAACTTATAAAAACTTGTAGGATTCAGCAAATGTTTAGAGGGAAATTGATAGCATTGAATGCACATATCAGAAAATAGGAAAAATATAAAATCAATAATCTAAGCATGTGCCTTAGATTAGAGGTACAAGTTTCTGGAAACTACAGGAAGAAGAGCAACATAAACCTAAAGCAGGCAGAAAAAAAGAACTAATAAGAATTAGAGCAACAATCAATTAAATTGAAAGCAGGGAATCAACAGAGAAAATCAAGGAAACCAAAAGCTGGTTCTTAGAAAACATCAGTAAAATTGATAAAACTCTGGCCAGGCTAACCAAGAAAAAAAAGGGGAAGACACAAATTACTAATATCAGAAATAAAAGAGGGATTATCACTACTAAACATTAATGTCATTAATGACATTAAAAAGATAATAAAGGAATATTATAAATAATTCTATAATTTGATAATTGAGATGAAATGAACAAATTACTTAAAGGACAAAACCTACCAAAATGTATACAAGGAGAAACAGATACTCTGAATAGGTCTAGATCTATTAAAGAAATTGAATTTTTTTTTAATTTTTTTATTTTTATTTATTTTTTTGAGACAGAGTCTTGCTCTGTTGCCCAGGCTGGAGTGCAGTGGCGTGATCTCGGCTCACTGCAACCTCTGCCTCCTGGGTTCAAGCAATTCTCGTGCCTCAGCCTCCTGAGTGGCTGGGATTACAGGTGCCTGCCACCACGCATGGCTAATTTTTGTATTTTTAGTAGAGACGGGGTTTCACCGTGTTGGCCAGGCTGGTCTCCAACAACTGAACTCAAGTGATCTGCCAGCCTCGGCCTCCCAAAGTACTGGGATTACAGGTGTGCACCACCATGTCCAGCCAGAAATTGAATCAATAATTAATAACCTTCCAAGACAGAAAGCATCAGGCCCAGATAGTTTTGTTGTTGTTGTTGTTTTGTTTTTTAGTGGCTTAAAACAACACAAATTCCCCAGGAGTTCAAGATCAGCCTGGGCAATACAGTGAGACCCTGTCTCTAAAAAACAAAACAAAACAAAATCACAAAAATTTGCCATCTTACAATTGTGCAGGCCAGAAATACAATATGAGTCTCACTGGGCTAAATACAAGGTGTTTGCAGGACTTTGTTCCTGTTTGGAGGTTCTACAGAAACCATTTCCTTGCCTTTTCCAGCTTCTAGAGGCCACCTGCACTCCTTGGCTCATGGCTGTCTTCCTCTGCGTTCAAAGCCAACAACATAACATCTCTCTGACTCTGCTTCTGCCATCCCCACCTCTTTCTCTTTCTCATTTGTTTCCTTCTTCCTGTTTCATAAAGACCCTTGTGTTTACATTGTACCCACCAAGATAATCAAATATAATCTCCCTATTTTAATGTTTAGCCACCTTAATTCTGCTGTAACTTTATTTAATTCACCTTTACATGTAATTTAACATATTCACAGGTTTTGTGGATGAAGATGTGGACATCCTTGAGAGGCCCTTATTCTGCCTGCTACACTATTCCAGCCCCTTCACTATGATTTTTAAGTACATTCCAGTATTTGTTAGAGGCCCAGACAGCTTTACTGGTGAATTCCACCAAACATTTAATAAATAAATGATACGTATTCTCTATAATCTCTTCCATAAAAACTGAAGCAAAGGGAATACTTCCTAACTCATATCCTATGAGGCCAGCATTACTCTAATACTAAAACCAGATAAAGATATCACAAAAAGTAAAACTCCAGACTAATGTATCTCATGAACATAAATGCAAAAATCCCTAACAGAATATTAGCAAATTAAATCCAACAATGTATAAAAATATTTATTCACATAGCCGAGAAGGATTTATTCCAAATATGCAATGCTGGTCCAACATTTAAAAATTAATTAATGTAATCCATAACATTAACAGGCTAAAGAAAAATCATATGACCATATCAATAAATGCAGAAAATGCATTTGACAAAATCTACTACCCATTTGTGATAAAAATTCTCAGCAAACTAGGAATAGAGGGGATTTTTTAACTTAACAAAGAAAGTCTACAAAAAGTCTATAACTAACATCACACTTAATGGTGAGAAACTAGATGTTTTCCCTTTCTTTTAGACTGGGCATGAGGCAAGGATATCCCCTCTCACCACTCTTATTCGACATTATACTCAAAGTCCTAGCTGATGCGATAAGATAAGAAGGAAAATAAAAGGTATACAGATTGGAAAAGAAGAAATAAAACTGTCTTTGTTCACAGATGATATGATTGTCAATGTAGAAAATCCCAAAGAATAGGCAAAAAATTCCTGGAACTAAGTAATTATAGTAAAGTCACAGGATATAAGGTTAATATACAAAAGTCTATTGCCTTTCTATATAACAGCAATGAACATTTGGACTTTGAAATTAAAAGCACAATATCATTTATATTAGCATGAAAAAATTAAATATTAAGGCATAAATATAATAATAAATATACAGGATGTATATGAGGAAAACCACAAAACTCCAATAAGTCAAAGAATATCTAAACAAATGGAGAGATATTCCATTCATAGAAGGGAAGACTAGTATTGTTATCATGTTAATTCTCCCCAACTTGACGTATAGATTCACTGTAATCCTAAACAAGCTCCAAGCAAGTTATTTTGTGGTTATCAACAAAATGATTCTAAGGTTTACATGGAGCAGCAAAAGACTCAGAATAACACCAAACTAAAGAGCAAAGTCAGAGGACTGACGCTACTCAAATGTGAGACTTACTATACGGTAATCAAGACAGTGTGGTATTGACAAAATAATAGACAAAATGATAATGGAGCAGAATAAAGAGCCCACACATAGACCCTTACAAATGTAGTCAACTAATCTTTGACAAAGGAGCAAACGAGCAAATGTTATTCAATGGAGAAAGAACAGTCTGTTCAACAAATGGTGCTGGAACAATTGGATATCAATATGCAAAAAAATGAATCTAGACATACAATTTATACTTTTCATAAAAATTAACTCCAAATGGATCTTAGACTTACATATAAAACATAAAACTATATAACTTCTAGAAGATAACAGGAATATCTAGTTACCTTAGGTTTGGCAATGAGTTTTCAGATATGACAACAAAAGCATGCCATGAAAGAAAAATTATCAAGTTGGATTTTATTAAAATTAAAAACTTCTTCTCTGTGAAAGGCATTGTTGAAGGAATGAAAAGCTGAAGGAATAAAGCGAAAGAATTTTTTTTCGCAAATTTTCACAAAGAATGTGAAAAAATCTTTGCAAACTTGTATTTAATTAAAAATTTGGAAAAAAAGAAAAAAAAAGATGTCACCTTGTCAGATGTCAGTCAGCTCAAGCTGGTTGATAATGTTGTCTATGTCTTCTACATCCTTTTGGTTTTTGTACCAGCTGTTCTATCAATTATTGAGAGTACATTATTGAAATATTCAATTATTGTTATCAAGTTATTTTCCTTTTTTTAATTCTTTACATTTTGACTTGAATATTTTGAAGCTCTGTTAGGTGCAGATACATTATTTCTTCTTGATGTATTTAACCTGTGTTCATTATGAAATACCCCTTTCATGCTGAGTAGTACTTGCTTTAACATCTATTTTGCCTGATATAGATATATTCACTTGACCTATATTACGGTTACTGCTTGTATAGTGTCTATATTTTTTATTTTTACTTTGGGACTATTAGTGTCTTTGAATCTGATGCATTTCTTTTGCAGGTAGTGATGGTTGAATTTTTCTTTTTATTCAGTCTGTCTGACAATTTCTGCCTTTTGATTGCATTAGAACTATAACATTTAATACAATTGTTGATATGGTTGTACTTAAATTTACCATTTTGCTAATTGTTTTCTGTATTTCTTCTGTCTTTTTGTTGTTGTTGTTGTTCTTTATTTTATCTTTAACTGGCTTTTTTGTAAATAATGTTTTCCAGTGTAGATTTTCAGTTTTTCTGTTTTTGAGTTGTATTATTTCAGTTGTTTTCTAAGTGGTAGTGCCAGTGATTGCAATATGCGTATTATCCTATCACAGTCTACTTCAGATTAATACGTAAACTTAGTTCTAGGAAAATACAGAACCTTGCCTTCAACATTGCTTCACTTTCTTTCTTGTCTTTTGTAATTTTATTATCATATATATTACACGCATATATGTTGCAATCTATTAATATAGTCTTTAATTTATTGTGTTAATGAACTTAATGTCTTTTAAAATTACTAAGAAAATAAATCGGAAGATTAACTAAAAAAAATTTGTATCCAAAATATACGAAGTCCAGCCTGGGCGATGGAGCAAGACTCTGTTTCAAAAACAAAAACAACAACAACAACAACAAAACAACAACAACTATATATATTATATATATATATATATATATGCAAAGAACTCTTAGAATTCAACAATAAGAGAATTAAGAACCCAATTAAATAATGGGCAAAGGATATGAACAGACACCTCACCAAAAAGATACACAGATGGCAAATAATCATATGAAAAGATGTTCAACATCAGATGCCATTAGGGAATTGCAAATTAAAACAATAAAATACCACCATACACCTATTAGAATGGTCAAAATAAAAAAAAAACTAACAATACCAAATGCTGGGAAAGATAAGGATAACAGGAATACTTTTTCATTTCTGGTGAATGCAAAACGGTAAGCCACTTTGGGAGACAGTATGGCAGTTTCTCATAAAACTACACATAGTCACACTCCGGCAGTCATATTCCTAGGTTATTTACACAATTGGGTTGAAAACTTATGTTCATACAAAAACCTGCACACAAATGTTTATAGCGGCTTTATTTTTAATCACCAAAAACTGGAAGCAATCAAGATTTCCTTTAATGGGCGAATGGATAAACACACTATGCTATATCCATACAATGAACATTATTCAGCAATAAAAAATGAGCTATCAAGTCACAAAAAGACATGGAGGAACCTTAAATGCATATTGCTAAGTGAAAGAAGCCAGTCTAAAAAGTCTACATACTGCATAACTCCAACCAACTACATGACATTTTGGAAAAGGCAAAACTGTAGAGACAGTAAAAAGATCAGTGGTTGCCAGGGCACGGGGGGAGGGATAAATAAGTGAAGCACAGAGGATTTTGAGGGTGGTGAAACTATTCTGTATGAGACTGCAATGGTGCACACATGCCATTATGAATTTGTCGAAACCCACATAACCTTACAACACAATGAATCTTAATATGAACTATGGGCTATAATTAATAATAAATTAATATTGGTTCATCATTTGTAACAAATGTGCCATACTAATGCACCATCTTAATAATAGGAGAAATTGTGTAAGGAGGAATGAGGGTATGGGGTGCGGTGGGTGTATGGAACTCTATATATTATCTGCTCTATTATTCTGTAAACCTAAACCTATACTTTAAAAAATACAGTATATTAATTTATCTTAAAAAATAAAATCATAGGGACCAAAATAAATAACTTTTTTGGTTCTAATACAAAGATAATATACACGCCTTTATATCATACAAGAGTGATTCCAAACAAATAAATATATGGAGAGTATACAATTTTTATTTTATTATACTTTGATACTCTTCTTGACCTTACTATACTCTTAGGTACACAGCAACATACCGTTTGTAAACAATAAAACATTTCATTAAAAATAATCCATTAAAACTTCAAGTTTCCTTTGTACACTAGAGATACTGGATTAAATGCCTTCTTAGAAATGCCATGTTAACCATTTATTTTAAAGTTTCCAAAATGCATGTTTTCCAGTGGTTTGGTCTTACTGATTTTACTTAATGGAACTATCTATGATGCTCTGGGATGTGAAAATCATCTTATGTCCCCGACTTCCACAAGTAAGTAACAATGCTTTCACCTCTAATCTTCATATTGCTGATTTTTGTTTGAAGTTTGTGGGCAAGATTTAGCTCCATAGGTAAGGACGGAAAAGCAGGTCTGACAAATTACATTAACATCAGGACTAAAAGTCGCAGGACTACAAACCACTGCAGAGGAAAACACAGGGAGTAATTATAATTTAGAGGCATTTTATGCCTCTACTACTTGGAGGTATTCTATACCAACAATATAAATCTGCCTTTAATATCACACCATTTCAGTACCTATATTATACCAGGTAATGTTCAGCCCATTTAAGTTGTGGAAGATTATGTGAGTTTCAAACTTTATAATTTTATGATCTTAAAGACAGGAGAAAGTGAGAATCCTATTTTTTCTTTTACTATCAGCATTTTACAGTATCTTCTGCAGTGCCCCATTTATGAGTTCCTATTTCTAGTTTTCTAGTTCCTATTTCCTAGTTCTCTGCTTTCCAGGTAGGACCATTCTGTTTTCCTTCATTGTACAGTAGCTTAAGACAGAACATTATAGAAATGTTTATAATACAAGAGAGTACATCAGGAAGAGTTAATATACATTAAAATAACTATATTTAGAAATTTGGGCTTTGGCTGGGCGCAGTGGCTCATGCCTGTAATCCCAGCACTTTGGGAGGCCAAGGCGGGCAGATTGCTTGAGCCCAGGAATTCCAAGACCAGTCTGGGCAACAGGGCGAAACTCTGTCTCTACTAAAAATACAAAAATTAGTCAGTAAAAATACAAAAATTACAGATTGCACACCTGTAATCCTGGCTACTCAGGAGGCTGAGGTTGAAGGATGGTTTGAGCTTGGGAGGCAGAGTTGCCGTAAGCTGAGACTGCGCCACACTGCACTGCAGCCTGGGTGACAGCCAGACTTCATCTCAAAGAAAAAAAAAAAAAAAAGGGGGCCAAGCATGGTAGCCCACACCTATAATCCCAGCACTTTCGGAAGCCAAGGCAGACGGATCCTTTGAGGTCAGGAGTTCAATCGAGACCAGCCTGGCCAACATGGTGAAACTCTGTCTCTACTTTTTACAAAAATTAGCCAGCTGTGGTAGCTACTGGGGAGGCTGAGGCAGAAGAATCACTTGAACCCTGGAGACGAAGGTTGTGGTGAGCTCAGATGACGCCACTGCACTCCAGCATGGGTGAAAGAGTGAGACTCTATCTCAAAAAAAACAAAAAAAAAAATTGGGGCTTTGAATTTTTACTTCCCTTTAGCTAAATATATATATTTTTTTGGTAAGAGAATCACTGTAAAGATTCTATTCAGTTATGCCAAGTGAATTACTTATATATTCTTCTGACTCTATAACCTAAATATTTAGATATTTATATTTTATAGTTACCACAACAGCTAGCGCAATTACTGTGTAGACGTTCATTTTTTCCAAAGCCTGGTCGACAGCTATCCAGACGTACTACTTGCAAACTGTGGTCCACAAAATGCATTGCTGGTAGAGTTTTATTAAAGTTATGGTAGAAAATATATGCTTGGCTCCGAAAAAAGTCTTCTATTCGATCTCTTGCCTAAGGTTGAAAAATACCAGAGAAAGGTACAATTACTAAACTATGAACCAAATTTATCCTCCAGTATCACAGGCAATAATGTACTGTAAGCATGCCATACTTAACGTAGATAAATTCCTGAAAAGGTGTGTGTTAACACCAAAATTAGTCTAGCTTTGACCTTATCAACTGTTGTCAATTAATATGTGCAATGGTTAAGAAAAATTGGCTGGGAGCGGTGGCTCATGCCTGTAAACCCAGCACTTTGGGAGGCCAAGGCGGGCAGATCGCGAGGTCAAGAGTTCGAGACCATCCTGGCCAACATGGTGAAACTCCGTCTCTATTAAAAATACAAAAATTAGCTGGGTGTGGTGGCATGTGCCTGTAGTCCCAGCTACTCAGGAGGCTGAGGCAGGAGAATTGCTTGAACCTCGGAAGCGGAGGTTGCAGTGAGCTGAGATCGTGCCACTGCACTCCAGCCTGGCGACAGAGCGAGACTCCGTCTCAGAAAAAATAAATAAATAAAAATTAAAATTAAGATTAGGCTGGGCGTGGTGGCTCACGCCTGTGATCCCAGCACTTTGGGAGGCAGAGGTGGGCGGATCACTTGAGGCCACGAGTTTGAGACTAGCCTGGCCAACATGGTGAAACCTCGTCTCTAATAAAAAATACAAAACTTAGCCAGGGGTAGTGGCAGGCACCTGTAATCCCAGCTATTCGGGAAGCTGAGGCACAAGAATCACTTGAATCCAGAGGCAGAGGTTGCAGTGAGCTGAGATTGCACAGCAGCCTGGGTGACAGAATGAGACTCCATCTCAAAAACAAAACAAAATAAAAAGAAAAGAAAAAATAAGATTCAAAAACTTGTTTTGAATTATTTGCAATGTCTATCCCATATGTAGATAATTGGGCATTCATTATATCTAATTTCCATGATCATCAAAGAAGAAGAGCCAAGCAAAATGGAAAGCAAGACTTTTCTTGGCTGGGCGTGGTGACTCACACCTGTGATCCCAGCACTTTGGGAGGCAGATATGTGCAGATCACTTGAGGTCAGGAGTTTGAGACCAACCTAGCCAACATGGTGAAACCCCGTCTCTGATAAAAACACAAAAAATTAGCTGGGTGTGGGTGTGGTGGTGTGCACCTTTAGTCCCAGTTACTTGGGAGGCTGAGGCAGGAGAATTGCTTGAACCTGGGAGGTGGAGGTTGCAGTGAGCTGAGATGGCCACCACTGCACTCCAGCCTGGGCAACAGAGCAAGACTCCGTCTCAAAAAAAAAAAAAAAAAAGACTTTTCTTTAATCAGCATTATAAACCGATGATGTAAATTTTGGGTTTTTGAGCACAGAATTTAATAATAACTAATTTTAACTAAGTGCTTCTCATAAGCCATGCACAATAACAATTAAGGACATGAGCTCAGGAACTAGACCAGAGAGTGAAGGGATTTTTAAGACTATGTCCTTTGCCTCTGATGATGGTAGACGGGAGAGCAACTAGTATGACCAATATAGATATAATTTTGGAAGCACCATTGGCTTAACGTAGGGTGACATGTTTGTGAAGTTGTTCTTTAAGCCACTATTTAATCATCATTTGGGGAACAAAGACCAGGGATCTATCCTTCTGTCATAGGTAAAATACATAATACTAACCTTGGGACCTATCTAATATTACAGATGTGCTACTCCAAAATAACACATCTTGATACTCCAGCTCTCTTTTGAGAAAGAAAAAAAAATCACATCTTGAAATAACTAAGAATCTCATAATCTCAGTTTAAAAAACTGAAACCAAAAATCAATAATACTTAAAAAATCAATATTATTAATACTTTATATTCGTTTTTTAAAAAATAATTTTTCCTCCTTAGAAATGATTTTATTATTGATAAATATTCACAAGATGGAGAAATAGGTTTTTAAAGAAACGTTTCAATATAACGAAATATTTACAAAAATGTTTTAAATAGCTTTATTGATTTTCAAATACTTCCTCCTTGGCTGAGGCAGGAAGATCACTTGAGCCCAGGAGTTTGAGGCTGCAGTGAGCTATGGTCGCACCACTGCACTCCAGCCTGGGTGACACCCTGTCTCTAAAAAAAGAAAAAGACAAATACTTCTTCCTTACCATGAAATTCTCACCTGGAGGATATTATGATTAGTGGTATCTTCACAGTCAACAGATCCATTGCAAGCACCTTTCCACCCCGGCGCAAAAGGATTAACTGAAGAGAAAAAAAATGATAGACTCACAAAGGGATTCTGAAAAGTTCCAAACATTTCAATAAAGGTCCAAGTGCTGAATTTCATGTGCATGCAGGCATGTGTTTAGTCCAGCTATCTAATCCTAGTAATAAAACAAGGTGCACAATTTGAATAATTTATACTTGATGGTTTCACTCCATCTGGGGGCTAATGTAAGTAACTACAAGGCTTTAAAATGAATAGAAATAAATTTGGTTTGATTATTCACTTTTACTAAGTTTTCAAAAATACAATTTAAAATTCTGTAAGAAGTTATAAGTGAAATATTAGCTGCATAAAGGCTGTATTAATAAAATATTGATTTTTAAGAAGCAACAATATGTCATATTTGAAAGTAATTAATTAGTGTGTTAAGTTTTAAAACCATAAACAGGCTAAGGTCAACTACATACTTTAGTGCTTAACAAACATGTAAGACCTATTACTTTTAAAATATCTTATATTAATATGGTAATTTTGTAATCTATTATGGTTCAGGACTAAATTCAAAATTAAAGAAATTTTAAAAATTTTACCTTGAAATGCTATAAATAGCTCATGTATGAGGCCATGTTCTGGAATTTCAACAGAATGGCATTTATATGATGGCTCTATGACATGGCATGACAAATCAGAAATTAGACTATCCAAGATTTTCTTCAGCACTCTAAAGAATACATCATTGTATCTCCCTATACAAGACTTTGTGGTAAAACGTACAGCCATCTGATATGAATAATCAGGTTCCCGATAGGCTTTAAAAAAAAAAGAAAGATGAGAGTGAAAACAATCGTACCTAGCATTAATTTCCTCTACCAAACAATTTTCAAATACTATGTAATACTAAATCCCATCAATCTTGCAGTCAGCATAGAAACATAACGTTTTATCAGTTAGTCCTCACAAAAATACATAAAACTATTAACTTTAATGAAAAATGTTATTTTCATCTGATACATTATCTACTTGGTACAACAAGAGAAATGGCTTCTGTGGGTTGGCTATACAGATAACAGTATCAAGAAAAAGAAAGATTTTTTGGGGAGGGCCTTAATTCACAGAAATTGTCATTGCTGTCAGCACAACCCAGTGAAAGGATCATTAACTTGCTTTTATAGAATTAAAGATCAGTTTTTAAATTACCTGCTAAATTGTGATAAAGTAGATGTGCTTGCATATCTAGATAGAGGCAAGTAGGGAGCTGAAAGAAGATTATTTAGGATAAACTATCTTGATGTCAACTTAAGAGTTTGCTTAGTCAAATACATCCCAAAATATTTTGTAAGTCATAATTGGTGACAGTCACCTATTACAGACTCATTTTCATTAAATGAAGAAACCATACACTTAATTACGATCCAAACTAAATGTATAAGTTAAAATGTGCCTAAATTCTTACCAAAGACCATAAAGTCATATCTCTTTTTGACTGTTTTTTCTTCTTGAGTTTCTGCTTTAACAGTCTTATAAGAAAGAGTACATGTGTAAAGTCCAGACAAAGGCTCCAAAAAATCTTTCACCATCAGCTGTCCAGTTTCAGTTATATTTATTCTATTATTTCCTAAACAGAATAGTAAATTACTTATTTAACATATAACATATCAAGCATTATTTAGTACACTTGGAGTTACAAATAGATACAAAAATTTTAAAAATTAATGAACTATCTCAACTTTAAGGATCCCACAAAATCTTAATTCTGTCATATTACTCTGTGGAAGACTACATGAGATAAGTACACTTTTGAAATATATTTTGGTTTTCTTTGTTTCTTGGCATCTAGTTTCAATTGGTTCATCCCAGTAATTCAGAAAAAGAGACTGTACTGCTCTGTAGTACTATACAATTTCTTCAGACAAGAAACTAATTAATAATACTTATGTTCCAAGGCACTCTAACATGATGAAAAATTATATATTAGTTATTTCATCTCCTATTACTGGTACTACAATGATAAATTTTAGGTTTTATAAAGACCTTTGAATTAATACAGCTCTGAGAAGCAGGGCACAAAAATTACTGCTTCAGTTTTTGCATAAGGAGAAAATAAGGAAGTGGCCAAAATATAACATGATTTTTCTAAGTAGGGAGCAAGAGAAACTGCAATTAAAATTAAATTTCAATTTGTTCTTTCCAATAAGTAACAGTGATTTTCTAAAAATATGTTCACATCATTAAAAAAGTACATATTAAAATCAAATTTACCTGTTAACGTCTTTTCATTAGGCCCAATCCATAAGTAGGTGGGGTCCACTATTTCTTTTTTAGAAAGCTTAAAATCCATACAGATAAGGACTGGACTATTTTGATGTAACTCTACATATATTTTGTCTGTGATGAAATAAAATAATGTATAACTACATTATATAGCAAAATTAAATTAAGAAATATACTCCTACCATTTTGTGCTGAAGACACGAATTAGTTCTTGTTGGATTTCACTATTTTAAAAATCAATCTATAACATTTAGAACGCTCGTCTGAAGTCCTTTTTGCTTCTCATAGTAAGTTTTTTAAAACTCTACACTGTTAGTCACGAGTCATGATATTTTTCCATATTACACTTTTGTTTATAAAAATACACGATATATTTAAAGTTCATTTTAATGTACAGATTCAGAACTCACTCAAATCATAATTTTTTGGAGGGTTGGTGGAAGCAATTAAAAGTTCAGAAAAGGCCTGGGCACGGTGGCTCACGCCTGTAATCCCAGCATTTTGGAAGGCCGAGGGAGTGGATCGCTTGAGTCCAGGAGTTTGAGACCAGCCTGAAGAAAACGGCAAAACCCCCTCTCTACTAAAAATACAAAACTTAGCTTGGCGTGGTAATGTGGGCCTATAATCCCAGCTACCCGGGAGGCTGAGGGAGGAGACTTGCTTGAACCCGGGAGGCAGAGGCTGCAGTGAGCCGAGACTGCACCACTGCACTCTCACCTGGGCAACAGAGCAAGACTCCCTCTCAAAGAAAGTTCAGAAAAAGACTTCAGCAAAACTATTCTAAAGATGATCAGCTGGGAGCGGTGGCTCATGCCTGTAATCCCAGCACTTTGGGAGGCCGAGGTGGGTGGGTCACCTAGCTCAGGAGTTCAATACCAGCCTGACCAACATGGTGAAACCCCATCTCTACTAAAAATACAAAAAAATTTGCCAGGCATGGTGGTGGGCCCCTGTAATCCCAGCCACTTGGGAGGCTGAGGCAGAAGAATTGCTTGAATCCAGGAGGCGGAGGTTGCAGCGAGCCGAGATCACACCACTGCACTCCAGCCTGGGCAAAGGAGCGCGATGCTGTCTTTAAAAAAAAAAAAAAAAAAGATTGGCTGGTGCTGTGGCTCATGCCTGTAATCCCAGCACTTTGGGAGGCTAAGACGTGCGGATCACCTGAGGTCAGAAGTTCGAGACCAGCCTGGCCAACATGGTGAAACCCTGTCTCTACTAAAAATACAGAAATTAGCCAGGCGTGGTGGCGCACGCCTGTAATCCCAGCCACTAGGGAGGCTGAGGCAGGAGAATCTCCTGAACCCAGGAGGCGGAGGTTCCAGTGAGCCAAGATTGTGCCATTGCACTCCAGCCTGGGTGACAGAGTGAGACTGTCAAAGAAAAAAAAAAAAAGAGAGAAGGAAGGAAGGAAAGAAAGAAAGATAGATGATCATGATCACCCTAAGGGAAACCTTATGTTTAACTGTAAATTTTCTCCATTGGGAACAATAATTAAGCCTATCTGGGCATATTAGGAAGATGTGTGATTACTTCTTGTTTCTGGTTTGGTGGACAGAACGATGGTATGCTTGGAATCACTGCAACCCAGAAAGATATTAATTTTAAAGCCTACTGAATGCCAGGCTCTGAGCACATAAAGACAACGTCCTACAATTTGGTTGGGGGTCGGGGAGAGAACCCAAACACAGAAGGAGTCTAAACATGACAAATTCTATCAACTGGCTCAATTTATCTAAAATTAGCTGTGTAACTAATTTTCCTTGGGAAAGTTTCACTGCAGAGATAAAGGACATTTGAGCTGAGCCCTGAAGGATGCGTGGGAGTTTTTCCAGTTAATAAGGGGAGGATTAAAGATATTCCAAACAGAAGGCCTTGGAAATCACTCCTTTGCGTGGGTTTCCCGCGTTGCAAAGCAGCAGAGACACCTGGAAGTGAGATGGCATCTGAGAGAGAGATCTGGAATAAATTCCAGCCCTTTGTGAGCTGTAAGGCTTTAAAGCAAGGCTACACAATAGGGATCGCTGTAAGGATGAAAAAATGCGACCGTCGTGAACTGCCAAGCAGATGCTTAGTATAATAGATGCTCAATAAACGCTGGCTCGTTCCCCTTCTCTCCAGGAAGCTCTTCCGTGAAGAGCTTCGCAGTTCCGGCCCCTCCAATGGGCCCGCGTGTGCAGAGGCCCTTATTACCTGGCTGTCCTATCTTGCCATAAAGGAAGCCCTTCTTATTGAATAAGGTAGAACGCGGGCACTGGACTGCGGAGGAAAGAAAACACTGACTTTTAGTTAGAAGAGGAGCAGGGTTCAGAGTCGGGCAGGGCAGGGCGAGGCGAAGGAGGCAGGGCCGGGAAGCTCGGGCAGAGGGAGAGGCCTGGGGACCGGGTGGAGGGAGCCCCACCTCCTGTGAGGCACCAGAGCACCGCGGAGAGTAGGACGCACGTTCGCATCACGGCTCAGGGGCTGGCGTCGCAGGAGGCGTCGAGGGACAGACTCCCTCCTACCTCAGCCCTGGCCCAACACCTCCCCACCTCCTCCACAGTGCGGAGCAGAACGCCGGGGTCGCCTCCCCTACCCGTCCGTCGCAACGGCGGGAGCGGACGCGCAGGAGAACGCGTGCGTGCTTCGATTCTCGCGCGCGGGGGCGGGGCGACGGCGCTGCCGGCGACCGCCAGATCCTCTCGCGCCCACGCGGCAGCAGGCGTGCGAACTCTTCGCGCCTCGCCTCCGGCGCCATTTTCCCGCGCTCCTGGCCCCTTGCTCTCTGAGCGGAGCGGAAGGCAGGAAGAGAATAAAGGAAAAGAAGCCACGGTGTCGCGTTCCGGGGATTCCCCAGTCTAGGGGCCGAAGGGATCAAGGAGAGAACACCGCGGGTCCCAAGGACCGTGGTGGGGTAGGGCGGCTAGGGGATGCGATGAGGAATCCCCTAGGAAGGGGACCTGAGGAAGGCAGAGACTTGTGACAATTTCCTCCTCACTTGAAGCAGAGAGGCCCGCGTGGGGATTTCTTACGCCTCTCTTCTCATGAACGCTGAAACTGGGTGTTGAATCTCTTTCAAACTGACACTCGATTTTTACCTAATTGCATTATTTACCAGCAAGACCAAGACCCAGAAGAGCCACTACTGAGCCAAGAAGGCGCTTCCGGGCCTTCCCACTATAGAGGAACGTTGAATCTTCATTTTCACTTCAAGTATGAGGCGATGTGAGAGACCTCCCCCAGTGCAAACGTATCTAGGTTGATGAAGTGACCTTGCTTTAAAAATGGGCCCAATTGTAAGGCCCATTGGCCTTTTCTGTAGGGATGGAGCCCGATTGGCCTTTTCTGTAGGGATGGATGATTAGTCAAGATCGGGGAGCTCCAAAGGGGATCATGCCCGCGTCTTTGATGGTTCCTTCTTGGCTACTAGTTTGGTGGCCCGAAAGGCCCTGTGTGTTGTCTGTTTCTTAGCAGCGGGACACCACTCTCAGTAGTGGTTTTGAGTAGGCTGGTTAGTAGAGAGAGCCCAAGGTTCAGACAGGGTGCAGAATGGTTATTTTGGGTGAGATCAAGAGTTTTCGGTTTTATTTCCTTTGAGCCGAGTCAGTACTTGGACTCTCTCATATGGTCCAGGAGCAACCTTTGTCAGTAATTTCATTTTTAGTCACTGTTAATTTTACCTATATAGCATAAGCCATGAAATGTGACTCAGTGAGTCAGATCTACCCATTTTCAGTTACCATGTCTGGATACATGGTCTGGTCTCAACTGTTCTCTTCTTAAGGTGATGATAATGAAGACAGATTTAGGCATTATCTTTGATTCCCTACAAGTTCTTCATTCCAGTTTTAGTCAAAGTACATTATATATCCACAGTGTGTTTTATTGACTTCTTGGTTACTGTAAGTAATTGATAGTTGTAAATCCTGTGTGATAAACTAAATCCTATGAGAGGAGACTTAACCAAATGAGTAATAGTTGTCAAAAGTACCCATCCACTCTTTTTATATAAACTTTTTATTTTAGAAGAGTTTTAGATTTGCAGAAAAATTGCAAAAACAGTACAGAGAGTTTTTACATACTCCCGATTTTCCCTATTATTGACATCTTACGTTGGTATGGTACATTTCTTACAATTAATGAACGGATATTGATATATTACTATTAACTGAAGTCCAAACTTTATTCAGATTTCCTTAGTTTTTTACTCAATGTCCTCCCTACCTCGTTTGTTTTTTTGCTCCAGGATCTCATGCGGGATCCCACATTACCTATAGTCATCGTATCTCCTTAGATTCCCCTTGGCTGTGTCAGACTTTTCTTGTGTTTGAAGGTCTTGACCTGGCTTTAATTGGTGAGGTATTTTGTAGAATGCCTCTCTACTGGAATTTGGTGTCTTTCTCCATATTAGACTAGAATTATGGATTCTTAGGAGGAAGATTACAGAGATAAAATGACATTCTCATCACATCATATCAAGGGGACATACTATCAACATGCCTTATCACTTGATGTTAACCTTGGTCTGCTGGCTGAGGTACTGTTTGTCAGGTTTCTCCACTGTCAACTTATTCCCCTGCTTTCATACTATACTCTTCGGAAGGAAGTCACTTTGTGCACCCACACTTAAAGAGTGGGGATTTATGCTGCATCTCCTTGAAGGTGGAGTAGCTACATAAGTTATTTTACCAATTCACTTTTAATCCCCTTAGGTATCACTCTCGGGAGTCCGAAATACTCAGTATTGAACTATTTACAGAGTACTAACACGTTCCACTGTCAAATATACAGAAGAACATTGTAATGGAAAATCATAAAGTTTCCTTACAACTTTTTTTTTTTTTTTTTTTGAGACGAAGTCTCACTCTGTTGCCCAGGCTGGAGTTCAGTGGCAAGATCTCGGCTCACTGCAACCTCTGCCTGCTGGGTTCAAGCGATTCTCCTGCCTCAGCCTCCTGAGTAGCTAGGATTAGAGGCATGCGCCACCACACCCAGCTAATTTTTGTATTTTTAGCAGAGACAGTATTTTGCCATGTTGGCCAGGCTGGTCTCGAACTCCTGACCTCGTGATCCACCTGCCTTGGCCTCCCAAAGTGCTGGGATTACAGGCGTGAGCCACTGCGCCTGGCCTACAACTTTTTCATAACCAAATAACTTTTCATCCTCATACCATCCCTGTGAAATTTTACAGTTCCTCTTCTGCTACTTTTGATGTGCTATTTTTGCTTTTAGAAACTAACAAACAACAAATTTCCCCTTTCAGTACTAAAATTAGACCTAGTGTTTAGAGTATTTCTCCAAAATTGACATCCTGCAGAACTCCCAACTCGTACAGTTATAGAGATGCTACTGCGGTGCTTAAAGCCAGTGTAGTTTTTCACCCACTTGAATATATATACACACGTCACATAGACTGCCTATACCAACGACATACTATTGTTTAAAGCTACAATTCATAAAATTACAGCATGTATACTTTAACTTGTAAGTGTGGGTTTCTTCTGATATGGACAGCTGATGCACAAACCCTCAGCCTTAAGTCTCAAATATATTTGTATGCACTAATATAATTTTCTAATAGCGGTGACAGTGGCCTTTTGAGACTCATTCGTATATTGTCCCACACGCTGGATATCTTTAGAAGGGCTCACCTGAACAATGTCCCTTAGACCTCAATGTGAAGAAAAGTTCTGTTTTGAAAAACAGTTTTGTGGTCACTTCCCCTTTCCTCTCTCTGCAGTCAAATGTGTGCTTTACCTCTGGACAGTAGGGAGGGTGTTGGGAGAAGATGTTGACTGATACATATCTGTATACTAACATCTTTAAGTTAATTTTACAATCTTACTGCGCCCACCTTCCACCCTTAGCTCTACTTTCTTTGCTTAATTTTCTGGTACATCATATATGTATTTTTGTAAGGTGTGTATTTAGAAGAAGGCAGGCTGGGAGAAAATAAACACACTCTATAAAACACTCCCTCTGTTTATATAGAGTGGGTAGTATTGCGTGAGTGGTGGCAAATAAATCAAGCAGTTCCCAGAGGGAAAACAAAAGTGAGATAAATGCTTCCAAAAATTAAAAAGTTGAATTGATAGAAGTGCCAAAATCCTTTCCAACTGTCTGAAAACTTGGACCAAAAACTTTTACCATGTGAAATGAAAAAGTGAGGAAGGAAAAAAAAAATACTTTGAAAGAAGGGGGTTCTCATTGATACTTTCCACGGCTGTTATCACTGAATCTAGACAAAAAGTTCCAGATCTTCCTCAATTTAAGATAAACGTCTTTGAACTTCAGCTTGCCAAGAAAGCAAGGCTGACCCCCAACCCTCCGTGTGATGTCACTTTTCTCATCCATTATCCTTCTAAAATAGACATTTTGAGACAATTTAGTGATGCGACATTTCCATCCTGTCGGGGTTCCTTGGGTTTGACATTCGAAAGGGGGCTGGAGGCGCGGAACCCGCGGCACTCCGCGGCCAGCGTCCTTTAAAGCCGCCGCCAGCCAGCGCCGCTGTAACCCCGCGCACCGGCAGGTCGCCGGCTCCTGCCCTTTTCAGTCTGCGCCGACGCGGCTGCCGGATCCCGGGGACTCCCCGCGCCGGGAATCTCCCGCCAGCTGCGCGCTGAGTCCAGGCGACGGCAGGAGCACGTGGAGAGGCCGGGTAGCCACAGCGGCAGCTCCAGCCCGGCCCGGCAGCGACATGGAAGGTGAGCCTCCAGCCCGCTTCTTTTCTCCGGGGTCTTTGAGAAACTTAACCTGTGCAAGCAGTAGAAAGAGTTTCTTCTGAATCTCAGTTTTGCTTCTATTTACTTCTTTTGTCAAAAGTAAATATGAGGTATTTCAGAGGACAAAGCGCGTCGGTTCTCTTAACGTCTCTCACTTGTCCTTCCCCCGCCCTTTGGAAAGTGATAACTTCTTCGCAATTTTATTTCTAAAGAGTTGTCAGACATGGGGGGTCTACCCTACATCTGCAGAGGAAGAGCACTTAAGGGGTGTCCCTGAAACGGCTGCAAATCTGGGGGTGGAATAATCAACCCTTTTGGATATTTTTTCCTTCATGGCCTCAGTGTTTATTGGAATTAGACTAATCTGAGTAACTTGTTTTCTTCCAAGGGTAAATGGTGTCATATGGGAAAGGTATGGCATTTTAAAGCGGTTGGCATTTGCAGTTCCCTTGGAACTCGATCTTCTAATGAGTCTTCTTTACCCAGCGCAAAAATCAGGTTCACATTAGGAGTTTCATATGAATTAATTTTGAAAGTCGTAACACTATCCTTGCTTCTCAAACATTTTTCATTCTGTACTTCCTTGGGATACCTAAAATTTCACACTGCTACTGTAAACTCTTCAATGGTCTTTTCAACAAGTGTTTCTGAAACCTTGAAAATGGCAAATGCATCTCAACTCGGGGGGGATGGTGGGATTAAGAAATTCAGAATTTCATTCTATTAAAAATGAGATATTGACACCTAACTAAAATGTTACTTTGATAAATATGAAAATCGTGGGTATTTTCTTCATAATAATGGAAGAATCTCTAATTAACAATGAACTGATCTTTGGCAGCTTTATTTCTAGAGTATATAAAGTTGTTAAAATATCAAAAACTTTATGCTTTTAATTTTTTAAATTAGGGCTTGAAAACTTTAAAAATTTTGCGTTTTTAACATTTAAATAATGGTTTATTGAAGTGTAATTTTTAACAAAGGTTTTATTGGCCAATAACAAGGAAAAAAAGTCGGGCTGTTGTATACTATGGGAAAAATAATTTTTGAAAAGCTCATATGCTTTAATTATTACAAATGATTAATTTGTTTTTATGAAATTATAAATCAGTACTCCAACACTATTTTTCCTAGCCTTAACCATACCATGTATCAAGGATAATGTACAGAATCATGTAAATCCATAGAAACTGGAGTATTTCTCTATAAATGTTAATACTTCCAAATTCATTTATTTAATGTGCAATAAAGAAACTAAATAGCGTATCTTAGGTTATTGGTGTACTAACACAGATGTTTAATAAGCCTGAAGACTCCCTTAAGAAGAAAAGAATGAAAACTTGTGTAGAATTTAATTTAGAATGTGTAGACTATAAGTGGAAAGAGAATATAGATCAGTAATTTTTTAAAGTTGTGTTTACATGATTAGATTAAATCTATAGGTCCATGGAGATAGATAGTATAGATTATGCTTAATGAAAAAACTTTAACATTTAAATTTTAAAAAGAGGTTAATTATATGAATTTGGCTATTTTAATGTCAGGTCCTTGCGGATAGAGTATTTGATGTGGTAAAATATCTAGTTCATTATAGCTACCCAAAATAGACTAATCTGGCCCATGTTTTTGATATTTAAAAAATTTTTATATCATCTTGTGGTTTTGATCTCAGTCTAGATTAGAGATTTGGTCTATAGTGTATACCTCTCTTGGCAATGTAAGAAAGTAGAATACTTCATGGAATACCTTTATTTTCTGCCCAATTTGGGGGTCACATTGATTCATAACAGTTTATTGTACAATGCAATACTGTATATCATTCCTTCAGCATATAAAGTCATTTAACAAATTCATTTATCTTTTAATTAATTTATTGAGACTTTCTATGTATGAAGATGTCAGATGAATAAGTTTTTGAAATAGAAATCTTGTAGAAATGAAGATTTAATGAATATACTAAATCAGAAGCTATAACTTTTTAATTTTCTCACAATCTGTGACCTTAAATATTTTCTACCCAAAGACTGTTTATGAATCACTAAATTTTATTATTTGTACTATAACATCTCTTCTGTCTGTTATGGTCGGGAAATGAGGTGGTTCACAAACATGAATTTCACAGGTAATGGCAGACTTCTTATTTAATGTAAAACATTTTTATTTTTAACAATATTGAGTAAAGATTTTTCTAAGTATATTTATTACACAGCTCCCTGCTTTATAAGCAAGGTACATAAGAGATAAGTTTATCTCGGCAACTCTGAGTTACTGTTCTCACCATCAGATCATGTATTATTCCATAATATATTCTCACAGGGGTTTTGAGCTGAATGCCCCTACACCAAACATACCTAGGATATTGTACAATTTTTGTCTCCTTCTTGATGTCAGCTTATATTTCTTACCACATAGATTTTGTGGTAGTACTGTTTTGTTTCAGGTCCCTTTCCATGTTCTGGATGGCTGAGATTAACAGAGATAAAGCCTGTAGATGATGGAATCTGTTTGCCCTCCATTGTGAGCGTATGGAGGATGAAATGCGAAGGTTTTAAGAAACAAAAGCCACAGAAAGGCCATGGCGTCCTGGTAGAACATAATTTTTCAAAATTCCTGTTTGTACTTCCTTTAATCCAGTATGCTATTTCATGCTTCCATGTCTTTGCTATTATGTTCACCCATTCTCTACTTGCTTATGCCTACTCATCTTTCAAGACTCTGCTCAGGCATCATCGCCATGAAGGCTCTCCGATGACCTTCTTCTGATGACCTCCTCCTAGTGCCTTCTGGTGATCACCCCTACCCAGTCTCTCATGTTCCTTCACCTCAGCTAACGGCCTCTCCTTTCTGTGTATACTTCTACCACATTGTGTTGAAATTATTTATTGATGTAGGTGTTTATTCCCCCTCTGGTCTTTAAGCTTCTGGAGAACAGAGACTGTGTCTTGTTTTTGTACACTGAATGCGAAGGACAGTTTCTGGTTCATAGAAGGCCCTCAGAATTTGTTGCATTCAATTAAAATAGTGCTGAAAAAGTACTTTTTATTATGTTTATTGTGATGCATTTTATTTAAATAAATTTTTAAAGTAGGAGATTGGGGCTAGTAATTCTTTGATAAAACTCAGTAATTTTTTAAGCACTTAAACTGTATAATTGAAAAAGAAAGCTTGGAAAACAAAAATGTTATTGGATATTTTTTGCTAGACTGTCACTTAAAGCCAATTTTAACAAAATTAGATTTAGGGGGTACATGTGCAGGTTTCTTACATAAGTATATTATGTGATGCTGAGGTTTGGGCTTCTATTGATCCTGTCACCCAAATAATGAGCATAGTATCCTATAGGTAGTTTTTCAACCCTTGCCCTCCTCCCACCCTTCCCCATTTTGGGGTCATCAGTGTCTAATTTGGGGGTCGCATTAATTCATAACAGTCCATGTGTACCCAGTGTTTAGCTCCCTGTCATAAGTGAGAACATGCGGTATTTGGTTTTCTGTTTCTGTGTTAATTCACTAAGAATAATGGCCTCCAGCTGCATCCATGTTGTTGCAAAGGATATGATTTCATTCTTTTTTGTGTAAAGCCAAATTTTAACTGTTAAATTTACATAAGCAGATTTCAGGATCGCAATTAGTCCATTAAAATATCCATTGAATATGAGCAGAAATTTGTTTTCTCAGTCAGTAAGATATAGATGATGCCATAAAAATAGCATACACTTTCAAGTGATACTTTAAAAATACATTGTTATAAACTTTTCATTCATATATAAATGTATATACTTACACTTATTTAGGACTAAAAGATTATTGATTATTGGTAGATCTTTTATCAGACATCCAGTTTTTTTTTATTATTATTATTTTTAAAGAGATAGTCCTTGCTCTGTTGCCCAGGCTACCACAAACTCCTAGGCTCAGACGATCCTCCTGCCTCAACCTTCTGAGTAGCTAGGACTACAGGCATCCACCACCATAACCTGGTAATTTATTGTACAAACCGCCATGACCTGCTGATTTATTATCTTTTATTTTTTGTAGAAATGGGGGTCTCACTATGTTGGTCAGGTTGGTCTTGAATTCCTGGCCACAAGTGATCCTTCCGCCTCAACCTTCCCAAGTGCTGGGATTACAGGAGTGAGCCACTGCACCTGGCCTAGATAGATGTCCAATGATAATTGGCTCATATGTCAAGCTATAGTTCCAGACCATGTATGAGAAGAACTGAGTGATTAACACAGAAACTTGCCTATAGTAGGTGCTCAATAAATGTTTTTTGTCCTAAGGATTCATTAATTATTTTGAAAAGAGACCCTACACATCACAAGGCCATAGAATGTACTCTGCTATTTAGCCTTTATTAAATTTAGCTCCATATTAACTGGTATATTTATGATAATTAGAAATTATAAGGATGAGGCCAGGAGTGGTGGCTCACGCCTGTAATCCTAGCACTTTGGGAGGCTGAGGTGGGCAGATTGCTTGAGCCTGGGACTTCAAGACCAGCCTGGGCAACATGGTAAAACCCTGACTCTACAAAAACTACAAAAATTAGCCAGGCGTGGTGGCACATGCCTGTAGTAACAGCTACTTGGAAGGCTGAGGTAGGAAGATGGCTTGAGCCTGGGAGGTCGAGGCTACCGTGAGCCATGAGCATGCCACTGCACTGACATGAGCATGCCACAGCCTGGGCAACAGAGCAAGACCCTGTCTCAAAAAAAAAAAAATCATAAGGATGACACCAAGGCCTTTTGGATCACTAAAAAAAAGATGCAATAATGAAACAATAATTATAATTTATTTATAATATATATAGTTTGAAAAGTAATCTGTGTATAACTTTATTAATATTACTATATAACTCATCAAAATACCTTTATCCCTAGTGATTCTGAATGAGGTTATTTTTTCAGTCTAATTGAAATCTGGTTTTTGCATCCAAAATTAAAAGTTTTTTTTTTTAATTAAAAAGTTACTTAAAAAATTTAAGGGCTGGGCACAGTGGCTCACACCTGTAATCCCAGCACTTTGGGAGGCCAAGGTGGGAGGATTTCTTGAGGCCAGGAATTTGAGACCAGCCTGGGCAACATGGTGAGGCCCTGTTTCATAAAAAATAATAATAAAATAAAAGTAAATTGGCCTGGTGTGGTGGTGTGCACTTGTAGTCCCAGCTACTTGGGAGGCTGAGGTGGGAGGATGGCTTGACCTGGGAGTTTGAGGCTTCAGTGGGCTGTAATGACGCCACTGCACTCCAGCTTGGGCAACAGAGTGAGAACCCATCTCAACAACAACAACAAAAAATGTAAGTCCAAAGTGGTATACAGTAAATGAAAATAATATGGAATTACCATATTATATTAAATACCAATACCATATGAAAATATTATGTTAGATATGTGTCCAATCCAGGAGATATTTAAAAACTGGGTACTTGATGGTTACAGGCGCCTGTAGTCTCAGCTACTCGGGAGGCTGAGACAGGAGAATTGGTTGAACCTGGGAGGCAGAGGTTGCAGTGAGCCAAGATCGCGCCACTGCACTCCAGCCTGGGTGACAGTGTGAGACCCCATCTCAAAACAAACAAACAAACAAAAAACTAGGTACTTGGTAATGGATATGAAACAAAGTGCATTACTCTTTACTTATTGTCAGTACTTAAAATCAGCTTACTGAGTGA
The DNA here is from genome assembly GCF_029289425.2 of Pan paniscus. Classification (NCBI taxonomy): domain Eukaryota; kingdom Metazoa; phylum Chordata; class Mammalia; order Primates; family Hominidae; genus Pan; species Pan paniscus. Next base: position 25,096,667 of record NC_073268.2, read on the forward strand.
TTTTTTATAACAGTGGAATTGGCAATATGTCACAAATTGTACTTAGTAGTGTTCTTAGAGATGAAATTTTTGGCAGATTAGGTTATTGTGGGTTTACAAAGGAAACTTTTCTTTCTTTCCTTTTTTTTAATAGAGACAGAGTCTTGCTATGTTACCCAGGCTGGTCTTGAACTCGTGAGCACAAAAGATTCTCCTGCCTTGGCCTCCCAAAGTGCTAGGATTACAGATGTGAGCCACCAATGCCCAGCCAATGAAGGAAACTTTTAAAATAAGAAATGGAAAACATTTCAATACTGTCACTCATGAAACAGAACAAAACTATTATTTTTCTACTCTGAATTATCTAAGGATTATGCAACTAGGTTTCTTGTTTATTTTGTTGATTAATACACCTATAGCCCCTTCTAGACTGTTATTTTCCAAAGTTTAGGGATCTCTCTCTCTCTCTCTTTTTTTTTTTTTAATTTTTGAGATGAGGTCTCTCTACATTGCAGCCTGGTCTCAAACTCCTGGGCTCAAGCGATCCTCCCACCTCATCCTCTTGAGTAGCTGGGACTAGAGGCATGTGCCACCATGCGTAGCTAGGGATCTTTTTATAATCGGTGGTAACTAGTACCCAACCCAGTCCCCAGCACATAGTAGGCCTGTAGTCATATTTGTTTAATAAATTAATGAATGAGTTGCCTGTGTGTTTGGTCATTTGACTCTTTTCTTGCCCAGCTTTTATAGTAAAGGGGGGAAGGAAAATAGAGACATTGAAATTGGTAAATTTTGCTGGCTAATTTGTTAAAGGTACTGTTAAAGGTTTGGTAGAAGAGATTGAAGTATTGGCTAAATCCAGTGCGTGAATACGGCCATTTTTCTAATCCACGCCCCCCACAAAATACAATGCCTTCTAACTTTTGGCTTTATTTAATAATTTTGGTACATTTTTTATTTCAGTGAAGCACTGCAGTTTCCACTATAAACCTTTTCTTCACAATAGATGTTTTGATTCTTAAAATTGTTGAACATCACTTAATTTGAATACTCTATCACAGCAACATCAGTTCATTTAAGAAGTAATGTCTATTAGAGAGACTATTAATTTACCAGAATATTTGGCACATCAGAACAATTTCCTCTAGGAGTTTGTGGATATGAGAAAAAGATCACTCTCACAAACCTATAACATTTTTATGGATATGGAATTACATCATAACTGATGGAAAATATTGTCCAGTATGAAAACTGGAAGTAACTAATTTTTATAATGTATAACAACTAGTCATTTTTGCTGTCATCTACCTCTATCTCTTAGTTAAGAAATCCCTTGACCTAGACTGCTAAAAATCACTAATAGTTGATTTATATGCTTACATACAGTGTAGGCAGTTCCACAAAGGTGCTTCACGGGCCAACTTGATTTAAATTTCATTTGAATTTCACATAAAATTCCAGACTTTAAAGTATTGAAGATGATCAGTGTATAAATTTATCCTCTGACCTCAAAATGAGACTTTTTTTTCCAAATATTAAAATTTTATAAACGTGATGAGTAAAATCATGGTGCTGCTGGTCTTTTTTCTCCTGTGCATATTTTCTCATGTAAAATTATTATTATTATTATTATTTTGAGATGGAGTCTCACTCTTGTTGCCCAGGCTGGAGTGCAGTGGTGCAATCTTGGCTCATTGCAACCTCCGCCTCCCAGGTTCAAGCAATTCTCCTGCCTCAGCCTCCCGAGCAGCTGGGATTACAGGCTCCCGCTACCACGCCCGGCTAATTTTTGTATTTTTAGTAGAGACAGTATTTCACCATGTTGGCCAGGCTGATCTTGAACTCCTGATCTCAGATGATCCGCCCGCCTTGGCATCCCAAAGTGTTGGGATTACAGGCATGAGCCACCACGCTGTAAAAGTTATTTAAGTAAGAATATTATTAACAGTTTGTGACCAGCTGGCCAACATGGTGAAACCTTATCTCTACTAAAAATATGAAAATTAGCTGGGTGTGGTGGCACGTGCCACCACCAGCAAGGCAGGAGAATTGCTTGAACCTGCGAGGCCGAGGTTGCAGTGAGTGGAGATTGTACCACTGCACTCCAACCTGGGTGACAGAGCCAGACTCCGTCTCAAAAAAATAAATAAATAAAAAAGAATATTACTAACTGTCTTATTCCCTGTACTTTATTAAGTGCCTGTAAAGGCTAAGGCTCAGCTGCTTGGGACATGCTTCTGTCACAGTATAGTAATCAACTACTCACTAACAAAGACATGTAACATGTAACCTTACAAGCATTTAAAAGAGTTATTATATACATGTTATATTGTACATATACAATATACATGTATATTGTACATATACAATATACATGTTATATTGTACATGTACAATATACATGTTATATTGTACATGTACAATATACATGTATATTGTACATGTACAATATACATTGTATATTATAATACATGTTACATCATCATTGTATATTATAAATCTTAAATACTTATAATAAAGTTGGGGCATTTCTTGTTTGATTTTTATGTTCAGAATGAAATAAAATGAATGTTAAATATTTTTGTGATTCAACTTTGAAGGAAAGATTACTTATCATCCTTTCTCAAGTTTCTGGGAGTAGTTTAATTAAAAACTGTTCTGAAATAATAAGGTGAAGCACTCCTGCCTCAGCCTCCTGAGTAGCTGGGATTACAGGCATGTGCCAATACTGCCCAACTAATTTTTCAGATTTGAATTAGTAGGGCTAGGAGACCAGAATGCACAAATAAGTAACAGCTTCTAAGTGTGCCAAGCCAATAGCATAGTATGCACATCTCAATAAAAGGAATTTGGAGATTCTCAAAGGACTCTATAGATATCCATTGCAAACATCAATGACCTAGTATGGACTTAGTTGCCCCAGACCTAAACAACTAGAACATTTTTACACGTAATCCAATTTGGGGAGGGAGATCCAATCTATATAATAGGACAAATAATGACTGAACAAGTTGATATTAGGAATTCATGTAGTGCTTATAGATTTTATAACTACTACTCTACACAATGAGACTTGATGATTACACGATGACCTTGAGGTATTTCACTGTTAGTCTCACATTTCAACAAGAGTTAGGATTAGACACAAAAACAAGACAAAAACTTGTTTTTTTTGCAACAGGACACCGTTTATACCAAAATCTTATGTGGGATCAGATGCAAGTGTAATGTTCCAAATGAGAGATTGGAGAAGGAGCAAGAGACCACTGCTAAGCCTATCTTCCTCTTGCCATAGATCAGCCCTGTGGCAGCCCTCTGCAACCCTGGATTCCATAAAACACGTTTTGAAAATGACTGATTTAGACCGTTACATGTTTTTCCTACTAGTAACCCTGTATCTAGACTTGCCTCTTTTAATCTGTTTTGAGGATTGCTGCCAGAATGATCTTCCTAAAACATAAAGTTATTCTCCTACTCAGACACCATTTTAAATATTTTTTAGTTGGACATTTAAGATACTCCACAACATAGCTTCAGTACCTTTCCAGTGGTATCTTCTGTCCTGTAATGTGACTCTGGACTGCTGCTTAGTGTTCCCTGTTCAGGCATTGCTTTCCCTCACTCCCCATTTTTCTAATGCTGTTCTTCCAACTCAACAAGTCCAAAAATGAACTAATTTTCTCTCCAATCCAAACCAACGTCTCCTGACTTCCCAACACTGTTAATAGCGCCACAATCATGCCAACTGAAATCCTCACTCATCCATTATGGTCTATCCTAAATGCCATCTCCTTTAGGAAGCCATCCCTCATTCTAAGAGGAATACCTTCCTTTTCTGAAACGTAGTGACATTTTTTGCTGTCTAATGACTTCTAGACTGTAACTCCATTTTATGTTCAAACATGAAGCATTTTTGCATGGTTTTAGTACACTCAAATTTATCTAGGATTGAAATTACCACCTACATTGAGAGAGGATGATTTTTTTGTTTAGTTTAGAGCTTAGCCACTTTTACCATTATTATTACTGTTTTTCATTTAATCCATGGCTTTATTTCCTTGTTTTTTAAATTTTATTTCCTTGCTTTTTTTTTTTTTTAAATTGATGCAACATGCATCCTTCTGCATTTAGCTGTTGCATTCATGGTGATTCTACAAATACGTCTATCTACCTTATTCTGTCTTCTGGAATAATTGTGCTGGTGCATTTACATTTTGAAATATAGAATATTATTTACTGTCATTTATTTCACCTTTATATTACAATTGGGACTTTGTTTTTTTGTTTGAGACAGAGTCTTGCTCTGTCACCCAGGCCGGAATGCAGTGGCGTGATCTCGGCTCACTGCAACCTCCGCCTCCCAGGTTCAAGTGATTCTCCTGCCTCAGCCTCCTGAGTAGCTGGGATTACAGGCATGTGCCACCACGCCCAGCTAATTTTGTATTTTTAGTAGAGACAGGGTTTCACCATATTGGTCAGGCTGGTCTCCAACTCCAGACCTCGTAATCCACCTTCCTCGGCCTCCCAAAGTGCTGGGATTACAGGCGTGAGCCACCGTGTTCGGCCTTTTTTTTTTTTTTAGACGGAGTTTCGCTCTTGTTGCCCAGGCTGGAGTGGAATGGGGCGATCTCGGCTCACTACAACCTTCACCTCTCAGGTCCAAGCGATTCTCCTACCTCAGCCTCCCGAGTAGCTGGGGTTACAGGCATGTGCCACCACGCCTGGCTAATTTTGTATTTTTAGTAGAGACAGAGTTTCTCCATGATGGTCAGGCTAGTCTTGAACTCCCGACCTCAGGTGATCCACCTGCCTTGGCCTCCCAAAGTGCTGGAATTACAGGTGTGAACCACCGCTCCTGGCCTGTTATTTTTTTAAAATAAAAAAAATTTTGACAAGCATTGCCTACAGTTTAAACAGTATCAGCAAAACCTATCATCACTCTGATAGCATACATTGCATCAGTGGTGGGTCATCTTCACATATGTACTTAACGTATGTTTTTTATTGTTTAAAAGATTTTAAAAGATAGTTGAAGAATGACAGTTTTATAAAGTTTAATTTTGATGAATCTTGTAATACATTTATTATACAATATAATTCAAAAGTCAGAAATCTTCATTCTTCGTTCTAAAACTATTTATTGAATACCTTTTTTGTGTCACATATGCAAAATACTGGCAATACAGTGGTAAAAAAGGCAGACAAAGCTTTGGCCCTTATGGAATTTGGTAAGGTAAGGAAGACAGACCAAAGAACAAGTAATAACAATTGAAATAATTAAATTTATGCTAAGTGCTATGAAGGAAATAAAAAGAATGCTAATATGGAGAGTAATGGAAGGAGGCAGGGTCAGGGACCTCTCCTCTAAAGAAGAGGTCTGGCTAGTGATAGGAATGTGGCTCTGGCTGTTTTCTTCAGCACATGGATGATTTTTTTTTTTTTTTGAGATGTAGTCTCACTCTGTCACCCAGGCTGGAGTGCAGTGGTGTGATCTTGGCTCACTGCAACCTCTGCCTCTGGGGTTCAAGCGATTCTCCTCCCTCAGCCTCCTGAGTAGCTGAGATTATAGGCACGCACCACCATGCCTGGCTAGTTTTTGTATTTTTCGTAGAGAACAGCGTTTCACCTTGTTGGTCAGGCTGGTCTCGAACTCCTGACCTCTTGATCCGTCCGCCCCGGCCTCCCAAAGTGCTGGAGACTATGGGTGTGAGCCACTGCGCCCAGTCAGTGATATTTAAAGCCAAGGGAATGAATGGGATCACCTAAACAGAGAATATATTGAGAGAAGGGCTCTCAGGATAGTGCCTGGAGACATACCTCATTTGGTCAGGTAGAGGAGAAGCCAGCAAAAGAGAAAGAGCAGCCAGTGAGACAGGAAGAAAACCAGCAGAGTGTGGTGTAACGGAATTCAAGAAAGGGGAGTATTTCATGAAGGAGTGGGTGGTCAGCTATGTTGAATGTGGCTGAGAAATCAAGCAAGATAAGGACAAAGAGTGTGGTTGGTTTTGGCAACATAACACTTGCTAGTGACCTTGACAAAAGTGGTTTCTGTGGAGTGGTGGGGATGGAAACCAAATCGAAGTGGGTAGAGTGGGAATGGGAGTAGAAGAAGTAGAAACGTTGATTACAGACCAGTTTTTCCAGAAGTTTAGCTATGAGGGTGAAGAAGAGAAATCAGTGGGATGTTGCTGGAGGGAAATGTGGATTAAGAGAGGTTTTGTGTTTGTTTTGTTTTTCAAAGATGAGTGACATTTACACTATCTGTAGTGTAAGTTTATTGAGAGAAAAATGCCAATATTGAAACATTTTGAAATCCTAATTTGCAGGGAAGTTTGGGAAATTAGTGATCACTGAAAATATCTTCATATTTAGTTTATGCATGACATGTAAATCAATTTCTGTACCACGTGATTTTTAAGCTATATATGGAGCCCATTCAGTGAGTGGTTGGTGTAGATGCAACTTATAAAAATTCTGTAGCAAAATCATGAGAAACTCTTGAAATTCAAAGTTTTTTTCAAAAGCAAGAAGATACTGTTATAATTGCATTTCTTAGGTTTAGGATTTAGATATTTGGAGATGTGTGAGTATTCAATGGATTTTCTTTAAATTAAGGAATAACATATAATTAAAGTGCACATATCTTTTGTATATAGCTTGATTATTTTTCACCTATATACAACCTTCCAGATCAATATATGGAACACTTGCATCACCTTAGAAGGTTTCCTTCTGTCCATTTATTGTTAATTTCCCCCTTTGCCCCAAATTAATCACTATTCAGACTTGTATCCTCATAGATAGTTTTCCTGTTGTTGAATTTCATATAAATTAATTTTACAATATATGCTTTTCTGGGGTCTAGCTTCTTTTCCTCAATAGATTTTTGAGATCCATCCAAGTTGTTATATTTATTAGTAGTTCACTCTCTTTTATTATCGAATAGTATGGATATACCACAATTTATACCTTCTGATGTTGATGGACAATTGATTGTTTCCAGTGTTTGGCTGTATTACAGACATTCTTTTGCATGTCTTTTGGTGGGCCTATATGTATTCATGTCTCTTGAATATATACCTAGGTGGCCAGGCACGGTGGCTCACGCCTGTAATTCCAGCACTTTGGGAGACCGAGGCGGGCAGATCACTTGAGCCCAGGAGTTCAAGACCACCCTGAGCAACATGGTGAAACCCCATCTCTACAAGAAAAAGTACAAAAATCAGCCAGGCCTAGTCATGTGCTCCTGTAGTCCCAATACTGGGAGGTCAAGTCTGCAATGAGCCATGATCACACTACTGCACTCCAGCCTGAGTTGCAGAGCAAGACCCTCCCTCTCTCTCTCTCTATATATATATAGTATATATAATATATACGTGTATATAACATACATGTATATAATATACACGTGTATATAATATACACGTGTATATAATATATACATGTGTATATAATATACACGTGTATATTATATATACTATAGAGTATATTATATATGTATATATACTATAGAGTATATTATATATTATATATACTATAGAGTATATTATATATTATATATACTATATGTATATATACTATATAGCCTATTATATATGTATATATAGTATATAGTATATATAGTATATAGTATATATAGTATATATAAGTATATATAGTATATATAGTATATATAGTATATATAGTATATATAGCATATATAATATATAGCCTATTATATATGTATATATAATATATAGCCTATTATATATGTATATATAATATATACTACATATTATATATACATATATTATATATATATACATATATTATATATACATATATAATATGTAGTATATAGTATATATTATACATTATATATACTGTATATTATATATACATATTACATATATACATATGTAATATGTATATATAATATACAGTATATATAATGTATAATATATATAATGTATATATATGTGTATATATACATATACATATATAGCATATATACTATATAGCATATTATATATGTATATAATATGCTATATAGTATATATACTATATATTATTTATGCTATATATTATATATACATATATAATAGGCTATATATTATATATACATATATAATAGGCTATATATTATATATACATATATAATAGGCTATATAGTATATATACATGTATAATATGCTATATATTGTATATACATGTATAATATGCTATATATTGTATATACATGTATAATATGCTATATATTGTATATACTATATATTATATATACATACAATATGCTATATATTATATATACATATATAATATGCTATATATTATATATACATAAATATGCTATATATTATATATACATATATAATATGCTATATATTGTATATACTATATATTATATATACATACAATATGCTATATAGTATATATACATATATAATATGCTATATAGTATATATACATATATATGCTATATAGTATATATACATGTATAATATGCTATATATATACATGTATAATATGCTATATATTGTATATACTATATATTATATATACATACACACACACACACACACACCCCCCTAGGAATACCATTTCTGGGTTCTAATGTAGGTGTATGTTTAGGTTTGATACATATTGCCAAAGAGTTTCCAAAGTGGTTGGATCGGTTTACCCTCCCACTAGCAATGTCTGAGAGTTATACTTGTTCCACATCTTTTTGTTAACACTTGCTATTATCAGTCTTTTTAATTTTTACCATTCTTTTGGGTGTGTAGTGAGTGGTATTTCATTGTGGTTTTAATTTAATTTGCATTTTCCTGATGAGTAATTACATTGAGTGTCTTTTCTTATGTTTATCGGCCATTTTGGATCCTCTTTCCTGAAGCGTCTAAGGTTTTCTGGTCATTTACTTTTTTTGTTTGTTTGTTTTGTTTTTTTTTCCTGAGACAGAGTCTCGCTCTGTTGCCCAGGTTGAAGTTCAGTGGTGCAATCTCGGCTTACTGCAACCTCCACTTCCCAGCGATTCTCCTGCCTCAGCCTCCTGAGTAGCTGGGATTACAGGTGACTACCGCCCCACCTGGCTAATTTTTGTATTTTTAGTAGAGATGGAGTTTCACCATGTTGGCCAGGCTGGTCTCAAACTCCTGACCTCAGGTGATCCACCTGCCTTGGCCTCCCAAAGTGCTGGGATTACAGGCATGAGCCACCGCGCCTGGCTGGATTTTTTTTTTTTTAATTGGGTTGTCTTTTTTCGTACTGATTTTGTGGGCTTTTTTTTTTTTTTTTTTTTCCAGGTGCTATCACACCTGGCTAATTTTTGTATTGTTTTAGTAGAGACAGGGTTTTAGCATGTTGGCCAGGCTGGTCTCAAACTCCTGACCTCAGGTGGTTTGTCTGCCTTGGCCTCCCAAAGTGCTGGGATTACAGGCTTGAGCCACTGCACCCAGCCAGTAATGTGTACTTTGTCAGATGTGTAATACAAATACTTTATCCCAGTCTGTAACTTGTTTATTTTTCTTAATCTATTTGATGAATAGAATTCTTAATTTTAATGAAGATTAATTTATCAGCTTCTTTTTTGTGACTAAGTGCTGCTTATATCTTGCTAAAGAATTCTTTGCCAGGCACGTTGGCTCCCATCTGCAATCCTACCACTTTGGGAGGGTAAAGCGGGAGGATCATTCAAGGCCAAGAGTTTAAAACCAGCCTGGACAATGTAACGAGACCCCATCTCTCCAAACATTTTTTAAAAAATTAGCTGAGTGTAGTGATGCACACCTGTAGTCTCAGCTACTCAGGAAGCTGAGGTGGGCAGATTGCTTAAGCCCAGGAGTTCCGGGCTGCAGTGAGCTACGTCATGTCACTGCATCCCAGCCTGTGCAACAGAGTGAGACCCTGTCTCTAAGAAAAAAAGAAAAATAAATCTTTACCTACTCCAGGGTCATGAAAATATTCTGTTTTCCTCTAGAAGTTCGATTGTTTCAACTTTCATATTTAGCTCTGTTACCCACTTCAAATTAATGATTCTATTTTTGGCTCCAGCTATTTTACAGTTATAAAACTAGGCATTTTACAGTTATAAAACAAGTCTTCATTTCAATATGTTGGATTCAATCATTTTACCAGAAACATCTTTTTAAAGTAGCAATGACATGAAATGCCCATTTTTCCTTTTCTCTCTGCATGTTCATTTGGTAGCATGTGATATACAAGGTAAAATTGGAATGTATGTTTTTGTCTACAACTTAAGGGTAACCGACCTTTGAAGGAAAATAACACTAGACACTGACTTTGTTGTTTTAACAACAGTTGTCAGCAGTTCACCTGTGCCCCACGGTCTACAGTTTCCTCATTAAACACTTAATCTAGGAGAAAAAATGGAATGCTTTATTTTTTTTTAAAGGGGGAGGGTAGGAAGAACTGGAACAGTAACTTGGTTGTATTTGATCTGGTGTTTTTAAGCAAGCAGTCTTGATGTTTCTTAACATTTACCTTAGCCCAAGGAAATAGGGAAGGAAGTATTTCATGATTGGAGGGATTACTCTCACTTTAACGCATGTCTTTGTTTTTGTTATCTTCCTTTCCCCTCAATCAGCAATAATGCACAGTCAGTTAAGGTGTTTGAAATTAATTGGATCTAAAATTTCTTCTAGTTCTGACCTTCTAAAATCTGTAATCTGTATAGGAAGGCATTTAAAACACGATTTAAATTCTCTGAAGCAACAGTAAAACTCAAGAGACAAATCCTGCTTCTCTTCTTAATGTGTCACTGACTTTGTGCCCTTGGGCGATTACTGGCCTTTATGTTTTTTGTCATTATTTGTATCTTGGATTTTGTCTGTAAAATGGGGAAAATAATAAATGCCATTGCCCCTATTTATCTTCCAGAATTGTTATGAGAAAAAAAGAAATCTCATTGCACTATTAGGCTGAGTGCTTGATGCCACGTTTTTGGAGAGCCACAGGCAAACAAAAACGGGTTCAGAAGACAGCTCTCACCATGGTCAGGAAACTGGGTGGTAACATCTGAGCTATAACTTATCCTGTATGTTCCCAGAAAGCTGAACTAGGACCTGAAATAGACATTTCAGTAAATTTGAGTTCAGCTACATTTAAGAAAGAATGCTTTTAACTACTAGAGTTTTTCTGAAATGGAAAGGAATAACTTCTGTATTATTCGAAGTGTTCAAGCAGAGGCTGTATAACCCAAGTAGGGGGATATTAGAGGACATTCAAACATCAGATGGCAGAGGAAGGAGAGGTAAGCTAGTTATGATAATAATTTCGATTCTAATATGCTAATTTCATCGGTTATAGGGATCATTTTTCATCCTACAGAACTGTTCTTGTACTGATGGAATTTGAGGAATGATTATATATGATGGTGATACGGAGAACTGGTAAAGGATTTTGCAGAAATGACAGCGAACGCTTCTCTGCCACATTTACAGTCCCAGGTGTTAATGTTGCAATTCTGAAAACATTCTTATAATCAGTGCCTCAATTTCTAAAACTTTTAATTAAAAAGTAAAAGTGAACATTTTAGATAAGATAAACTTTTTCTTTTTAAAAAAGAGGTATGGGTATAAAGGACTCCATTTACTATTATAAAGAAGGAATGGAATATCAACATTCAGAGATAGCTTTCTGGCACCTCTGGTGCCTGACAGCTGGCAAACTCAATACAGGATTCTTTCTGAGATTTGACATTTTGCTTTCCTTTAGTGCTTATACTTCCTACTGGGAAAACAGACCATGGAGTAGAAATATGATCTCTGAAATTAAGAGGAAAATTTTGTTAGCTAATATTCTTAATTGAATGGTAATTATTTAATAGTACAGTATTAGAAATAAAGGCAAGTTTATAACCATTAGAATTAAAAACATGATTGTACATTTTTGTTGCTAATGTAAATATTTGATTTTGTTCATAGCTAATTTATATTTGAACTAATAGGTAAAGCATTCATATGTGAACTTCCATGAAATCTCAATTAACTAGACTCCTGCCATTTCCAAGTTTAAATTTTATTTATAATCTGCCCCCTTTCGTTTTACAGCACATGAAATGTTAGAAACTCTGAAAAAAAAAAAAAAAAAAACCTTGGTATCTTAAAAAAACTAACCGGTGAAAAAATTTATATAGCGTCATCGTCAATGAAAAGAGAATCTAAAAAGCCAAAAACGAATTTGAAATTATCATCTCTTAGTAAGCATGTGATGAAGTCTTGTTTTCTATACTGGTAGAAAACAATTTGAGATTGCTAGAATGGCTATGAGTAGCTATGAATGGGAGAGTGCTGTGGAACACTGCAAAAGAAATAAGCTTTAACTTTTACAGTCTAATATATATGTCAGTATCTCAGTAGTAGACTAGTTGTGTCCTTTAGAAGATGTGTTATTTAAGAGATAAGGTGTTAATGGAAAACACTTATGTTTTAATTAAACCTTAAAACATATCAGGAGATTGGTTATTTAGTTGTGGAAAGAGCAAAAAGACAAATGAAATAGGTATTAACTAGAGTTTTCTGCTAGATTACAACTCTGGCTTTTAAATGAAATAAGAAAATGGTTTTATCTAATGATACCAAAAAATCCTGATGAAAACATGGTGCTAAGTATATATTTGTATACATACATGTATGTTCATTTAAAAATATTTTATCTGGATATTTGGATATCCTGTGGTCGATATTTTTACCCTCTGAAAAGTCGCATTAATTTTTCAATCAGTGACATTTGTAAAGTGCTTTGTATGAAAGGTGCTGTCTAAATGTTTTATTTCTTTGATTACTGCATCAGTGAAAACCACAACTTTCTCTTGAAATTCCAATTGCAGGGTTTTGAAAGTAAACATAGAAGTATTAGTAATAGACCTAGAACAGGGCTCCATAAGCTTTTTCTGTAAAGGACCAGATAGTGAATGTTTTAGGCTTTGCAGGTCATATGGTCTCTGTCACAACTACTTAGTTGGCTGATGGAGTACAAAAGCAGCCATAGACAATATACAAATGAATGGGTTTAGCTGTGTTCCAATAAAACCTTTTTTTTTTTTTCTTTTTTGGAGACAGAGTCTCGGCCTGTTGCCCAGGCTGGAGAGCAACGGGGCAATCTCAGCTCATTGAAACCTCTGCCTCCCAGGTTCAAGTGATTCTCCTGCCTCCCCCTCCTGAGTAGCTGGGATTATAGGCACCTGCTACCAAGCCTGGCTAATTTTTTTTGTATTTTTTTATAAAGACGGGGTTTCGCCATGTTGACCAGGCTGGTCTCGACCTCCTGACCAAGTGATCCACCTGCCTCAGCCTTCCGAAGTGCTGGGATTACAGGCATAAGCCACCGTGCCTGGCCTCCAATAAAACTTTATTGATGAACACTGCAATTTGAATTTTGTAAAATGTTCAAGTGTATTCTTCTGATTTTTAAAAACCATTTAAAGATGTAAAAATCATTCTTAGTTCACAGGCAGTACAATAACAGGCAGTGAGCCATAGTTTGCAAAACCATCTAGTGCGTTCATAGGGATCAACAATAGAGATATAAAACTTCACTTGTTCATTCAACAAGTATTTATTCAGTGTCCATCATGAGCAGACACTAGTGTAGGGGCTGAAGATACAGCAATACAAAACAGACAACATCACTGTTCTCATGGAGCTTACATTCTTGTGGGAAAAGACAGATTTAAAAAAATGAGTGATGGTGATCTGGGAGGCTGAGGCAGGCGGATTACCTGAGGTCAGGAGTTTGAGACCAGCCTGACCAACATGGAGAAACCCCATCTCTACTAAAAATACAAAATTAGCTGAGCATGGTGTCGCATGCCTGTAATCCCAGCTACTTGGGAGGCTAAGGCAGGAGAATCGCTTGAACTGGGCAGGCGGAGGTTGCCGTGAACCGAGATCGCACCATTGCACTCCAGCCTGGGCAACAAGAGCAAAAAAATAAAAAATAAAAAAACAAGACTCTGTCCCCCCCCAAAAAAGGAATGATGGTGATAATGAAAAAATTTTATAAAGAAAAATAAAGCAGGTAAGAGGAAAGAAAATGACAATGGAAGATGACATTTTATGTAGGGTAATTAGGTAAACCTTGTTTGAATAGGTGACTTTTAAGCAGATACTTGAATGAAAAGAGAAATTGAGCCAAGTGACTTCTAAGAGGAAAGCATTATAGTCAGGGGGAAGGGTAAATGCAAAGGCCTTGAGACAGGAGCATGCTTTCCCTGTTCAAATAACAGGAGAAATGTAGACAATTGATGAGATTTATATTTCAACAAAATTAACCCACTCCAAGATTCTTCCATCATTTGCCCCAGATATGTATAAACATCAGTACAGGAAACTATATTTCTATCAAAAGCAATATAGGGACTCTTCCTACTTAACTTTGTAGAGCATTCTTTTGGAAAATATTTCAAAGCTATGTTGACTGCCTACACATTAAAAAGACCACAGTAGACCCCATCAAATGGAAACTTTTTGTGGGTTTGTTAGGGGGGACTGAAGTGTAAAGAAGTTACAAAATGATTAATTAAAAACTAAGATGTTTTTGCTGCATTTAGAAATATTTAACAAGTTTCTGGTCTTCATTTGGGAGTTCCTTCACCATCTGTCCACTCCTATCTTTGAATGGGCTTCATGTTCTTATAAATACCTTGAAGTTTAGGGGGGAAATACACTTCAATCTATCTTGTTGTTGTGTTTTAATTTAGTAGCTAATAAGAACATTCATGTGACCTGATCACAGATGGTTTTCCTATCTCTTTTTTTTTTTTTTTTTAAAGACGGAGTCTCACTCTGTCGCCCAGGCTGGAGTGCAGTGGTGCCATCTCGGCTCACTGTAACCTCTGCCCCCCGTGTTCAAGCGATTTTCCTGTTATGAATGCTAAGGTAGTCAGAATCTCATTTTTCTCTTCGAAACTACACTCAGTTACTTCTGGTGTTATTTACAGTACACAAAGGACACTTTAAAAATATTGAGAGCTATTTAAATGTCAGAGGGTTTAAAATATTCAGGGGACCAAGACCTTTTGCCTTTAGTTCACCAAATCAAAAGCCATCTTTCTGTGTAGTGACTAAAAGATGTTCCCACATGAAGGTTGCTCATGTGAAAGCTTTGAGCTAGTTTTCGTTCTTTCTTTTTTTTTTCCCTCCGTTAAGAATCTTTTCAGCATGCAGTTGAAAGTTTCATAGTTAGCGTTTTTAAAAAACACTATCGAACTTACAGAAAAGTTGCAATACAGCACAAAAAAACTTTTTTTCTGCAAGTTTTGAAAGTAAGTTGCTGACACGGTGCTCTATCCCTCTCCTATGCTTTAGCGTATGTGTCCTGCCTTCACAATAAAATAATCAAAACCAGGAAATCAACATTACTACCATTCAATCCTCAGACCCCATTCAGGTTTCTCCAGTTGCTTCTGTGATGTTCTTTACCACAAGATATTTCGGTTCAGGATCACACATTGCTTTTCGTTGTCATGTCTCTTTCCTCTCCTTCAGTCTGGAACAGTTCTTCAGTCTTTCATGACCTTGAAACTTTTGAGGATTATAAGCCAGCTGCTTTGTAAACTATCCCTGCAAATTCGAGTTTGGTTGTTTCTTTATGGTTTGATTCATGTTTTGCATATTTGGCAGGAATATCACAGAAGTGATGCTATGTTCTACTCACTATCAGAAGGCACATAATTTTTGTTTGTCCCATTACTGATGATGACCACATGTAACTTTGCTCAGTTACAGTGATATCGAACAGGCTTTTCCATTATATAGGTGCTCTTTTCTTTCAACCTTGTAATTAATAAGTATTTTTGGAGAGAAGCACTTTGAAACTATATAAATATCCCATTTGTCACCACACTTTTAATTTATTCATTTATTAACATCAGAATGTTAATAATATACTCATGAATTTGTACATGAATAATGTACTTATGAATAATGTACTCAGAATGTACTCATGAATTTCTGTTTTTTTTTCCAATGAGTTATAGTCTAATACTATTATTATTTTATGCTCCTTTGTCCCAGATTTGGCCAATGGAAACCCCTTCAGGATGACTGCTCTATACTTTTAAGATATCCACTTCATTCTGTGAGCACTTCCTTGCTTTCTGGCACAGCAAAATGTTCCCGACTCATACTTTCAATTCTCATGCCTTAGCCACCCCAGTAGCTAGTACTACAGGCATGCGCCACCATGCCTGGCTAATTTTTGTATTTCTAGTAGAGATGGGGTTTCGCCATGTTGGCCAGTCTTGTCTCAAACACTTGAGGCTGAGGCGGGCCTCAAATGATCCACCTGCCTCAGCCTCCCAAAGTGTTGGGATTATAGGAGTGAGCCACTATGCCCATCTTGGAGTAAACCATTTCTTCAGGGAGCCTCGTTCCTTTAAATGGAGAATAATATTTAGAAGTTAATATCTAGACGCTATTGTAGTTTCACTGTTCCTAGGTGCTCTCAGTGAATGGGGAAAGGGACTGTATTTATGTATACCCATATACGCACATTTACATCTATATTTTATCTGTTTTTTTTTTTTGCTTTGTTGTCATCCAGGCTGGAGTACAGTGGCACCTTCATAGCTCACTGTAGCCTTGAACTTGTGAGTTCAAGTGATTCTCCTGCTTCAGCCTCCTGAGTAGCTAGGACTACAGGCACACTTCACCACACCTTTCTAATTTTAATATTTTTTTGTAGAGACAGGGTCTCACTATGTTGCCCAGGCTAGTCTTGAACTCCTGGTATCAAGCAATCCTCCTGCCTTGGCCTCCCAAAGTGCTGGGATTACAGGCATGAGTCACCTCGCCTGGCCTATCTTTTTATATATAGTAGAAGCCATGAGTTCATGCCAGTACATCCACTTCCAATACAGGACCACAGGCTTCCATATTTGTAACTCCCTTCTCTCACAGAAAAACCTGGCTCTCATTATCCTTATTATATTTACTTATTTGACCATTCCTCCACTATGTAATACAACCAGTCGCCCATTGGCACTTGGCATCTCCTACTCAGCACAGTTGCTCTGCTTGACTCATTTGGTTTTGATAATCCCATACTGTGGCCTCCACTCTGTGCGGACATTCTTCTCAACTGCTTGAGCTCTGACAGCCCCATGCAGGACTGCCCCTAAAATGTAGATGCCCTCTTCACCCCACTCGAGTTTTGGTACTTTGCACTGGACTACTCCTGGCATTGAAGTTCTCCTCATTCCATTTAGCCTCTAGTGGGGGCTGCCAGCCACTTCATTCCCTCTTCATTCCCCTCTTCATTCCCTCTCAGGCTCCAGCAGTCCAGGCCAGGCAGTCCTCCTCCCTGCATGTCCTCTTATACTGTTTGAGCTCTGACTTTTCATGCTGTCTGTCCCTCCATGTGGAAACTTGCCTTTTTTTTTTTTGTTCCAGACAGAATCTCTCTGTTGCCCAGGCTGGACTGCAGTGGCACTGTGTCATCTCACTGCAGCCTCGACTTCCAGGGCTCAAGTGATCCACCCACCTCAGCCTCCCCAGTGACTGGGACTACAGGCTCATGCCAACATGCCTGGCTAATTTTTGTATTTTTCGTAGAGATGGGGTTTCGCCATGTTGCCCAGGCTGGTCTTGAACTCCTGGGCTCAAGCAACCTGCCCACCTTGGCCTCCCAAAATGTTGGGACTACAGGCATGAGCCACCACACCTGGCCTGAAACCCTCCTTACCTCATTCACACTGCCTACCCTGCATGGACACACTCTTCATGCTGGCTGGTCTCCAGCAGCCCACCCTGGGCTACCCCTATTCATTGCATGGACATTTTTCTCATCCAGCTTGGATTTTGACATCCCATGCCAAGCTGCTCCTTTGCGTATTTTTAAACTATGTGTATTTCCCCTGCCTTTATGCTTTGTTGCTAACCTCTAATGGCTAACATATTAAAAGTTTTAAATTAGAATACAATGTGACTATAGTGACTGTATTTTTTAAACTAAAAATTGGAATGTGACCTGATTATAGACCATTTTAAATCAGTACTTTTCTAAATAGTTTTGAGTAAATGATCACAGTCAAAATAAAGAACAAAGGAGAGTTTTAATTTCTGTAATGGAGTAGTACCTCCTATTGAACCAACCTTTCCACGGATAAGAATGATAGATTCTGGACAAAATATAAAAAAAATTATCACCTGAAAGCACTGGAAAAATGACCAAAAGCAGCCTGTTTTATGGCCTTTTATACAAGGGCAGGCCCCATTTCAGCCTCAGAGTGGATAGAAAATCCACAGTTTTGACAAACCATAACAACCACAGCAACTGGGAAGTGAAGGAAGACATTCTGCAGTGGAGAAAGCCAGAGAGGGCTTTTTTGGATATAAATTATCTGGCTGATCCACTAATGTGTAGAGTTACACTCTAAATAGCCCAACTGAGGCTAAAATAACTAAACAGATTTATACTTCTGCAAAGGTGACTAACTCATCCCAGTTTCTTTGGGACTCTGAAAGTTCTGTGTTCTAGGAAACCCCTCAATCCAGGCATATTGGAACATTTGGTCACCCCAGCTGCTGCCCACAACAGGTGAGACGGAGTTTGAGTTTAAGCCAAGGCAAGTTAGTTGCAAGGTTTAAAAAGTAAAAAGTCTGGTCAGGCATTGTGGCTCAAGTCTGTAACCCTAGCACTTTGGGAGGCCAAGGCGGGAAGATTACCTTGAGGCCAGGAGTTTGAGACCAGCCTGGGCAACATGGCGAGACCCCCTCTCTACAGAAAATAGAAAAATTAGCTGGGCATGGTGACACCTACCTGTAGTCCCAGCTACTCGAGAGGCTAAGGTGGGAGGATCACCTGAGCCCAGGGAGGTCAAGGTTGCAGTGAGCTGTGATTGCACCTATAGTCCCGGCTACTCAGGAGGCAGAAGTGGGAGGATTGCTTGAGCCTGGGATGAAGAGGGCTCAAATCATACCACTGCACTCCAGCCTGGGCAACAGAGTCAGACCCTGTCTAAAAAAAATAAAAATAAAGGAAGAGTCCTCTCTTCCTTTCTCCGCCATCGTGGTGTGTGCTTGCCTCCACTTCTCACCATGTCTTCTCACAAGACTTTCAGGATTAAGTGATTTCTGGCCAAGAAACAAAAGGAAAATCTTCCCATTCCGCAGTGGATTTAGATGAAAACTGGTAATAAAATCAGGTACAACTCCAAAAGGAGACATTGGAAAAGAACCAAGCTGAGTCTGTAAGGAATTGCACATGAGATGGCACACATATTTATGCTGTCTCAAGGTCACAATCATGTTACCATATCAAGCTGAAAATGTCACCACTGTCTGGAGAGTTGAACATGTTTTATTGGGAATATATTTTTTCTCTCTGAATCTCTTATGAACGTGTTGGTTGACTGCATTCAGTAATAAATATATGAGACCTTTCATTTCAAAAAATACGAAAAAAAAAGAAGGAAAATTAAAACAAAAAGGACTGGGCATGGTGGCTCATGCCTATAATCCCAGCTCTTTGGGAAGCTAAGGCAAGAGGATTCCTTGAGGCCAGGAGTTCAAGACAAGCCTGGGCAACATAGTGAGACTCTTGTCACTACAAAAAACTTTAAGAGCCAGATGTGGTGGCACACACCTGTAGTCCTAGGTACTCAGTAGACTCAGGCAGGAGGACTGCTTGAGCCCAGGAGTTTAAGGTTACAGTGAGCTACGATCATGCCACTGCACTCAAGCCTGGGCCACAGAGCAAAATCCTCTCTCTTAAAAAAAAAGTAAAACAAAGATTCCTACATGCTTCAGAGGAACATATAGAATTCACAATTTATGGGCCGGGCGCGGTGGCTCACGCCTGTAATCCCAGCACTTTGGGAGGCCGAGGCGGGCGGATCACGAGGTCAGGAGATCGAGACCATCCTGGCTAACACGGTGAAACCCCGTCTCTACTAAAAATACAAAAAATTAGCCGGGCGTGGTAGTGGGCGCCTGTAGTCCCAGCTACTCGGGAGGCTGAGGCAGGAGAATGGTGTGAACCCGGGAGGCGGAGCTTGCAGTGAGCCGAGATCGCGCCACTGCACTCCAGCCTGGGCGACAGAGCGAGACTCCGTCTCAAAAAAAAAAAAAAAAAAAAAAAGAATTCACAATTTATGTAGTATATCATTCACAAGGTCCAGCATACAATCCAAAATTATGTGGTCATATGAAGAAGCAGGAAAATATGACCCATACTCAAGAGAAAAGGAAATCAATGGTAACTGACCTCAAGATGGCATACATAATGGAACTGGCAGACAAGAACTTGTATAAACTATAGTAATTACACTTCTGTAATTGAAGTTATAGAAGGAAAAGCATGGGAGAATGGAACAGAAAAAATATTTGAAAGCATTTAGAGAAAAATGAAAAGGATATAAAGGAAAATATGCTTTTAATAAACAAATAGAAAACCTCAGCAGAGAAATTAAAATGAACTAAATGGAAATTCTAGAACTAAAAATTACAATATCTGAAAAAGAAAACTCATTAGATAGGCTTAACAGCAAATTAAGATGACAGAAGAAAGAGTAAATGAACTTGAAGATATGAAAATAGAAATTATTCCTTCTGAATATCAGAGAAAAAAGCATTGTGGGGGGATAAAACAACAATGTCTCAGGGAACTGTGGGAAAATATGAAAAGATCTAACACACATATAATTGAACTTATAGAAGGAAAAGGGGAGGAGAATGGAACAGAAAAAATATTTGAAGAAGTAATGGCTGAAAATTTCTTAAGTTTGGTGAAAAACGTAACTGTACAGATTTAAGAAGTTCCATGAACCCAAGTGAGATATATGCAAATAAAATTACAGCTGGGAATATTATGGTCAAACTGCTGAAAGCCAAAAGTAAAGAGAAAAATCTTGAAAGCACTTAGAGAAAAGGAACACATTACCTATAGGAAAACAACAACACAAGATATCACTGACTTCTCATCAGAAACAATAGAAGACAGGCCGGGCGTGGTGGCTCACGCCTGTAATCCCAGCACTTTGGGAGGCTGAGGCGGGCAGTTTATGAGGTCAGAAGACCGAGACCATCCTGGCTAACAAGGTGAAACCCCGTCTCTACTAAAAAAAAAATACAAAAATTAGCCAGGCATGGTGGTGGGCTCCTGTAGTCCCAGCTACTCGGGAGGCTGAGGTGGGAGAATGGCGTGAACCTGGGAGGCAGAGCTTGCAGTGAGCCAAGATTGCACCACTGCACTTCAGCCTGGGCAACACAGTGAGACTCCGTCTCAAAAAAAAAAAAAGAAAAAGAAACAATAGAAGACAGAAGACAGTGGAATGCCATCTTAAAAGAGCTGGAAGGAAAAAAAAACTGGGCCAGGTGTGGTGGTTTATCCTCTAATCCCATTTTGGGAGGCTGAGGTGAGAGGATGGCTTGAGGCCAGGAGTTTGAGATCAGCCTTGGCAACAAAGCAAGACCCTGTCTCTAAAAAAAAAAAAAAAAATTTTAAGAAAAAAACCCTGTAAACTCAGAATTCTATATCTAGTAAAAATATCCTATAAGATTGAAGACAAAGTAAAGACATTTGCAAATAAATGAAAACAAGAAAAGTCCCTCAGATAATTGCACTATTAAAAATGCTAAAGTTCTTTAGACTGTAGGGACGTGATACCAGATCAGAACTCAAATCTTTATGAAAAAATGAAAAGCACCAGGCCAGGCACAGTGGCTCACACCTGTAATCCTAACACTTTGGGAGGCTGAAGTGGGAGGATCATTTGAGCCCAGGAGTTTGAGACCAACCTGGGCAACACAGGGAGACCCCCGTCCCTACAAAAAAAATTTTTTTAATTAGCCAGGCATGGTGGTGCTTCTGTAGTCCTAGTTACTTGGGAGGCTGAGGTGGGAGGATTGCTTGAGCCCAGGAGGTCGAGGCTGCAGTGAACCATGATTGTGCCACTGCACTCCAGCCTGGCAACACAGTGAGACCCTATCTCAAAAAAAGAAAAAAAAGGCACCAGAAATGTTAAATATGTGGGTAATTAGAAAGTATTATTTTTTCATCTTAATCTTTAAAATACAATATGACTATTCAAAGCAAGAATTAGCATTGTATGGTAAGGTTTAAAGTATATGCAGATGTGATACATATGACAACTATAGTATAAAGGTTGGAGGGTAGGAAATGGGCCTAAATGGTTGCAAGCTTTTTACATTTTATGTGAAGTGTATAATTTTAACTCTAAGAAGCCTGGAAAATTAAAGATATATTTTATAGTCCCTAGAACAGAGAGAAATAGACAAATCAACAGTCATATTTGGAGATTTTAATACTCCTTTTTCAGCAACTAAACAACTAGTCAAAAATTAGTATATCCATAGATCTGAATGACATTGTCAACTACCTTGATTTAATTAACATTTATTAAACAGTACACTTGAGAACTGCAGAATACCTAGAAGCAGTTTCTCCACTACTTATTGAATCTCCCCCTGTTTCTGCCCACCTGCCTCCACTCCCGCCTCCACCATGTCCATCAGGGTGACCCAGAAGTTCTACAGGGTGTCCACCTCTGGCCCCGGACCTTCAGCAGCCACTCCAACATGAGTAGGCCCGGTGCCTGCGTCAGTTCCTCGAGCTTCTCCCAAGTGGGCAGCAGCAGCAGTGTCCAGGGTGTCCTGGGTGCCAGCATGGGTCTGGGTGGAGGCTATGGCCGAGCTGGTGGTTATAGGAGGCATCACAGCCATCATGATCAACCAGAGCCTACTGAGCCCCCTTAAGCTGGAGGTGGACCCCAACATCCAGGCCGTGTGCACTCAGGAGAAGGAGCAGATCAAGACCCTCAACAAGTTTGCCCCCTTCATCACGGTTCCTGAAGCAGCAGAACAAGATGCTGGAGACCAAGTAGAGCCTCCTGCGGCAGCAGAAGACAGCTTGGAGCAGCATGGACAACATGTCCAAGAGCTACATCAACAAACCTCCGTGGCAGCTGGACACTCTAGGCCAGGAGAAGCTGAAACTCGAGGCAGATCTTGGCAACATGCAGGGGCTGGTGGAGGACTTCAAGAACAAGTACGAGAATGAGATCAGTAAGCATACAGAGATGGAGAATAAAATTGTCCTCATCAAGAAGGATGTGGATGAGGCATACATGAACAGGGTGGAGCTGGATGGAGTCTTACCTGGATGGCAAGCTTACAAGATCAGCTTCCTCAGGCAGCTGTATGAAGAGGAGATCCGGGAGCTCCAGTCCCAGATCTCGGACACATCTGTGGGGCTGTCCACGCACAACAGCTGCTCCCTGGACACGGACGGCATCATTGCTGAGGTCGAGGCCCAGTATGAGAAGATCGCCAACCGCAGCCAGGCCAAGGCTGACAGCATGCACCAGATCAAGTATGAGGAGCTGCAGACCCTGCCTGGGAAGCACAGGATGACCTGCGTTATACAAAGACGGAGATCTCCAAGATAAACTGGAACATCAGCCGGCTCCAGTCTGAGACAGAGGGCCTCAAAGGCCAGAGGGCTTCCCTGGAGGCTGCCATTGTGTATGTGTGGGGAGCGGTCCGTTAAGGATGCCAATGCCAGGGAGTCCAAGCTGGAGGCCGCCCTACAGTGGGCCAAGCAGGACGTGGCGCGTCAGCTGCTCAAGTACCAGGAGCTGATGACCATCAAGCTGGCCCTGGACATTGAGATCGCCACCTACAGGAAGTTGCTGGAGGGCAAGGAGAGCCAGCTGAAGTCTGGGATGCAGAGCATGAGTATCCATATGAAGATCACCAGGGGCTACTCAGGTGGGCTGAGCTCAGCCTACAGGGGCCTTACAAGCCCTGGCCTCAGCTATGGCTTGGGATCCAGCTTTGGCTCTGGCGGGGGCTCCAGCTCCTTTAGCTGTGCCTGCTTCTCTAGGGCTGTGGTTGTGAAGAAGATCAAGACGGCGATGGGAAGCTGGTGTCCCAGTCCTCTGATGTCCTGCCCAGGTGAAAGGCCATAGCAGCCCCTCCCAGCCTACCCCCTCCCATGGCTGCTCCAGAGCCTGTGGAGGAGGCCACTGTGCAAGGGAGTATAGGGAACAGGAGACCCACCTGAGGCTCAGCCCTAACCCTCAGCCCACCCATGGGGAGTTTACTGCCTGGGATACCCCCCTTTGTAGCCCATGCCTCCAGCTACAAAACAATTACATCATTTTTTTTTCCTCCAAAATAAAGCCTCAGCCAGATCTGCAAAGCAAAACAAAACAGACAAACAAAACCAACAAAAACCAGAACATACATATGTCTCAACTACACATGGCACATTCACCAAGAACACCAGTCTTAATACTTTTAAAAGGACTACAGTCACACAGACTGTGTTCTCTGACTGTAGTGCAATGGAATTTGACTTCAATAACAAGTTAGCTAAAGAATTCCCGAATTCCCCCAAATATCTGGAAATTAAACACTTATAAATAACCAGTGGATCACAGAAGACTCGAGGGAAATTAGAACTGAATTATAATCAAAACATCAGCATTTATGAGATGCAGCTAAAGCAATGCTTACAGGAAAACTTATAGCTTTAAATGTTTATAATTAGAAAAGAAGAAAGGAATAAAGTCAGTCACTAAAATTTCACCTTAAGAGGGCAGAAGCAGAGCAAGTTAAGCCCAAAGTAGAGGGAAGAAGCACTTTTGAACAAGTTCTAGTTTCACTGTGTTGAAACTAGATGTATGCCTCCTACCCTGTAACCCAGTAATTCCACACCTAGGTATTGACTCAAGAGACATGAAAGCATATGACCACAGAAATACTTGTGCAAGGATGATCATGCTCCAGTCTAATCATGAGAAAAACAAACACATCCCAGTTGAGGGACATTCTGCAAAATACCTGACCAGTACTCAAAACTCAAGATCATCAAAACAAGGAAAGTCTGAGAAACTGTCCCAACCAAGAGGAGCCTAAGGAGACAAGATGACTAAATGTAATGTGGGATCCTGGAAGGGATCCTGCAACAGAAAAAGGACATTAGATGAAAACTAAGGAAATCTGAATACTTAGATAGTAATAATGTATGAATATATGTTCATTAATTATAACAGATGTACCATACTAATATAAGATGTTAATAATAGGGGAAATTGGGTGTGGGGTATATGGGAACTCTCTGTGCTATCTTTGCAATTTTTCCATAAATTTAAAACTACTCTAAAATTTAAAAGTTTATTATTTTAAAAAGGAATATCATAGTAGTTTGACTTATAAATAGCCCAAACTGGAAACAGTCTAGGTGTCCATCAATAGGAGAATGGATAAACAAACTGGGATATTCATATGGAATACTACTTAGCAATAAAAAAGAATGAACTACTGATAAACACCACAGAATGGATGTATCTCAAAACATTATGTTGAGTGAAAGAAGCCTCGGGCAAAATAATTTATACCATATGTCTGTGTGATTCTGTTTTTATGAAGTTCTAAAATAGGCTAAACTAATCTATGGTGGAAAAAGTCAAAACAGTAGTTGTCTCTGGAGTATGTGGGTGGGAATTGACTAGGAAGAGATGTGAGGGAGCTTTTCTGGGATGATGGTAATGTTCTGTATCTTGATAGGGGTTTGCATTACATGAGGATATGCATTTTTAAAAACTCATTGAATGGTACACTTAAGATCCATGCATATCACTGTATGTAAAATTTACTTTTTAAAATCTTGTAAACATATTGAATTTTAGTTAATAATAATCATGCTGAAATGTTAGGACTGAGGTATACTGATATCTGCAACTTATTTTGCAATGCATTGAAAAAGCTGGATCGATGAATGGATTGAGAGATGAATGGGTGGAAACATATGTGAGAAAGCAAAAATAGCAAAATGTTAATTGTAGAATCCAGAGGGTGAGTAATGGATGTTCAACTGTGCAGTTCTTTTTTAAAAATTTTTTATTGATACATAATATTTTACATATTTATGGGGCACATGTGATAGTTTGTTACATGTATAGAATATATAATAATCAAGTCAGGGAATTTGGAATGTTTATCACCTTGAGTATTTATCATTTCTATGTGTTGGAAACAATTCAAGTCCTCTCTTCTAGCTATTTTGAAATATATAATACGTCGTTGTTAACTATAGTCACCCTACTCTGCTGTCAAACATTAGAGCTTATGCCTTCTGTGTAACTGTATGTTTTACCCATTAACTAACCTCTCTTCATCCCCCATTCCCACCCACACACCCTGTCTATCATTCTACTTTCCACCTCCATGAGATCAACGTGTTTACTGTCATATATGAATGAGAACATGTGATATTTGTCTTTCTGTGCCTGACTTATTTCACTTAACATAGTGACTTCCAGCTCCATCCATATTGCTGCAAATGACATGATTTTATTCTTTTTAATTGCTGAATAGTATTTCATTATATATATATGTACATATATATATATATACCACTTTGAACTCTTTTTTTCTATGTGTTCATAATAAAATATTGGGGGAAGAATAAAGAATATATGAAATTATTTCTAATGGGACCCACTTTTTGCATATTGTTCTTGGTGTAAGTAGATCTCTGGCAGAAAGTTCTTAGAGTAACATTGCTGCATCAATATTTTTTTTTCATGCTCCTTGAAAGGCTTTTAAGGAGAATATAGAGAAAGAGTAATCTTGCTCTGAAAGAGGAATTCTGCTGTTAAGTTTTCCGAAATGGTATCCCTTATTAAATTTGGAATGCTCAAACCTGTAGAAATGTACCCTAAGTAGCTAATATTTATAACCTCTTTCTTTTCAGATATACAAACAAATGCGGAACTGAAAAGCACTCAGGAGCAGTCTGTGCCCGCAGGTAACATCAGGTCTTTCCTCTCTGGAAATATACCTTTACTAAAAATACCAAAGAAAGAGGAATGTGCTTATTCTGGTTGCAGTAAAAATGCTATGGAAATGTGTGTGTGTTTTTTTTTAAATATGGTTGTCTGTTGCTGATGAAAAAATAACTCATCCATTTAGATCATGTAAGTTCTTTAGCATCTTAGGGCCAAACATACACTACCTAATGTT
Source organism: Pan paniscus (assembly GCF_029289425.2). Classification (NCBI taxonomy): domain Eukaryota; kingdom Metazoa; phylum Chordata; class Mammalia; order Primates; family Hominidae; genus Pan; species Pan paniscus. Next base: position 25,123,636 of record NC_073268.2, read on the forward strand.
GATCACTGTTTGGTTGTTTGTTTGTTTTTTAATTTTTCAGCTCATTGCTCTGAAGACAGTTTTTGTTGAATAATATAGTAGCTTGTATTTGAATGACTTGCGATTTTTACTGTAGAACAGTGGTCTGCAAACTTTTTTGTAAAAGGCCAGATAGTAAATATTTAGACTTTGCAGGCCACATATGGTCTCTGTCACGTATTATTTTTTGTATTTCTTACAACCCTTAAAAAATGTAAAAACCATTCCTACCTCCTGGGCCCACACAGAAGCAGGCTATGGTCAGACTTGTACCTCAGGCCATAGTTTACTGATCCCTGCTCTAGAATAAACTATAAACATTTACAATAATTTATTTCCTGAAAATAACTTCTGTGTCCTCCATTGATTAACTCACTGTGTGAATCAAAGCTTACATTATATTACAAAATTTAATTTATCACTGAAATGCCTTTTTGTGTTACTGTAAGTTGTAATCACATCTTTCTTTCTTTCTTTTTTTTTTTTTGAGACGGAATTTCGCTCTTGTTGCCCAGGCTGAAGTACAATGGTGCGATCTCGGCTCACCACAACCTTAGCCTCCCGGGTTCAAGCCATTCTCCTGCCTCAGCCTCCTGAGTAGCTGAGATTACAAGCATGCGCCACCATGCCTGGTGTATTTTTAGTAGAGACGGGGTTTCACCACGTTGGTCAGGCTGGTCTCGAACTCCCAACCTCAGGTGATCCGCCCGCCTCGGCCTCCCAAAGTGCTGGGATTACAGGCATGAGCCACCGCACCCGGCCAATCACATCTTTTAACTGAATCTAAACCTCACATTAATTGTTTAGGTGTCCACTATATTTTAGTCATTTCAGGCTTGAGAAAAGTGAACCATTGTTTAGAATGGTATCTTAGAGTTCACAGAGTATACATCATAATATGCAGAAATTAGAAACTTCAGATATTCATAAATCAAACACTGAGTCCATGGTGACCACATTTTCAGGGGCTCTTAGTGATGGGTTTTGTGAAACGTGTTTCTCTTTCGCTCCCGCGTGTGTTTGGTCATGGCTCAGCTGAAAGGAGTGCCACTGCAGAGCTTCTAGTTACCTCCCTACTTCAGCCCAGCCTCAGTGCCACAGGATTCAGTGTCTTTGACTATTTTTTATATTAATGGGAACTCAGCAAATATTTTATTGAAGATTGGGAAGGAGTTAGATAAAAAGAGGGTAACTTTTCAGTTCATTTCTTCTGCTATCATCTTTTTGTTAAGCTACTACGCTTATATGTGAAAATAATTCCAGTTGCATTGTTCCTTTTTCTTCTAGTATTATCAATATTTATTATACATTTCTCTTAAACTTATTTTGTAACAAGTTTGCTGTTTGTTTAAGCATGTTTTTATTATGTCTGCTCCCTTTCACTTATGAACTTTAATAACACTTTGTATTTCCTTTATTTAATCCTTTGTCTGAGCCTACCATGTGTTAGAGTTGTGGGCTTCTCTTATCTATATCTCAAAGTATGAGCTCCTTGAAGACATAATGACTTATTCATATCTGTAGCCTTGTCAACGTTCAGTAAATGTTCAAACAAATAAAGAAACTTGGGGTCCAATATGTTTTCCACAGAATCACATTTATAATGTGAACAGAAGGGAAAAACAGAATTTGGCATACAGAAAGCTTACAGATCTTCCTCCTAGGAAAGCATCTTTCCCAAATTAGGTTATGCCAGTGTTTGCACGCTTAGTATTTCTGGTCACTACTTTGTCATAAATAGCAATGGCATCCTACTGAATATCGTGAGATATACCAATGGACAGATAGTTTTTCTCCAGAAGGAACATGAGTGCCCTTTAACTCAGATGAAAGAAATATTCAAGAAAGTTGTGTGTATTCAGAGGGTACATGAACCCTGGGCATATCTCTTTTCTCTTTTTTTTTTTGTTTGAGATGAAGTCTCACTCTGTCACCCAGGCTGGAGTGCAGTGGTGCTATCTTGGCTCACTGCAACCTCCACCTCCCGAGTTCAAGTGATTCTCCTGCCTCAGCCTCCCGAGTAGCTGGGATTACAGGCATGCACCGCCATGCCCAACTAATTTTTGTATTTTTAGTAGAGATGGGGTTTCACCATGTTGGCCAGGCTGGTCTCGAACTCCTGACCTCAGGTGATCTGCCCATCTCGGCCTCCCAAAGTGCTGGGATTACAGGCGTGAGCCACTGCGAACCCTGGGCTTATTTCTAAACCTCAAGAGTTTTCATGTATATATCCCTTTTGGGTATGTGTGAAGGGGTACTATCTGTCACTAAAAGATTGTGTGAAGCTGAAAGTTAAATGGGGGTCTACTTAATACATATTTATAAAAATCCTTTAACGTTGAACCACATACTTAAAATTCCTTTTATCTTTTAGAAAGTGCAGCGGTTTCGAATGACTACAGTTTAACCAAATCTCATGAAATGGAAAATGTGGACAGTGGAGAAGGCCCAGCCAATGAAGATGAAGACATAGGAGGTGAGCCGTAGTGTGCAGACTAAACACTGATGCCTGTAGATATTGCTTAGGCTTAGTGTAGAGAAGAAATCAGCTCTCCAAGGAAAACTTGCAATTGTAGGTTTAGTTAGGAGTGATTCTGTTTTGTTAATTTCACAAATATTTGCATTTCATAGTTGTAGGTTATCAGCAAATTTTGAGAATTTAAGGTGCTTATCCAGTGTTCCAATTATATTAACTTCACTTAAAACATGATGTTTGACTATTTTCCATTATAAAAGTAATACATGTTTATTGTAGAAAGTTTGTCTGGGGTGTTTTCTGACACCAACAAACCAATTTTCCGGTTTTCCGACAATGACTTGGTGTCCAACAATTCAATTCAATTATTATTATTATTATTTTTTTGAGACGGAGTTTCACTTTGTCGCCCAGGCCAGAGTGCAGTGGCGCAATCTCGGCTCACTGCAACCTCCGCCTCCCATGTTTTAGTGATTCTCCTGCCTCAGTCTCCCAAATAGCCGAGATTACAGGCGCCCACCACCATGCCCGGCTAATTTTTGTATTTTTGTTAATAGAGACGGAGTTTTACCATGTTGGCCAGGCTGGCCAGGAACTCCTGACCTCAAGTGATTGCCAAACTCAGCCTTCCAAAGTCCTGGGATTACAGGCATGAACCACCATACCCAGCCCACTTCAATTCAATTCTGATTGTAATTCCTGATGTTTGCGTAGACCGCACAGGTTACAGGCTCAGTCTCACAGTACTGCACAGTACTCTCCCTACTTTAGACAACAGTCTCAAGTACCAGGTCCCCAGGTTACCTGCACTTTTGTCTGACTTAGCTACAAAATCGGGGACTCCCCTCCACATGTTTAATAATTTGCTAGGATGACTCACAGGACTTGTTACATAACTCATTTATTCATTCCTTTACTCTCAGCTACTCTTCCTCCTTCTTACTGTTTATGCCCAAACTTTCCCACCTTTGGGAGGAATATTAGGTTTGACCACTGCACTGGTCTAGATCGTAGGCAGCAATACTAGTCTAGCAAGCACCTCTCCCTCAGTCAGCTCCCATACATACAGGATAGGGTTACACAGGTACAGAACTAGTGGGCTATTTCTACCACTAGGCAATACATCTGCATTCAATGTTAACCCCAATTTTGCCAGATGGGGTAAAGGCACAGCCTGCCTCATCAGGCCCTTAGGAGTTCTGACATAAAGGTTTAAAGCTACGGTTACACTTTCTTGCTTTAGAAATCATCTCTGTTTCTGGCACTTGTAATTACAGTGCTGGTATTGCAACCACTGCATCTGGTAGGAAAGAGAAAGCTGATGTGACAATGTAGGGAAGGAAAAAAAGAATAGTCATCACACCAATATCCTCCTCTTTGGCAAGAATTGTATAGTCATATCAGCATCCTCCCCCACCTCCTCTTCCCTAATCCACCAGAAAAACAGAGGAATCTACCTAGTGGGAACACTCCCTTAGCTCATTTCAATGTGACCTCACACTTGTGCAAATGCATAAACCAACCCTTCACACCTATACCTTACCCTATTTTAGACAATCAGTGTTTCAATTGACTGGTCCAATTCTCTATCAAACTATTACTCTGAGGAGGATAGCTCTTTGCCCATTGTTTGACATTATGGGCTGTAAGTAGAGTGCTCCTTAGTCTAAAGAAATGTGGCTCAGCCATTCAAATTGGTGCAATATCTTCTGTTCTGGTTCTTTCGTGGTACTGACCATTTGTGTATACAACCAGGTAAGCAAAGCCCCTTCCAGAGTCTGTGTTTATCCCCGTCAAAAACAATTTATAGGTTGGGTGCAGTGGCTCACACCTGTAATCCCAGCACTTTGAGAGGCTGAAGCAGGAGGATCTCTTGAGCCCAGGAATTTGGGCCCAGCCTGGGCAACATGGTGAGGCCTCATCTCTATAAAAAAAAAATTATAATAATACAAATAAATTAGCCAGGTGTGGTGGTGTGTGCCTGTAGTCCCAGCTACTCAGGAGGCTAAGGCTGGAGGATCACTTGAGCCTGGGAGGTTGAGGCTGCAGTGAGCTGTGATCCTGCTACTGCACTCCAGCCTGGGCAACACAGTGAGATCCTGTCTCAAAAGAACAACAACAGGCCAGCCGTGGTGACTCACACCTGTAATCCCAGCACTTTGAGAGGCTGAGGCAGGTGGATCATTTGAGGTTGGGAGTTCGAGACCAGCCTGACCAACTGGTTAAACCCCATCTCTACTAAAAATACAAAAATTAGCCAGGTGTGGCAGTACTCACGTGTAATCCCAGCTACTGGGGAGGCTGAGGCAGGAGAATTGCTTGGACTCGGGAGGCAGAAGTTGCAGTGAGCCAAGATTGCACCACTGCACTCCAGCCTGGGTAACACAGTAAGACTCCATCTCAAAAAAAGAACAAAAACAAAAATGATTTGTAGCCCTTGGGACTACCAGCATTGGCTCTTCAATGCAATCCACTTGCCAACTATGTGTGGGGTCTTCCCCCTGGGGAATCTTCCCCATAGTCACCTACAGTAACTGTCTCTCTTATTGGCAGACATAATAGTTTGTTGCTATTTTGTGCCTCAGGGGGTCCAAGGGAAATATGTCCAAATTCAGCCCATCTTCTGCAGTGGCTGTAGCATCCCCCATCCTGTCTACTCATTTTATGGACCCACGTGCTCACCTCAAACACGCACACTGTGATACCTACTAATTGGTCCTGATCAGCTTCCAAATCTGGAAGGGGGGTCTTTTACTGAGCATTGACATGTCCTACTTTAATGCACCCCTCAAATTCCCATAGTGATTTCCACAGGGCTTTGTCCCATATGAGAGTCCCTTTAATATGCCAAGTTTCCATTGCACTCTTGCCTTACCACATGGCCAGGCTGTTGACCATTGCCCATGAATCAGAAACTGAAACATATGGGCATGTATCACTGTTCAGTTCTTCCATCACTTCTAGGAAAACAGCAGATTATTCAGCTCACCAAGCTGATTTGTTTTTACCTTCTTTAATTACAGTTGTGGTGTTCCAAACAGGATGTTGTCCATTTACCTTAAAACTACCATCCACAGCCAGGCATGGTGGCTTATGCCTGTAATCCTAACACTTTGGGAGGCCAAGGCAGGAGGATTGCTTGAGCTCAGGAGTTCAAGACCAACCTGGGCAATATAGTGAGACCTCGTCTCTACAAAACATTTAAAAATTAGCTAGGCATGGTGGCATATGCCTGTGGTCCCAGCTACTTGGGGGACTGAGGTGGTAGGATCGTTTGAGCCTGGGAGGTTGAGGCTGTAGTGAACCCTGATTGTGTCACTGCTCTCTAGGCTGGATGATAGAATGAGACCCTGTCTCAACAAACAAAAAAACTACCGTCCACAAATCAAGCATCTCTTTGTTGGTCAAAGACTACTTTATAGGGCACTGTCTAAGTGATGATAGAATCCAGCAGCTCCTCACATAGTTCCAAAGTCAATTGTAGGGGAAAAGAGGATCCCTGCCCCTGAGTATATCATCCTTTCATTCCCAAGGTACCATGATTCTCTATAAACTATTTCTATGTTATTATAGAACTCTTCTGGGCAATGCTCTCCCCATTAGAACACTTCTCTGACATCACCCAAGACTTCATTGATATTTTAGGTTTTAAAATTTTTTTTTGTCCTTCAATCATAAGAGCAATTTCAATTAATATTCAATAGCAGGCTAATAATTGCCCCTCAAATGGAAATTCTCTGGTCCAAAATCCAATTGTTGTCATTGCTGGAAAGTACTCACAGGTTTTTGCCATAAGCCATTACCCAATTCTCACACACCAAGCCTATATTTCACCTACCCTAAGTCATCCCAGGGCCAGATACCAGTCAACCAGAGACCGTCTCTATGCTTTAGAGCCCACCAGAATTATTAAAACTAGCCAATCCTAAACTGTTTACCCAGCCCTGCCTTGCCTTTTCCACAGAAACCCCAATTAAGGCTCTGACCTAAGGTTTTTCCTCATTCCTCTTTTCTGCCTCCTGACCAACACTGGTGCTTTCTCCTGTGATCTTGCATAGCACATAATAACCACCTCTCTGGGACCTGTGAATGTGATAAACTTCTTTCTGGGCCTTGTTCTAATTTTCTTTGTGTCCACACTGACTTTACCATATCATATCTGACATGTACATTCTTAAGACACCACTTAACCGTGGCATTTACCATGACCTGGTGTATTAGTCTGTTCTCATGCTGCTATGAAGAAATACCCAAGATTGGGCAATTTATAAAGAAAAGAGGTTTAATTGACTCACACTTCCACATGGATGGGGAAGCCTCAGAAAACTTACAATCATGGCAGAAGGCAGCTTTTCACAGGGTGGCAGGAGAGAACGAGTGCCAGCAGGGAAATGCCAGACACTTATGAAACCATCAGATCTTGGCCAGGTGCGGTGGCTCACACCTGTAATCCCAGCTCTTTGGGAGGCCGAGGCGGGAGGATCACGAGGTCAGGAGATCGAGATCATCCTGGCTAACATGGTGAAAACCTTTCTCTACTAAAAATACAAAAAATTAGCCAGGTGTGGTGGTGGGCACCTGTAGTCCCAGCTACTTGGGAGGCTGAGGCAGGAGAATTGCGTGAACCTGGGAGGCAGAGCTTGCAGTGAGCCAAGATCACGCCACTGCACTCCAGCCTGGGTGACAAAGCGAGACTCCGTCTCAAAAGGAAAAAAAAAAAAAAAAAAGCCATCAGATCTTATGAGAACTCACTCACTATCACGAGACCAACATGGGGGAAACCACCTCCATAATTCAATTACCCCATTATTCAATCCCACCGGGTCCTTCTCACAACACGTGGGGATAATGGGGGTTACAATTCAAGATGAGATTTGGGTAGGGACGCAGCTAAACCATATCATTCTGCCCTGGCCCCCATTCAAATCGCATGTCCTCATATTTCAAAACACAATCATGCCTCCCTAACAGTCCCCCAAAGTCTTAACTCATTCCAACATTAACCCAAAAGTCCAAGTCCAAAGTCTCATCTGAGACAAGGCAAGCCCCTTCTGCCTATAAGTCTGTAAAATCAAAAGCAAGTTAGTTACTTCCCAGATACAATGGGGGTACAGGCACTGGGTAAATATACCCATTCCAAATGGGAGATATTGGCCAAAACAAAGGGACTACAAGCCCCATGCAAGTCCGGAATCCAATAGGGCAGTCATTAAACCTTAAAGTTCCAAAATGATCTCCTTTGACTCCGTGTCTCACATCCACGTCATGCTGATGCAAGAGGTGGGCTCCCATGGCTTTGGGCAGCTCCGCCCCTGTGGCTTTGCAGGGTACAGCCCCCTTCCCAGCTGCTTTCACGGGCTGGCGTTGAGTGTCTTGCAGCTTTTCCAGGTGCACGACACAAGCTGTCAATGGATCTACCCTTCTGGGGTCTGGAGGATGGTGGCCCTCTTCTAACAGCTCCACTACACGGTGTTCCAGTGGGGACTCTGCATGGGGGGTTTTACCCTACATATCCCTTCTGCACTGCCCTAGCAGAGGTTCTCCATGAGGGCTCCACCCCTGTAGCAAACTTCTGTCTGGACATCCAGATGTTTTCATACATCCTCTGAAATCTAAGCAGAGGTTCCCAAAACTCAATTCTTGACTTCCATGCACCCATAGGCTCAACATCACATGGAAGCAGCCAAGGCTTGGGGCTTGTACTCTCTGAAGCAACAGCCTGAGCTGTACCTTTGCCGCTTTTAGATGCAGCTGGAGCAGCTGGGACACAGAGCACCATGTCCTGAGCCTGCACAGAACAGGGTGACCCTGGACCCAGCCCAGGAAACCATTTTTGCCTCCTAGACCTTTGGGCCTGTGATGGGAGGGGCTGCTGTGAAGGTCTCTGATATGCCCTGGAGACATTTTCCCCATTGTCTTTGTAATTAACATTAGGCACCTCATTACTTATGCAAATTTATGCAGCTGGTTTGAATTTCTCCTCAAAATGGGTTTTTCTTTTCTAGCACATTGTCAGGCTGCAAATTTTCCAAACTTTTATGCCCTGCTTCCTCTTGAACGCTTTGCTGCTTAGAAATTTCTTCCACCAGATACCTTAAATCATCTCTCTCAAGTTCAAAGTTCCATAGATCTCTAGGGCAGGGGCAAAATACTGCCAGTCTCTTTGCTGAAGCATAGCAAAAGTTACCTTTGCTCCAGTTCCCAAGCAGTTCCTCATCTCCATCTGAGACCACCTCAGCCTGGACTTCATTGTCCATATCACTGTCAGCATTTTGGTCGAAACCATTCAACAAGTCTCTAGGAAGTTCCAAGCTTTCCCACATCTTCCTGTCTTCTGAACCCTCCAAGTCTCTAGGAAGTTCCAAACTTTCCCACATTTTTCTGTCTTCTTCTGAGCCCTCCAAACTGTTCCAACCTCTGTCTTTTACCCAGTTCCAAAGTTGCTTCCACATTTTTGGGTATCTTTATAGCAGCACCCCACTCTCTGTGGTGCCAATATACTGAATTAGTCCACTCTCACACTGCTATGAAGAAATACCCAGCTGGGCACAGTGGCTCATGCCTATAATCCCAGCACTTTGGGAGGCCGAGGCAGGCAGATCATGAGGTCAGGAGATCGAGACCATCTTGGCTAACATGGTGAAACCCTGTCTCTACTAAAAATACAAAAAATTAGCTGGGCATGGTGGTGGGCACCTGTAGTCCCAGCTACTCAGGAGGCTGAGGCAGGAGAATGGTGTGAACCCGGGAGGCGGAGCTTGCAGTGAGCCAAGATCGCGCCACTGCACTCCAGGCTGGGCAACAGAGCAAGACTCCATCTCAAAAAAAAAAAAAAAAAGAAAGAAATACCCAAGACTGGGTAATTTATAAAGAAGAAAAGAAGTTTAATTGACTCACAGTTCTGCATGGCTGGGGAGGCCTCAGGAAACTTACAATCATGGCAGAAAGTACCTCTTCACAGGGTGGCAGAAGAGAGAGTGAGTGCCAGAGGGGAAATATCGGATACTCATTAAACCATCAGATCTTGTGAGAACTCACTCACTGTCACGAGAACAGCATGGGGGAAACCACCTCCATGATTCATTTACCTCCCACTGGGTCCCTCCTATGACATGGGATTATGGGCTTACAATTCAAGATGAGATTTGGGTGGGGACAAACCCAAATCATATCACCAAACCATATCAGCCAAACCATATCACCTGGGTAATGGGCATATTCAATGTGTGAATCTTGATTATCACAAAGCCAGTTCCACATGGCTTGCATATGAAGCATATCAGCTGCTTCATCTGGGGTATTCCAGTTGGCATTGAAAGGGGAAGTCAGATAGTTCCCTTTCTCAGGGTAAATAGACCTTATAATGGCTCTTATCTGGTCCCCCAGGTCAGCTGTTCCCTTAGGAATGACCTGCTGTGTGTCTGGATCATGTGTAGCCATCTGTGATTGTTCCATAGTGAGCTGTGGATCCTATATAAACCCAAACATGCTCTTCCACTCTGAAGCATTTAAAAGCCAAGATACTGCCCCTAAATTATTTATTCTTACAATTCATTTTAGTCAAAATTCTTTAGGAAGCTGATGGTACTGATCTACAAAATAAAGTAACTCTTTCACACTATACCCCCTGGTTTCAGTAGTTTCTTGGTTTTGCCCTCCCCTACCTGGACTCTCTTTTTGGTGACCAGAGATCTTAGAGGTATTTTCTGTTGTTCCCACATTTTTCCATTAGAGGCAGCTTTGGGTCTAGCATCCGAAGTTCAGGCCCACCAGAATCTGAGCGTGGTTCAGCATCAAGGTCCAACCCAACACTCTTTTTAACTTTCATTTTAGCTGTTGCAGATAACAATAACCACTGGATTGTGTATTTCACTTTTTTCTTATTAGTTTGCATTTCCTGAAGCATTCAGTGAACCAGCTCCCCAGGAGATGGGTTCATCTTTAAATTTCACTGGTAACTTTTACCTTTAGTAACTGATCACAGCCCCTTTGCTGCTCCATAGGTGACTATATGGCCACTCAGGAATCAAAATTTCCTCATCCCCTACCCTTTTATTTTATCCTTCCAAACCACATGTTTCTGTGAGCCTGGGCTGATGTAGCAAATCCCACTCCAATTCTGGGGTGTTTTCCATCCACAACCAAATCTCTAGGCAATTCCATTGTTGGGTGTCCAACAATTCAATTCAATTCTGATACTAACTCTGAGAATTAGTACAGACCACACAGGTTAAGGGCTCAGTCCCACAGACCGCCCCTACTTCAGACACCAGTCTCAAGTGCCAGGCCCTCAGGTGACCCACACTTCTTCCAACTTGGGCAAATTTGAGTGTTCCCACATCCTTCCTCAGGTTTAGTAATTTTCTGGAATGACCCGCAGAGCTCAAAAAGTTTCTTTACTTATCATTACCAGTTTATTATAAAAGATACAACTCAGGAACAGCCAAATGGAAGGGAGGCATAGAGCAAGGAAGGGGTGACATGGAGCTTCCATACTTTCTCTGGGCATGCCACACCCCCAGCTCCTGAAGCTCTCTGAATCTTGTAGTTCAAGAACGTTTATAGGACTCAATCTCCAGCTCCCTTTCCTCTCTCTTCTTCCCTGAGGTCACTGGGTGGGGCTGAAAGGTCCAACGCTCTAATTACCAGGTCCTTCTGGTGAACAGCTCCATCCTGAGGCTGTCTAGTGGCCCCAGCCTCAGCTACCTCATTAGCATAATCTAAGGTGCTATTGAAAGGGGCTTGTTATGAATACAAAAGATACTCCTGTCCCTGCTACTTAGAAGCTGAGGCAGGAGGATCTAGTGAGAAAAACAAAACAAAACAAAACAATACTCCTATCACTTAGGAAATTCCAAGGGCTTAGAAGTTCTGTGCTTGATCCTGGGAGCAGGAACAAAGACCAAATATGTTTTTGTATTATACCACAGTTTGGAAAGTTCATTGAAATAGAAAGAAAAAAGAAAACCCCACCTCTATCCTACCACCCAAAGATAGTCTCTAATAGCATTACAGAGTACTTACTTCCAGGCTTTTTTGTGAGTTTTGAGCATTATATTCACATTAATATTGCTCACATTTTATGGTAATATTTATGTTGATAAATCTAATCACTTTTGCTTTATGAATGTTACTCTGTTACTCAGATCTCATCTTAAATGTCATTTCTTCAGAAAAGCTTTTCCTGACAATTCAGTCACTATTTTAACACAGCCCTATTTTAATTCATCGCATGACACTGAACACAGACAACTTTGGAGTTTTGTTTAGTGTCTACTCTCCTTCCAGCCTTCTTGGGCTATTTTTTTCCTTGCTAGGTATTTACAGTACCTAGAACAGTACCTGGCCCTACTGTGGTAGGTGTGCAATAAATATTTGTTGAGTAAGTGACTAAATGAAAGCCCTAGGTCAGTTATATGTGTGTATACATGAGTTTCTTAAAGGAAGAAAAGAAAATAGGCTGGGCGCAGTGGCTTGGCTCACGCCTGTAATCCCAATACTTTGAGAGGCCAAGGTGGGCGGATTTTTCTGGAGGTCAGGAGTTCGAGACCAGCCTGGGCAACATGGTAAAACCCCATCTCTACAAAAAAAAATTTTTTTTTAAATTAGCTTTGTGTGTGCCTGTAGTCCCAGCTACTTGGGAGGCTGAGGTGGGAGGATCACTTGAGCCCAGGAGGCAGAGGTTGCAGTGAGCCAAGATTACACCACTGCACTCCAGCCTGGACAATAGAGTGAGACTCCTTCTCAAGAAAAGAAAATCATTTCTCAGAGTCTTTTTCTTTTGTCTTAAATTTCTTAAGAGACCAAGAAATTGAGTTATTTGTCTAAAACTTCTGAGATTCAAATCACAGCTTCAACTAACATTCCAGCTGTACTGAGCTATACATTAATTTGTACCAGTTTTTAACCACAGAGACAGAAAAATGCTGCCTGGCACAGGATGTGGTCATTTGTGCTGAGGAAAGGCATATGATGTTGTATCAGCTTCGTGCAACTTCTTGAAGGTGACATCCATGGAGTCTCACTCAGAATGAGGCAAATGATAGCTGTGCCTGTGGCTTGTTTTTTTTCTGAGTTACAGTTTCTGAGTTCTAGTAGGTAATACCATTAAATTTGTAGTTGAAATAGTGATCCCTATGCCACTGTTGGTTTGGGAATTTATAATTTATGTTATAAATTTACTTTGGGTTCAGGGGTAGCCTATGAGTTTTATATTTTCAGATAGTTTGTGGTAAAAAAAAAAACAGATTAAATACTCAAACATAAACAAGAAACCAATAATTTCCATTCAACAATAGGAATTTAAAATAAATATTGTAAAAACCCAAGTGGTGAAGCACCTTGTTAGGAACCCGTACAATAGTATCGCCTTACCTCCAACTACATGTCAATGGGTTAATAGGATGTTTGTGTAAAGAAATTATTTTTCTCAGTTGCTAGGGGTCTAGGAGTGTCATGCAGTTCTTGATAGAGAATAGAAGATATGATCAATCACTCTAAATAATTTGGGAAAGAGAAAAGAAACAGTTATTTACTTTAAGCTTCATTCAGAAAGAAATGAATACGCTAATTTTGTTGTTGTTTTGTTTTTGTTGTTGCTCTGTTGCCCAGGCTGGAGTGCGGTGGTGCGAGCTCAGCTCACTGCAAACTCCGCCTCCTAATTTCAAGTGATTCTCGTGCCTCAGCCTCCTGAGTAGCTGGGACTACAGGCATGTGCCATCATGCCTGGCTAATTTTTATATTTTTAGGAGAGACGGGGTTTTACCATCTCTACTAGATGGCCAGACTGGTCTCAAACTCCTGACCTCAAGTGATCTGCCCACCTCAGCCTCCCGAAGTGCTAGGATTACACCACTCCTGGCCTGAGTAGGCTAATTTTAACGTTGAAAGATCATTCCATTATTTTTTGATTAATCTGCAAACAGATTATAGTAGTCCCCCTTCTCTGCGGTTTCACTTTCTGCAGTTTCAGTTCCATGGTCAACCATGATCCCAAAATAGGTGAGTTCAGTACAATAAAATATTTTGAGAGACAGTCAACAATTATGTACCTTTTATTATAGTATAGTGTTGTAATTGTTCTATTTTATTGTTATTGTTACTAATTTCTTACTGTGCCAGATTTATAAATTAAAACTTTATCATAGGTATGTATGTATAGGAAAAAACATAGTATTCAGTCATATACCACATAACGTTTGGGTCAATGATGAACTGCAAAAACAGTGGTGGTCTCATAAGTTAAGACCTATTTTTACTGTATCTTTTCTAAGTTTAGATATACAAATACTTACCATTGTGTTACAGTTGCCTACAGTATTCAGTACAGTAACATGCTGTACCCATAACATGCTGTACAGTCTAAGAGCAATAGGCTGTACCATATACCCGAGGTTTGTAGTAGGCCATACTGTCTAGGTTTGTATAAATACAGTGTGCTCTATAATGTTTGCATAATGATGAAATCACCTAATGATCCACTGCTTAGAATGCATCCCATCGTTAAGGAGCATGTGACTGTATATAGGGTTTGGTACCATCTGCAATTTCAGACATCCGCTGGAGGTCTTGGAAAGTATCCTCTGTGAATAAGGGGGGACTACTCTACTGTACTATTAACACTGGCACTTAATCTGGGTCATATATGTTTGGAAAAGGTGGTTACCAGGACCCTGCTTTTATAAAATATATAATATGATCAGTATGTATAAATTATACATGCTAAATTATAAAAGTAATAGAATGTAAAAACAGCATTGCCCGATAGAAGTTATACCTACTGCATAATAAGGTACCACTGCCATATGCAGCACAGGAAAACATTAAGACTAGAGTTAGGCCCGGTACTGTGACACAAGCCTGTAGTCCCAGCTACTCAAGAGGCTGAGGCAGGAGGATCACTTGAGCCCAGGCATTTGAAGCTGTTGTGCATCATGATTACACCTATGAATAGCCAGTGCACTCCAGCCTGGGCAATATAGCAAGACTCCATCTATAAAAAAAGAAGACTAGAATTAGAATTATACTTTTAAAGGTAATTAGGGGAATTTAGCTACAATGTAATAATTATTTTAAAATGTTAGAGAATTCTATTCTGTTTAAGTTTAATGGCAGCATTTATTTTTTAATGTCATTTGAAAGATTTTAGGAACCAAAGACTTGTCTGGAGTGTTTAAAATTCAGAATAATTGCAATCATGTTTAATGTATATGTTAAAAAATGAAATATCGTGTGCATCTTTATAAGCTTCCAGTTCTTAGAAAATTGTTTTATAGAAAATTTCACACCCTGATGGAAACACTCACTTTATTTTTTCTCTTGCGGAAAGACAGACTAATTTCTAGGGGAAAAGGCTTTACCCAACTAGAGTAAGTTTGGAAAACAAAACAAAAATACTTGGAAAAAACTTTAAAAAACTATTAATATTGGCCAGGCATGGTGGCTCACGCCTGTAATCCCAGCACTTTGGGAGGCCCAGGCAGGCAGATCGCCTGAGGTTAGGAGTTGAAGGCCAGCCTGGCCAACATGGTGAAACCCCGTCTCTACTAAAAATACAAAAATTAGCTGGGCGTGGTGGCGCATGCCTGTAATCCCAGCTACTCGGGAGGCTGAGGTGGGAGAATCTTCTGAGCCTGGGAGGCGGAGGTTCCAGCAATGAGCTGAGATCGTGCTCAAGCCTGGGCGACGGAGCGAGACTCTGTCTCAAAAAAACAAAAACAAAACAAACAAAAGTATTAACTTTGAACATAAATACGCTTGCTTGTGATCTCACAGACATTGTGGTAATTTTTTACAGTATATTCCCAGGAGCCTAGTGCAGGTATTGGCAAACTTTTTCTGTAAAGGACCAGATAGTAAATATCTTAGGCTTTGTGGGCTATACAATCTCTGTTGCATCTTCTCAACTCTGCCATTGCAAGGTAAGACAACTGTAGAAGATACATAAATGAATGTCAGTGGCTTTGTACCAATAAAACTTTATTTACAAAAATAGGCAGTGGGTTGGATTTGACCTGCAGGCCATAATTCCCTTACTCCTAACCTAGTGTATACATTTATTGTATGATGAGTTAAGGAAAGATTTGGCACTTGAAAGGAACATTGTTTGTGTAACCATTTCAAAAGGGCATCAGTGAGGATTCTAACACTATTATTTTAAAAATCAGAAAAATATATATCACTAACAGCTTTTTATCACATGCATGTATAGTTGATATAGCTCTATTTACATAAATTAATTAGACATAAATAAAACCATATGTAGACTAAATGTTGTGTTACCATTTAGTTGGTTTTCTCCTTTATTCCTGAAAATTTAAATCTAACAAGCACTGGCAAATATTTACATCAACTCAAGTTTATTTCCTCCAGGAGGCCTTTTTATACTATCCCACCTCCCACAGTGTGGTCTCAGAGCTGAATTTTTAAGAGTATGTTTAGTTAGTACTTATTTAAACACGTAATTATATTCTGTTCGAAATTGTTTGTGCATGACAAGGTTTCACCTCATTATATCATAAACTTTTTGAAAAAAGAAGCCCTAACCTATATTTACATCTTTCTAAGAATACTTACCTATGAAGTGATATAATCCAACCAGTTTGGAAAGCAGAAGAAATGAAGAAATTCAGAGTTCTTTTTCTAGCCTGCTCATTCACTCTTATGAACAATTATTATTTCTCTTCCTCTTAGTGACCAACTGTAACTATCTTCAGACTGATCTTGAGCCATAGGAAATAACCCAGAGATCCCCAAGTCTTTATTTTTGTTTAGCATCCAATGAGTGCTGGGAATATCACAGCCACTTTACTGAATACAAAAGATTTGGGACCTTCTACTTGGATCTAAAATGTCAGCAAGATACTGTGATGTCAAAAGCAAGAGTTAAAACAATTTTATAATATATCATGAGAAAGAATATTATTGTTGCTTATATCTTGGCCTATGATCACAGAGCAACTAAAAAATAAAAACCTCTGAGTATCAAGGCTAGAGGGAAGATGTGTTTCATGCTAGTGTACTGAGGGATATCAACTAGGTAGAGATAAGACTCGAGATGGTGGAATGTCATCCCAGCAAGGCAATTGTCATGCACAAACAATTTCAGAGAGAATGTAATTAGGTGCTTAAATTAGTGGAAAAGACATGGCCTTAAGGCCTGAACGACTGAAATAGAACTCTTGCGACTTTTTGTTTCAGTCCTTCTTCCTCTGAAATTGGATTCCCGTCTTTGCCATTTCCCACTTAGAAAATAGAAGGAAAGGTTCTGTCATGAGCATGTATATGTTATGAGGGTATGATGCATTTGCCGATAGTATTTTTTCCTCTTTGAATAGCTGAGGAATAAAAGTTGGGCTACTGACCCCCTGTATTTAACACTCTACTGGCCCCCTATTTTTCAGCAGCCCCCATCATCCACTATCTCTATTTACACAAGCCATTTGTTCTGGAGCTGCTGTAGGGGTAAAAAGTACACACGATACCTCGATACCCATCAACACTAGCTGTTTACCCTGCCTGAGTTGCACATTTACCCTCTGTCTTAGTTTTCCAGGGCTTCCATAATAAATTACCACAAACTGGGTGACAAAACACCAGTTTGTCACAAAGCAACAGAAATTTTTTACTATTCTGGAGGGTAGAAGTTCAAAATTAAGATGTCAGCAAGACCATGGGAAGGGCCTAGGGAAGAATTCTTTTTTGCCTCTTTCTGGCTTCTGGTGACTTCCAGCAATGCCTGGTGTTCCTTGGTCGTGGCAGCATAACTCTAATCTCTGCCTCCATTGTCACATGGGCTTCATCTCTGTGGGCATCTCCTGTTTCTCTCCTCCTCTAGGGAGACTAGTCATTGGATTTAGGGCCTACCCTAATCCAGTGTGACCTCATCTTAACTAATTACATCTACTATGACGATATTTCCAAATAAAGTCACATTCTGAGGTTCCAGGAGGACATGAATTTAGGAGGGACACTATTCAACACAGTACACCCTTCATCTCCTGGCTCTGTAACTAAATATCAAATAGACCCAATACCCATCATGAAATAGATTTCTTTTTTAATTAATTGTGCAGTGGTGATCAATCAGTGTATGTATTTAATTACTTCCATTCTGTACAAGCTATGGGTCTTGCCTGATTCCAAGAGAAAAGTTGAATTTGATCATTTTTGAAAGGTCTTACATTTTCTCCATTGTGACATCTTGTGCAGTGTAGATGCTTAGATCAAAGATAAGAACTTTAATTAGAAAGCTTGCTGAAAAAAATAATTCTTCTTCCCCTTAGGAGAAATAACTCCCATCTTCAGTAGCTTCCCATGGCATAGTCTCAGTCCCTTTTGAGGTGTACAACTCTTTGGTGCTTAGAAGAAGTACAAACTACTTTGATGCTTCTGAAAGGGGAAAAAAATTAAGCCACATGTGTGGTTTATGGATGCTAATTACCGCCACATTTAGATGTGTGAAGAAGGGTGGCTGGAGCGAGCTGGGAGAGACCGCGTGAGCCTCGCTTAGGCACTCGCTGAGGCTCCCGCGGTACTGCTCAGTACACGCAAATATATGCTTCAAAAGGAAGTGCCGTTTTTTATCAAAATATTACATCTCTCAAGCCCAGATCAAGACCTGTCACTCATGGGATGCAGGGGTTATCTTACAAAATCAGCAGTGCTGTGCTGCAGAAGTTCACTCACAGGGGATTTCTGTAAGTGCTTACCATGGGCAGAGCTTTACAGCTTGTACTGTGTCAAACGGGTAAGTTCTGTTGATGATAAAACCAAGACATCTCTCCCTGAATCTTTTTTTTTTTTTAATCACGCTGTCACCCAGGCTGGAGTGCAGTGGCACGATCTCGGCTCACTGCAGCCCCAACCTCCCAGGCTCAAGTGATCCTCCCACCCGAGACTCCAGAGTAGCTGTGACTACAGTTGCATGCCACCATGCATGGCTATTTTTTTTTTTCTGTAGATACGGGGTCTCGCTATGTTGCCCAGGCTAGTCTCAAACTTTTGGACTCAATCAATCCTCCTGCCTTGGCTTCCCAAAGTGCTGGGATTACAGGTGTGAGCCACTGTGCCTGGCCGTTGAAACTTTTTAACAGAAAACATCTCTGGATTTTCTTTTCTTCTTTTTTTTTTTTTTCATAACTAAGCTGCGTAGCACAGCAAACTAAAAGGAATGTGTAGGAAGATATTTGACATCTGCCAAAGAGCCACAGACAGTTGCAATGGTTAACAGAAAAATGGGGCTGCCCACTGTCCTTAGTGGATCCTCTGGAGAGTTTTCTCCCTTCTTTTTATTTATTTATTTATTTATTTATTTATTTATTTATTTATTTATTTTTTGAGATGGAGTCTTGCTCTGTCGCCCAGGCTGGAGTGCAGTGGTGCGAACTGGGCTCCCTGCAAGCTCCACCTCCCGGGTTCACGCCATTCTTCCACCTCAGCCTCTAAAGTAGCTGGGACTACAGGCGCCCGCCACCACGCCCGGCTAATTTTACTTTTGTATTTTTAGTAGACACGGGGTTTCACTGTGTTAGCCAAGATGGTCTTGATCTCCTGACCTCGTGATTTGCCCACCTCGGCCTCCCAAAGTTCTGGGATTACAGGCGTGAGCCACTTCGCCCTGCCTCTTTTTGCATTCTTTGTCTGTTAAGCAGTAGTGTTGGTGCCTCCTTCCAGCTGGATTAAGAGAACGCATGAAACACCCTTATGTGCCTGCTAACTTTCATAGCAGCTTTTCTTGCCAAGTGAGTTCTGCTTCTCAAATAAACTTTGGCACCAGGCACGGTGACCCGAGCCATTGTGTACCTTGGTGCCATTTGATAGCTAGAGGAAGGTACCCTGATGAGGGATAAATGAGGAGTCCCAGTGGTGTGCCAGAATCAGCTCATAGCTGCTTGTTAAATTTTCAACAATTTTGTATGCTGGCTGACTCCATGATGGTAGCTTGAAATTGGCCATGGTGGAGTATTTATACCACTGAAATCAGCAAATGCCACAAATAAGCCCTTCCCCCATCCTGAGCTGGTTGTTAAGCAATTACCAGAACACCACTGGACTGAAGACTGAACAAAATCCTGTCCTGGCTCATCAGAACTATCAAATTTTTTGTAATTTGTCAGCCCAAAGGGATTTTGGGTTTTGGGTGTTCTGTTTTGTTTTTGTTTTTGTGTTGTAGTTTGCATGAAAGAGAATAGTGTCGGAGACAAGAAGAGTACATGAGCTCTCTCCACAACATAGTAGATGGGATCCCGAAATTTTATCTTGTAAAATATGGGGGTCATATTATTGCAAGTAAATGAAATATAGTAGGTGGTTTTGTGTTTTGTTTTGTTTTTAATATACTGTTACAAAAAGCACAAAGCAATGACAGTGAAGTTTAAACTGGACACAATTGTAAACCTTAAAAGACCCAAATGATCTTGAAGCAATTACTTCCTATCCATTCCCATAAGAACTTTAGCTTGCTCTTGTCTGAGAAGTGGGCAAGGGTAGACAACTGGAGGCAATCAGCAATCCTTTTACATCCAAATTTGTACACATTGTATTGTGGCAGGGTGTTATTGTACTTGATTGTGTCCCAAAGACATGGCAAGAACCGTCTTTTATAGTTGTGTTCTTTTGTGCCAAAGTTCTGGGAATATAGTAAATGCTCAGTGTTTATCCATTTTTCTTTCTGCCTTTCCATCCAACCATCCATTCATCCATTTATCCCCTGCAGTGTTCACAAGTGCTCACTAAATAATTATTGGTTCATTAACTAAAGTGAAGAACAGCATGTGAGTACATTTTGGCATTGGGGTCTTTTATTTTAGTAGTGTTCTTCGAATGCTGGGAAAACTTTCCAAGGATTGCATGGGATAATTTTAAGAGAATCAATTTCCAGGTCCACAACTTCAGTATATTCTCTGCCCTTCTTCCTAAAACTGATCTGCCTAGAAGACTGCTGCCATTGAGCTTGCTTGCTTTTTCTTTTCTTTATTTCTTTCTTTCTTTCTTTCTTCCTTCCTTCCTTCCTTTCCTTCCTTCCTTCCTTTTCTTCCTTCCTTCTTTCTTTCCCTTTCTTTCTTTCTTTCCTTCTCTCTCTCTCTTTCTCTTTTTTCTTTCCTCCCTTTCTCCCTCTTTTTCTTTCTCTCCCTCCCTTTCTTTCCTTTCTTTCTTTCTTTCTTTCTTTTCTTTCTTTCTTTCTGACAGGGTCTTGCTCTGCTGTCCAGGCTGGAGTGCAGTGGTGTAATCACGGTTCACTGTAACCTTGACCTCGTGGGCTCAAGCAATACTTCCACCTCAACCTCCTGAGTAACTAGGTCTACAGGCACGCACCACCATGCCCTGCTAATTTTTTAACTTTTTGTAGAGGGGTCTCACTGTGTTGCCCAGGCTGGTCTTGAACTCCTAGACTCAAGTGATCTTCTCGCCTTGGTCTCCCAAATTGCTGAGATTACAGGCATAAGCCACCATGCCCAGCCTTCCTTCTCCACTTTATAAAAGAAAAGAACATTTCTCACCCACCTCTAAGGTGTAAGTACTTCCAAGATGCCAAACAAAGGATCAATTAGATAATTTCTTTTATCAAATTTTCATAACTTATTTCCTCTCTATCCTTCTCATTAGGAGATACAGTCCCAATAAATTTTACTTTTTGTATTTGGTAATTATTGATCAAATTATAATATACCTATATTGTTTTACTCAATTGTATGTTAATAATTGTAATGCTAATTCAATCCAGAAGAAAACACATTTTGACACATAGCACTTCATGTTAACAAAAGTAACTGTATTTTATTGGGGTTTTTTTTTTTTTTTTGCTGCAGATACATATAATGGGATGAACAATAGATGACTCAAGCATACAAGAGTACTACATTAGGATAAA